>NC_139706.1:19562357-19688742 GCF_964188405.1 Protomyctophum parallelum | reverse complement strand
CTGAAGAGACCCGCCGCTGTGGCAGTCACCATTGGAATCGGGGCAAAAAAGTAAGTGGGAATACATGCCCCTTGATTTGAAAAGGGGGGCTGGGGACCGGAAGTAGGCGTTTACGGCTGGGGACAGGAAGTAGGCGTTTACACCCACTTCCTGAGGTCGTAGAGAGATAGGACCACCACCATTGGAATCGGGGCAAAAAAGTAAGTGGAATACATGCCCCTTGATTTGAAAAGGGGGGCTGGGGACCGGAAGTAGGCGTTTACGGCTGGGGACAGGAAGTAGGCGTTTACACCACTTCCTGAGGTCGTAGAGAGATAGGACCACCACCATTGGAATCGGGCAAGAAAGTAAGTGGAATACATGCCCCTTGATTGAAAAGGGGGGCTGGGGACCGGAAGTAGGCGTTTACGGCTGGGGACAGGAAGTAGGCGTTTACACCCACTTCCTGAGGTCGTAGAGAGACAGGACCACCACCGTTGGAATCGGGGCAAAAAAGTGAGTCTAGGGAACCCGCTAACTGAAGAGACCCGCCGCTGTGGCAGTCACCATTGAGGTTAGGACATGAGTTAGGTGTTTGCGACACATTGTGTGCTTTTAGAACTGTTATTTTCGGCTTAGGGGTAAAATGACCAAAATAAAGTCCTAAAATGCTGACATATAGTCATAGTGTGTGTGTGTGTGTGTGTGTGTGTGTGTGTGTGTGTGTGTGTGTGTGTGTGTGTGTGTGTGGTGTGTGTGTGTGTGTGTGTGTGTGTGTTTGCATTTTCGTGCCTGCATTTTTGTGCTTGCATTTTCTGTGTTATGTGTGTGAATAATACACATCTGTGTCTGATATGTCTGGCTTGCTATAGCTTCAAATTTGCTTGGGCACACACACTCACATGTGCACGCACATGCGCACGCACGCACCTTTTGTCTGTGAGCTCTGTCCTGGTTGGGGTGTGACAGCAGAGACGAGGCTTTGTCTCCTCTCCTCCATTCCTTTTCCCTTCCCTGTCGTCTGAGCCTCTTCCATCCAGTCATTTCCTACAACCAGACAGCCATCTCTCGCTCTGTCCATCTCTCCGTCCCTCCTTCTATTCTCCCGTTCTCTCTTTTATGTCACTTTTTTCCCTGACTCCCTCCTCACGTTTCTCTTTCATATTTCTCTCTTTCTGGCTGTAGTCTAGCCCTTTCTCCACCCTCTCGCTTTCCACCCTCTCTCTCTCTCTCTCTCTCTCTCTCTCTCTCTCTCTCTCTCTCTCTCTCTCTCTCCCCCTGCGCTGCTCTCTGTGCTGACAGGTCTGGCAGAGACAAAGTGCTGACGGCCGGTTTCAAAGTGAGGGCCCCTGTCCTGCAGACACACAGCTGGGGAGCCGAGGATCCATCACCCCCTGGCACACTGGCAATGACAACCGCACGCACACACACACAAACAGAGAGAGAGAGAGAGAGTACACCTAACACCCAGAGTCCAGGAGGAGTCGGTCGGTCTCGCGGTCGGTCGGTCGGTCCGCGGGATGTGGTTAGGACCGGGTGGAATTTTGATCTCGCTGTCTCTCCCAGAGTGGTTGTAAAATAACTTCCACTAATGGCCTAATAAATGCAACACTGTTGAGATTACAATACGATTTTTGTCATGCAGGTGCACGGAACCTGGACCTATTTTCGCTCGGCTTGGCTTTGACGACGTATAGTCATGATTGGCTGCCTCGAGTCTGAACCCATACTCTGAAACGTCGCCTAAGCCTATAATGGGAGTGCCTCCTAAACCCTGAAGGCCGCAACACAGAAGCGTTAACTCAGAGCCAGACTAATAATAGGGGAACAAAGAAAACGGGGACAGATGCACAACGGAGAGCGCTTCTTTCACCTGGCAGTCAATGATACGCGTGTCATTCTTGCAACCATTCAAGAGCTGTCGTTCAATTTGTCTACAGCAGACAGCACTTTTTTTTATTGCAGTTTTTTGAAGGTACAGGTCAATACACTTGATGGATAACTTGTTGATGACCTGCTGTGTTCTGTATACTGTAGGCTACATAATTTTAGATACAGTATATATTCACCACATTCACCACGAATGTTAATTGTTGGTGTATTTATGCTCATGCTGGAACAGACAGACCCAGAGTATAGCTACAGTAATGTTATTTCAATACATTATCCAATCCATTCACAGGTTGAGAACCCCTGTAATAATGATTATATTATGTTTTACATTTTATATACAGGTTTATATACAGACCCCAGGGTGTCTTTCCTGAACTTAAGGTGTCCAGACTTTTAGGCGATGTGGTTGGATTTAGGCTGAATGTACCATAAGCATTTTCTGACTTTGCATTACCTGTAAGAACAGTGCACTATGTTAGACATATGGAACTCCTCCCTGAAGCTAAATATAGGACTGAAGACTCAGAGTCAGAGTGCATGAGTCTTCAGGGGAGTTCTGGGGCACAGTGTTATTTGGCCATTTGACCTCATTGTCCTCATTGTACCATCCTAAAGTCGGCTCTTCTGTGCTACTGGAAATTTCTGACGAGCCGAAATCATTTTGGCACTACAGCGCCGAAACAGCGGTAAAATAGGAGTATGAATCGGCCTAAGGGACCTCTTGGTTGTACCGTTTGTGGCAAAAGCTTGTAAAGATTAAGAACCACACAGAAGAAAACCAATAGCACTCAAACTTTCTTTGTCCTGCCTTGATCTTGAGGGTTTTCCGGGGTGTTCTCATCTGCATTGTTGATAGTTAGGAACCCAATATTAACAACTTTATTTATTTTTTAATATTATTATTATTATTATTATTATTATTAGCACTTTTTAGTGCCCATACCATTTAGTTCTATTTCATTGAGCCTCGGTTTCATAGAAGCCTCACAGTACGTTTTAACAGCGGGCGAGCATCGGGCCGACACATCGCCTAATCGCCCGAAAAGACGAATTATTTGTATATTTTCGGCAACGTTGCTTCGCCCACTTTTCGACCATCGCCTGTTCGCCTGCTATCGCTGGTATAGTCGCCGGGTCCCATAGACAAATAATGCACGGGCAACTTTGAAGATGGTGAGGGCCACTAGTACCCACTATACACTATGTATATCAAAACGCGTCGCACTGCGACGCATTTTGAGCTTGTAGATCAGCTACTTTTTGCTATATTTTAATTGAAATCCTGAATATGTTTTTGTTATTTTTTAATTGGAATCCTGAAAAGCAACCTTTTTATTTAATTTCAAGTACATTTAGTTATAGTTGGTTATGTTAACTTTATGAACTAACATTTTAATACTAGTCATTAAGCTACTAATTTAGACTGAAGTAATTAAAGGAGGTCATTTTTGCACGTTTTGAATTGTAACAGCTGAAATCAATAATATATCAGTATTGTGATATTAACCTGAGGGCCACATTAAGTGATGGTGGGGCCGCATGTGTCCCCCAGGCCGCCAGTTGCCCATGTATGGTATAGGAGGTATAGCAGAAATACAGGAGGAGGGGCTTTAGGACAAACAGTGGGCCATTTGTGGGTCACGGACCGATTTGTATGCATGGTCACTATTTGAGTAAAAATTAAATTTTCTTTTCCTATATATGTTTTTTTTTTATATATATTATTTCAAAAGATATATGTTTTTTTAATACAAATGTTTTTAACCAATTGTACACAATTTAAAACAAACAAATCAAAAAACGTCTAATCTCTCTTTTGGGCCTTTTCTCATTTGGGAACGTTTGGGAGCCACTGCGCTGTAGGAGGAGCAGGTATAGGAGGAGGTCCTGCAGGAGCACTACAGCAGTGGGAGTGGAGTGGAGGTGTAGGGAGGTGGTGTATAGTGGAGGTGGAGGAGGTGGTGTATAGTGGAGGTGGAGGAGGTGGTGTATAGTGGAGGTGGAGGAGGTGGTGTATAGTGGAGGTGGAGGAGGTGGTGTATAGTGGAGGTGGAGGAGGTGGTGTATAGTGGAGGTGGAGGAGGTGGTGTATAGTGGAGGTGGAGGAGGTGGTGTATAGTGGAGGTGGAGGAGGTGGTGTATAGTGGAGGTGGAGGAGGAGGTGCTGTATAGTGGAGGTGGAGGAGGAGGTGCTGTATAGTGGAGGTGGAGGGAGGTGCTGTATAGTGGAGGTGGAGGAGGTGGTGTATAGCTGGAGGTGGAGGAGGTGGTGTATAGTGGAGGTGGAGGAGGAGGTGCTGTATAGTGGAGGTGGAGGAGGAGGTGCTGTATAGTGGAGGTGGAGGGAGGTGCTGTATAGTGGAGGTGGAGGAGGTGGTGTATAGTGGAGGTGGAGGGAGGTGCTGTATAGTGGAGGTGGAGGAGGTGGTGTATAGTGGAGGTGGAGGAGGTGGTGTATAGTGGAGGTGGAGGAGGTGCTGTATAGTGGAGGTGGAGGAGGTGGTGTATAGTCGAGGTGGAGGGAGGTGCTGTATAGTGGAGGTGGAGGAGGTGGTGTATAGTGGAGGTGAGGAGGTGGTGTATAGTGGAGGTGGAGGAGGTGCTGTATAGTGGAGGTGGAGGAGGTGGTGTATAGTGGAGGTGGAGGAGGTGGTGTACTGTATAGTGGAGGTGGAGGAGGTGCTGTATAGTGGAGGTGGAGGAGGTGGTGTATAGTGGAGGTGGAGGGAGGTGCTGTATAGTGGAGGAGGAGGTGTATAGTGGAGGTGGAGGAGGTGGTGTATAGTGGAGGTGGAGGAGGTGGTGTATAGTGGAGGTGGAGGAGGAGGTGTATAGTGGAGGTGGAGGAGGTGGTGTATAGTGGAGGTGGAGGAGGTGGTGTATAGTGGAGGTGGAGGGAGGTGCTGTATAGTGGAGGAGGAGGTGTATAGTGGAGGTGGAGGAGGTGGTGTATAGTGGAGGTGGAGGGAGGTGCTGTATAGTGGAGGAGGAGGTGTATAGTGGAGGTGGAGGAGGTGGTGTATAGTGGAGGTGGAGGAGGAGGTGTATAGTGGAGATGGAGGAGGTGCTGTATAGTGGAGGTGGAGGAGGTGGTGTATAGTGGAGGTGGAGGGAGGTGCTGTATAGTGGAGGAGGAGGTGTATAGTGGAGGTGGAGGAGGAGGTGGAGGAGGTGGTGTATAGTGGAGGTGGAGGAGGTGGTGTATAGTGGAGGTGGAGGAGGTGGTGTATAGTGGAGGTGGAGGAGGTGCTGTATAGTGGAGGTGGAGGAGGTGGTGTATAGTGGAGGTGGAGGAGGAGGTGTATAGTGGAGGTGGAGGAGGAGGTGTAGGAGGTGCTGTATAGTGGAGGCGGAGGAGGAGGTGTAGGAGGTGCTGTATAGTGGAGGTGGAGGAGGAGGTGTAGGAGGTGCTGTATAGTGGAGGTGGAGGAGGAGGTGTAGGAGGTGCTGTATAGTGGAGGTGGAGGAGGAGGTGTAGGAGGTGCTGTATAGTGGAGGAGGTGCTGGCTTGGTTGTCTCCGGGACGGAGAGGAGGGCATTAATCATTATTGGCTCGCACCTTCGTCCCGACGGCCCCTGACGGCCCTCCACCCCCCTGACATAAATCATCATTCCCCCACAATGCATCCCCTCCCAGCCCTGCGCGCGCACACACACACACACACACACACACGCACACACAGCGGGCCGGGGAAAAAGTCTGCTACCCGTATTGATTTTTCTTTCTTTCTCTCTCTCTCTCGCTTGCTCACTCTCTCTCCCACCCTCTCTCTCTCCCCCCTCTCTCTCTATCCAACCCCCGCCCTCTCTTTCTCTCTCTCTCTCCTTGCCTTCCCCATCGCCTCTCCACCTGCTTCCACTCTTGCCCCCCCCTTCCCCAGCACCCACCTGACTGACCACATTGCTGTGTCATTATGAAATGTATAACTGATCTGATATTCATAGAATACTAAATACATTTTACAGGGTGCAGGGGTGTGTGTGTGTGGAGGGGGGGGGGGGGGGGGTCTCCACTGTACAGCACCCCCTCCCCTCCCCTCCCTTCCCCGTCTCTTGATGCATGAGAAGTAAGCGTCGGCGGTGGGGAAGAACAGAAAGAAAGAACCAGAGAGAAACTAATGATATAAAAATTACAAAGCGTGCGCCGCGCTATTATACTTCTATTGATTTGTTTTTGAAGCGCACCTAGGCTTAGAGGAGTCGCTGGAGGAGATTAGAAATGGCCCACAAAACGTGGTGCGGCGAGGGGAGGGGATGGGGAGAGGAGAGGAGAGGAGAGGAGGGGAGGGGAGAGGAGAGGAGAGGAGAGGAGAGGAGGGGAGGGGAGGGGAGGGGAGGGGAGGGGAGGGGAGGGGAGGGGAGGGGAGGGGAGGGGAGGGGAGAGGAGACCTATATATATATACGAGATCAATCCTCGCCTTTTCTGTCATGTCGAGTTCGAATCAAAATACATTTACCTAAACTGAGTTTAGTTTCTAAACTGAAAGCATAATGTTTCTTCCTCTGGTGCGTGGGAAAATAGACCCAAAGTGCATGCAGGCTGTACCTGTCAGGTGCCTTTGATTTGGAGTTTTTGGACCACGTCTAAAGGTTTATTTGTGCGAGATGCACTTGTCCTAAAAGACAAGTCATTTTATGCTTGGTTGCATACTGAACATAGCCAGTCTACAAGCTCACAGAGCTTTGCAGCTCAATGCTCTGTTGAGCTTGTAGATCTGCCATTTTCAGCATGCAACCAAGTCTAAAATCAGCCATTACGATGCCATCAAGGCCAGTCAAAATACATTTTAGTGGACTAAATCAACTGTAGATTTACACTCGACTATAAAATAGACACTAAAATGTTTCAGGTGACTAAAATGTGATTAAAACTAAATGTTAATTTATTCAAAATACTATATGACTAAAACTAAATCGAAATTTGCTGTCAAAAACAACACTGCAATGAACACACAACTAACAATGCTCACTAGTGGTAGTGGGAAGCTACCTTTTTTCACTGACGAAAACTGCATGGAAACTAAATGAAAACTAAGTTATGATGACTAAAACTAAGACTAAATATATTGACAAATTTTGTCAACAAATAAAAACTAGACTAAAATGTTAGGAAGGGACTAGTGGACAAAAGATCCAGTATAAGTCAGTTTACTAGCAGATTAAATAGCTCACAACGTGTTGGGCTTGTAGATCAGCTATTTTCAGCAAGTGAAAAAAACAGTCATTACGACGGCATCAAGGCCCGCCAAAATACATTTTAGTCGACTAAATCTACTGCAGATTTAGTCGACTAAAATCTTATGATGTTTAGTCGACTAAAATGTGACTAAAACTAAATGAAAGCTATTCTAGAGACTATGACTAAAACTAAAATCTAAATTTGCTGCCAAAAACAACACTGCCATTATGTATGTCATGCTATATTGTATGAAGCAGTATAATCCACTTGTAGCCTGGGAAGCATTTCCTTTCGGGTTCATGATCCGGTCAGGAGATTTGTACTATATCAGGCAGCAGAACACAAAACGGAACATTCGATTTAGAAACACAGATCAGGCTTTCGTCCGAGGGTGGAAAGCCATGGTGACACGAGGTTAGTCCACTTGTAAATGCATGCACTTCCCAATGCATTGTTTGACTCAAGAGCGTGGTCTCTGAGGCACTGATGAACAAACAAATAAACAAACATAAAATGGTCAGATTGTTTTTGTTTATACAGCAGAATAATATAATTCAGGTAATGGTGATGTGGCCCTTTAACTATTCTGTGTCCCCAGAAAACAGAATTTATATATCCTGAACAGACTTTTCAACTATAGCGGCACATTGCTCATGTGCCCGCTTTTTTTTTATATACCGGTAGTTAAAATGTCCAGTCTACAAGCTCACAACGTGTCAATGTAGATTGGCTATAGTTTAACTATTCAAAAATGTTTTTCAAAATAGTAAAAAAAAGGCAAAGAAGTTTAGGGATAGCGGTGACGAAAATGGAGCCCTATGACAAAAAAACTCAAATAGAAATGTGCTGCCAAAAACATCACTGCACTGCACTACTATAGCGTCCCCTGCCGGAGGAGGAGCACAGCTCCTGCTTTGGCACATGAAGCATGCATGGGAGGCGATCTGGGGAGAGAGTCGGGGAGAACATGGGTCATGCTCTCTCCCAGCAAAACTCCTCGTTGTCAGGTTGAAAACGAGCAGCCTGCGACTCCATGTGTCTCAGAGGCTGTCGACACCCTCCACCACAGCCGCACGGACCACCGCGCACGCACGCACGCATGCAGGGGAATTGACAAATTCACCCTTTGTCAGCCTTCTGATTGGTCCCTGACTGACTAACCAGCAGCAGGCTCTTTATGCCTTGTTCCGCCCTGGTTCCGCCTTGTTTACGTTGAATTTGCTAAAACGTCATTTTTGGAAAAAACTGAAAACAAACATATGCCCAGTCACCATGCTGCACCTGTGATGTTCCTTTTTTTTACTGACATCAAGTTTAAAATAAGAATTGAGTGCACAGAATATGAATATGAAGCAACTGAAAAACATGTTATTTCAATGGTAGTGGATGGAGAGAGAGAGGATTTTTGTCCAACCACGAAACGGCAACCAATGGGTGCGAAGAGGGGCACAACCATGGGCGGGGACTTGACAAAGGGTGAATAGGGGGAGAAAAGGGACACATATATCATCACTAGAAAATCATGGCCACAAATATAACGCTTACAATATAACGATATGACGTTTGCGTATAGATCAGGGCTAATTAAGCATGTCTTACTAATCGGCATAGGCCTATATATTTGACTGTGGGGACGGGAGAGCAGCTGGTTTTCTAAGTATGTTTGCTCTCTGCATGCCTTTCCATCTGTTTTATCTCACGATCTCATTTGTCTTGAATGTGCTCATTGTACAGATGAAAATCTCAACCGAGTTAACAAATATTACCAAACATCCGGTGGTGTTGGGTTTTTTTTGTTTGTTTTTTTTTCCCTCTGAGGCCCCCCTCCCCCCAAACACTCACCAACCATCACCCCTCCCTCCCTCCCCTCATCCCATCTCACCCCGGCTTCAAACCCTGGCGATACCGCTCTCTTCATCTGAACTGTAGATTAGGCCGGCGTGGCGATGGACGAGAGCTGACAGTTCAGGAAACGGGGGAAAACAGGAGAGAGAGAGACCGGGATAGAGAGTGGATATTGGTGGCAGAAGTGCTGCTTGATTCCCCGACCTGGCTGGGATTAGAGTCCGTCGGTCGGAGGGGTATTAATGTAAAGCGGAGGGGACAAGGCCGCTCCCGTCCAATTACGCTGTACCCTGTCACTGCCATCCGGGCGCAAACAACAGGAGGAAAGGATTAATTGCCTTGGACTCTGCCCCCGCTACAGGCCCAATTATGGCAACATATTGGCTCCCAGTGCTGGCACAACCACCGCTGTGCAGGGAGATTGTGTGAAATTTTCAGGACCGGCATTGGAGGTCAGGATGGGGGTGGTGGTGGAAGGGGGACTGGAATAAAGAGCTGCCTGGGTCGTCGGTGGAAGTACTGCGTTCATGCGTGCGTGCGTGCGTGCGTGCGTGCGTGCGTGCGTGCGTGCGTGCGTGCGTGCGTGCGTGCGTGCGTGCGTGCGTGTGTGCGTGCGTGGGTCCTGTAGTGAAGCAGTTTGACTGCTTGACCAGACACACAATAAAACCCCCAGTTAAAGTGTTCATTTACCTCCGAGACCCCTTTTCCACTGGTTCAGTTCTTTGTGGTTCTTATAGTCCATGAGCCAGAGCTCCAAAATTGGAATGTTAATTTCTGAATTGAGCGGGCAGAACCATACCTGAATATGCAAATGAGGCATTATATAGGAAAATGTGCAAAAAATTGAAAATAGGAAAAAAGCTTCTACTGTGGAAGGGTTATCATATATTCATTTACGTATATTGATCCTATGAATAATTTAATATAGGGATAGTTTTGCCCACTCAATTCATAATTAACGTTCCAATTTTGGACTAAGAACTGAATCGGTTGGGAATCATTGGGAACCAACCGGTGGAAAAGTGGCCTGAGTGTACAAATGTAACCTGATGGACCCATAAGGAAATATGTGGTTCCATTTGAACAGCTTATGAGGTACAAATGGATAGATTTAACACAGAAGACTTTACTTTTAAAGTATTTTATTGAATTTCCACAAATTACAAGGCATCACAGTACATATCACTGTGTATGAATCATAGAATACCCTATAGCCCTCACATGTGGCTCTGCTGCTTTTGGTTACTGCTGCGAATGAGACTGACCGTATCACTTTCTTGTGTATATATCCTTGACGCTTCCTCGATGAACATGATGTAACTTGTTTTTCCTGCATGACGTCTAACAAAATCAAATAATCTTCTGCCTGCATCATGAGTTGTTTAAAGTCGTCACTCGTCACTGTTCGAGTGTGGAGGTGCCAATGACTCCTATATAGCAAATAAAAGCTTCCTCGCTGTCTGTCTGTGAGACACCTCTGTCAGGTGATAAATGCATATTGATTCTCCTGTGCTGTCACCTGGAGATTCGGTCTCTTCTGCTTCCTATAATTGGCTCTATTCTATTCACCATTAATATACTTGGATTCTCTTGTAGATTTAGACAGACACTGTGATAGTGTTGCCAGCACAGGGCAGAAGATATGGCTCTTTGATTATGTGGGACGGTACAATAATATAAACACATGTCACTTTCAACAGCAAAACCTTTTGTATGGTATTGTTGGGAGTCTTGGGACATTGGGTTACATGCTAACTGTTAATCACTTAGAGTTTGTTATTACTAGAGTGGTGCCCATTGGGCACTGGCCTATACTTGGAACGATGCAAGTTGGAAATGAATGCCCCGCCCAGTTATTATGTCTGTGTCCCTTTTATGCCTATATATGGAGTTTTTTGTCAATGGAGTCATTGACAAATGACATGGAGTCAATGCAGATGTCAGAACGTCATTGTGATATCAGAACACTATACAGGCCAGCTCCATATATGGACATCTAGGGGTGATGATCAATTATTGGCACATTTGGGCCCTGTCCAGAGCCCGTGCAGAGGCGTTTGTGCTGGTTCTGGACAACGGTGTACCCCATCGACTCAAGGCCGGACACTAGCCCTCCCTGTGGTTGTGTGGAAAGTGTGTGTCTAATTTGAAGTCGGTGGGGCTCGAGTTACGTGGATTACAGACGTACATACAGAGACCTGGTGCATTTCTACTAGAACAGGGGGGGGGGGGGGGGGGGGTGATCAGTTGTGATCAATTGGCTATTAAAGGGCGAGGTCATCGTGATCATTGTGACAGGCCAGCTCCATATATGGAGATCCTATAGGGGTGATCGTAGTAGTAGTAATACTACTACTACTACTACTACTATACTACTACTACAGGTCTAGTTCTAAAGCTACCCTACAAAGCCAAAGTGCAATAAACTACGTTTTTGGACACACCGACCTATTTGTGTAATCCCAAAGGTCAATTAGCCTTTGGGGATAAAACAATTACCTTAAGACCATATATAGACCATTACAATTAGTGTAATATCACGTGTTTGACCGATATCTCATTTGGCTGACCAGTTGAAACACTTTTAAACCCAATATCAGTCTCCAAACCAATTAAGATACAGCACAGCTATCACACCAATTATTCACCACAAACCTTATTTCAGGAAATGTTCATTCGCTATTCAGTCATAAACACAGTAGGCCTATTATATATGCACAAAACACTCAAAGCTGGCCATTCATTGTCAATGGCATTCAATGTTTGTGTTAGGACGATGTTTGTGTTTACACAAACCCTCAAAGCTGGACAAAGGAGGGGCTAGCGCCCCTCAAAAATGTAAAAGAAAACACTTCATCACAATTACTGAATGTTTAACCGAAGATGACCAATGTAAACCAATGATGAAAACATATAAAGTTTCAAGTATGTTAACAATAAACACTTTTCTGTGATCAGGAAAGGGAAAACCACACAGCTCCTCAGACTGAAAAGAACTGCGTGAAGCACTGTCATAATAATATATATATATATATATATATATATATATCTATAATATCAATAATAATAAGTGTAATAACAACAACAACAACAACAACAACAATTACCCCTACTACTATTTAAATACAATGAACATGCAGTAGATCTAGTACAGGATGTACGTAATGTTAAGTCCCCTTTGTACTGAGTTAGCCTGCTGGGAGTCACCACAGTGTTTTATAATAATATGTCATTATACCTTATTGAATTCCTAACATTTAGCATGTATTATTTCTCCTCTGATTTAGCATATTGTTCCTCTTTCAGTTTATAATTCAATCCCATGACCTGCAGTGAAGCCAAAGCTATATTCTATTCTATTCTATTCTATAACAAAACTGAGGCAAAATGATTTCACAATTTTTATCATTTTAATTATCAGTGTCGTTTTCTCAAAAATGTATTACAGTGATACTGTAGTTGTTTGGTAATCAGTTATTCATTGGTTTCCAGCTCTACAAGTCCTGAATACCAACATTGTTTGGTATACCATGATAATGCTTAATTTCATGCAATCCACCATATTTAACCATCCGTAAACTCCACATGAATTTGGAACTTAGCAATCATATATGTGTGTCAGTCATGTTGCGCTATTAAGATCCAAATAAGATTAAAATTGCATTTATTCCATTTCACCTGAACGTGTTCTGCAATTTGCACCTTGGTAGACCAGCCAGGTGCCACCCAATAATGTGATAATGCATTTTTTTTAAAGTCACGTTTAAAATATTTGTCTGACAAATCTGCATCAGGAAACCATCAGGGCTTGTGGAAATGAGGACTTTCACCTTGTAAGCACCCCGGCGATCACCTACTGAATACTGATGGCTTATATATGCACACATTTCAAATAAGAAATGGAGAATAGTTTGTCAAAGTCTTGGCAGCTCATTAACACAATAACTCTCTGAGAATGAACAGATATCATATTAAACCAAAAGGTTTATAACAGACGAGGGGAAATGGGCAGAAGTATATTATATATATACTGTCAGGAGCAGTCCTGTTTACAATAAGACTGCAAACTTCAATCAAAGCTCACAACAAATGGCAAAACATAGATGTAATAAAGAAAACAATATTTGGAGGCACCAAATCACAGCTCAAATATATTATACCGCCCCGAGAGAGAAAAACAATGGTCCAACATATCTTCAAAGATCTGTTTTGATTCCAAAATAATCTGAGCATAAACAAACGGTGTTTATACATACAGTATATTTTGTGTATCCGTATTTGTTTTCATGTAAATAATCTGTCTGAGAGAAACAACACGACTACTACTGTAAGTAAAACCCAAGTTAGGAGAAAGTTTTAAGACATGGGTCTGCCAGGATCAACACAATGTCCAAGCCCCCCAAAACACACATAATTGTGCTGACAATAAAGACACAGCAATCTCTTCTTTTATGTATTATTTCTTTTATAGTTAAACGCCAGGTATTGAGCCACAGGAGACTACCCTGTGGGGTTTAATCAGGGAGGGGAAATGGGACCTGAAGTTACTGATGGTCTTCCTTCCGTGTGTGGGAGAGCCCAGGCACACCCAGAGAACACAACGGGCACATTGGAGCCGGCACAATGACGGATACCCACTTCATGAATTTTGAATTAAATTGGCTCTTGATGAATTTGGAATGTGGTAGCCCTGTTCCAAAGCAATAGGAATCCAATAAAACGGCAGCGCCGTACAAATAAAGCCATACATTCCGCCCGGACCTGGGAATGAGCCTCAGGTGAGGAAAAATGACTGCAGCACCGGGAAGTAGCAGCAGAGAGAGAGAGGGATGACGGAACACCGAGGAGCGGAGAAGAGGAACGAGAGAGAGAGGAGGGGGGGGGGGGAGAGAGAGAGAGGGAGAGAGAGAACGAGGACAGAAGAGGAAGAGGAAGAAGCAGCAAGATGGAAAAAGAGGCTCTGATATGAGAGAGAGGGGAAGGAGCCGAGCCTGAGTAGCGAGGCAGCCGGCAGATAGAGAGCGTCTGATATGACGGAGAGGCAATGGGAGAGCAGGAGAGTCGGGAGAGATAGAGAGAGTCTTAAATGAAGCTAGAAGGGGGGTTTGCTGAGGGGAGGTGGGTGTGTGTGTGAGGACGGGGGGGGCGAGGCTGGGGTTCCAGCGTATTAGCCCTGTCCTTTTGAGTGGAAGGGAACATATTGGTCGGAGCCAATCCCCACATGGGGCCACAGTGCCTGGAGCTCATCAGCCAGACATGCCAGCCAGGCCCGGAGTAAATCAGAAGCCCACTCCTAGGGCCCCGATTTCCCCAGAGGAGCCACACAGCCACAGGCACTCAAATCAGCCCGGTGCGCGCCCCAAAGAGCTGTCTCTCTACTCCACTGCGGCATGCCTTGTTGTTGCCACTCCAAAAAGAGCAATTTCACTCAACTTAAAAAAATATCCCTGCACACTTAAGACGTGTGCAGGCCCGAACGCGTGTGCGTTGACTTCAGATGCTAATGACGTGCAACATTTCCCCCCCAAACCGGCAGCATAATGTTTTGTTCGGCGTTTATAGATGCTGCATTTGCATAACATCCAGACTTTGAGGAGAGAGTGATTGGTGATTGGGAGTGATGTGCTCGCCGACAAGGAAATACCACCAACAGGACCCTGCGTTCTCTGTCAAAAACCTCGACTCAAATCAAGATTCAATTCTGTCCGTATAGCCAATCAGAGTAGCTGAATGAGTTGGTTCAACATGCATTTCCTATAGTGGAAACAAAATGGCCACTGGCATTTTGACAGCATGCATACCAGTATATAAGTAAGTATGTTTTTATCTCGTGAAATGAACATGCAGCAACAGTTCTCGGGGACATTACCATCCTTCTTTTATAATGCATGTGTACCATTTTCTCTGTTCGTGGAGTTGATTCATGTGGCGGGGTGTGGTATTGCTCTACCGGTCTTTTGCAAGTGCACAGGCCCCCTGCTGCAATGACTAAGCACCCCTCCTTCTCCCAATGCTCGCTCTCTCTCTCTCTCTCTCTCTCTCTCTCTCTCTCTCTCTCTCTCTCTCTCTCTCCCTCCCCCGCTCTCTCTCTCTCTCTCTCTCTCCACCGTGTGCATACTCTAATGTGAATAATGTTTCTCCTCCAAGTCCCCCTGTAATAAATGGAGTGCCATTTCGCACAATGGCAAAGTCAGGCCCGTATTGATTAACTCTCATCATCGACTCACAACGCCTGCTTCCTTGATTTATGATTGTCTGTTATTTTTACATTAGCTGTCAAATTCATCTTGTCTCTCCCCGGCCGGGGTCGAGCTCGGCAAACAGTAAACATTCTCACCCTGCATGCCCCCCCCCCCCCTTCGACCCCCCCCCCCCCCCCCCCGGGAATGGTCTTCGTTATATCCATAAAGAACCACATGCAGCGCATGGCGGATACACACACCCGACCAGCTCAAGTCTGGCCTCACCGCTGCAGCATCGGTCGGTGAGGCCTGTCTGTGTGAGTACCTGCCATTTGGGACACTAGTAGGGATACAGGAGGCTGGCTGGCGTGATGGCACGTCATGTAACGTTATGGTCCGCTGTTGGATTAGGAGAACGCACACTTTTAAGAGGTTTCAGGGTTGCACAGCACTTAGCTGCCACTGCCCGCCAGGATTAATGAATCTTCTATTTTAATATTATTTATCGCGCATTGCCAAGGTTTTTCCGCTTTCAACCCTTATTTTGAAGAGCCAAATATCCGTAACCGGATGTTACGATGACATAATGCTGTGTGTGTGGTGTCTTGACCGGTTGTTGTTCTCTCGCTCGGTGCAGAAAAAAACCTGACCGCGAGTATCTCAGCGCCTGCTGTCGGCTTGTTTTGACCAGAAACGACATTCAGAGCGCGGATTTGGAGATACAGGCCATTGAAAGCAGGCCATTGAAAAGTGGATGCGCGCGCATCTTCAAAATGGCCACTGTCCCACTTACACTGTGATGCAAACGAGAGACATAATTTATATGTGATCCGATCAAAACATGGATTAAGGAATATATAGCCTAGAAAACGTATAGGCTACACTGTTGGCGGGCTGCCAGACAAAAGTTAATCTACGCTTCTGGCGGTTAATTGTGGTGTCACTTTTAGAAAATGCATCTGCACTTTACTTAAAGGGCCACTTCACCCCTTTTGCAACCAGATCTTATTTTAATGATGTTTGGGAGACAAGAAACAATTTCCTTGGGTTTTTATGTGGGTATGTGTTTATAGATATTTTAGTGTCTGTCATGTCATGGACACTGGTCTCACTGCTGGATTACTACAATTACCATAATGCTTTGCTGCACTCACCCCACCTTGTGGAGAGGGGGAGGCATAGATATTTAAAAAGAAATGCTGCAGATCATTGGAGCGATGTTTGTGCAAACGGGGCTGAAGTGCGCATGCAGGAAGTGCTGAAGGCACGCCCAAGTGAAGTCACTCATGCAACTGCTCTGCATGTCTCTCGCTGTCACTCAAGTGACTACTGGCCAATCACAGTGCGTCTTTTCCGGGAGTCACGTTACGCACGTGGAAGCTTGGCAAGCTTCCGCTCATGCTTCTGCTATGCTTCGTAAGGAATCTCAGGGAAATTTTCACAAAAAACACAGAGCCGGAAGAGGCCATTATGTCTATATGGGGGAGAAGAGACGGCACCGGATTTCTCCTCCCATCCACTTGCATTAAGTTGCTCAAAAGCGCATGAGGCGATTTCACTCCTCTTTCCGGGTAGCAACAGAGTGCATTCTGGGATGGATTGGGCCCAAACACATGAACGCGCTGCCGTTGACTATCATTGCACGCGTTCACGTATGAAACAGCGGTCACGTGTCATCATGAACGTGCGCAATGATAGTCAACGGACCAGCGCGTGCATGTGTTTGGGCCAGCGCTGCAATACCAAATTCGGCAACTATTTCCATTTCGCCTCAGGGTTTCCTCCGGGTTCCGTCTCTATTAATATATACTCTAAGGGAGGGATGTCTTACTGAGAAAACATGTAGTCCAGGAAGGAAGTGAGACCAGTATCCATGACATCACAGACACTTTGAAATATTTAATATCTAAAAACACGTAAAAAACCCCAGGAAAGTGTTTCTTGTCTCCCAAACATCATTAAAATAAGATCTGGTTACAAAAAGGGTGAAGTGGCCCTTTAAGCCCTACATTACTTGCAGTCCCCTATATATATGGCTCTATACATGGTCCACAGATTTCAAATAAGCAAATCTCTTTGACGAATGTAGCAGATCTACTCGTCGTCATCAAAAGTTATGTGTTGTCAGCTTGTAGATCTGCTATTTTTATCCCAGAATAGGGACACTATAGGGTTGCACAGTTCTACATGGCACTATAATGACAACATGCACATAATACAGTAAGTGCTTATGCATGAAAGCTATATGCGCACACACACACACACACACACACACACACACACACACACACACACACACTGTACAGAAGCACATGTTTGAAGGTGCAAATGGTTTAATGAATGCACTTGAATAGTTTTATGTATGTTGAGAGTTACATACTGTAGCTGCTCAACCAATATGTTTTAATGGGAAAATCATAGTACTATAGGTATTTTAAAGGCTGGCTCAATTTGGATGTTAAACATTTGTTTAGATATCACTGAATTAATGTACACATTGCTGCTCCTCTCACGATAGTCCTTTATTTGCATATTTTATGTTTGATTTGAACAGGGGGGGGGGGGGGGGGGTGAGACAATAATGTTTATGCCTGGAGATAAGCATACAGCCTTCAATTTCAGCGTGCCAATTTTCACCATCATGCAATTTCCAGAGAGCGTTAAAATAATTTGAATAATGTCGCTTTCAGACTCAGAGGCAGATTTATTTTTTTATTTTTTTACCCTGCATGCCTCCTTGTGGGGTGAAAGTGGTACTTTAAATATGACAGCCAGATAGATACCTATGGTATATGGCCTGCCTGTCTGTTTGGCATGGGGGTTTTCAGAATTAGATTGGACATCAGCGCTGGTCTACGATCACTCAGCTATCACTTTAAACACGGTGTCCGGCACCGTCAATTTGGAAACCTGCTATTTCTTGGCCCTCACCCCTATCTGAACTGGATCTACAGTACAGAAGTGTCAGGGTACATGCTTCTAAGTGATGGTAACCGCCCTTCTTCTGCGATGCCTATTCCTTGCTTTTTTCTTTCATCCCGGGGAACATGAAACGATAATAACAGACAGGATACGAGAGCAGTTGGGGTGAAGGAGGGCCCTTTTTGCCTATAATGGCGGGTCTGTCTGCTCTGGCTTGGGGGGGGGGGGGGGGGGGGGGGGGGGTTCGTTGAGATTCCATTAGGTGGGCCGTGCCTTCCCTTAGTTTGCCTGACACTCGCGCAGGGATGGCTGTAAATTGGCTCTGTCATAGTGGACAATTTTTGAGATGTGAAGTAAATTAAACATGTAATCACGCAGGGAAAGCGCCGGTGCAGCCTCTTCCTCACTCGACTCCGTTACACGCCGGCCAGAGGCGCCTATATATACAGCCAAGCCCTTCTTTCATCCCCCCTTATCTTCACCTCCATCTCGTCTTTGTTAAATGTCACATTTGTTAATGGAACGAGATACCTCATTGTGTGTCGGCTCTCTCTTGGCTGCCGGACGAGGTGACACCCCTGATCTCGTTCTTAACCCCAAAGGCCTGCATGCAAGCATGAAACCTGTAAACAACAGCCCAGGTCAAAAGTGCATGACTCTGCCCAGGCGGTGGCGTAACCGTCTGGGCACCCGACTGGTAATCCAGTCGCAGTGTGCCGCGGGTTCGACTCCCGAGCCCGACACGGCCTTTACTGCATGTCTTCCCCCATCTCTCTCCCGTTTCCTGTCAGCCTACTGTCTGTCCCTTCAAAAAAAAAACTAATAAAAGGCGTAAGCCGCAAAAAAAAAAAAAAAAAAAAAAAAGTGCATGACTCTGACATTCAACAGGTTTTGTGAGGATCTTCTTATTATTAACCTTACAGTCCTTGACCTTACAGTCAAAGAAAACGCAGATCTACAAGCTCACAACACATCGCAACAGGATGCACTGTGAGCTTGTGGAGATTGTAGTGAGCTTGTTGTGAGAATGTAGCTTGTAGTGACATTGTAGCTTGTTGGACACGGAGAGAACTATAGACCGATTCACAGAGGGGTGCCCTGGGCGCGGCCATTACTGAGGTGTAATACATGGAGCAGGTGCTCTGTAGACCAGGTGTAGCTAATCAGTGCTGCTGCACTTAATGGTACACCTCAGTAATGGCCGCACCCAGGAAACCCTCTGTGAATCGGTCAAGGGTTTGTTTGGGTGAGGGCTATAGCCAAACCAAAGATTTAAATTATGCAGATTTATTTTACTACTTTTTGCCAGGCGTAATAATGTTTAAAAAAAATACTGGTTCAAAAAAGGTAATTCAAGAAAAAGGAACAATCAACGTACTATGCCTAATTAAAGCACGACGGCGTCGTCATGGTTTGAGTCTGTATCCTGTCTGTATTTCCACTTCGGCCACTCCCTCATCCCATTCCACACTTCAGTCCCAGTTACACACCTGGTTCCACTCTCATCAGCCCAGCCCATTACAAACCTGTGAACACTACTGCAATCAACCCACCACCTATCATGTCATGTTGTTCTACCTGGGAGGCTGCTCTTGCCTTGTTCCTTGTTCCTGGACTATGCTTTGAAGCTTCTGGTAATTTGCTTGTACCTCTTTGTTTTACCATTTTTGGACTGCTTAGTTTCTGCCAGTAGTTACTGACTTACTAAGTTTGCCTTTTTTTCTGCATTATTTTATAAATGCTTTGATTACACTCTGCCTTGCTGGTCGTGATTCTGCATTTGCGTTCAGTACATTTTTGCCACCGTGACAGGCGTAGCATTGTTCCCCTCTTTCCTCTCTACTACCTGACACGGGACTGAATGCAATTCTTCTTCTTCGTGTGATTTCCGGCAGACTGAATGCCTTTCGGCATATATTGCTGCTTCCCACTGGTCGGGAGTATATCTCATTTGTGTCTGTTATTCCTTCCTATATTGGCAGTCAGCTGGCTAGCTGCCACTGAATGTATACCCACAATGGGTACACCCAGATATACGCGACAAGAGGCGGAAAGATGCAGCTTAGACCAGGCGTCTCTTCCAGGGTTTTGAAAGAGCTGGTGGATGGAAATGACGCACGGCTGACACGTCGGCCAGAAAACCAGAAAACGCTTTGCCCACGCTACAAGTTGCAACCACGCCGGCAAGCGTCATTTCCATCCACCGGCTGTTTAAAAACCCGGAAGAGACGCCCGGTCGCTGGGTTGTACTGAATCTGGGCCTTACCTTTGTTGGGACAATGAACCAACTGTCGTGAGGACAGGTTTACTCAATACATTCACCTACATGACTAGTACACAAGGAAAAACATTTCCCAAACTTACAGAATTATAAATCATCATAATCCACAAGATAAGTATTAATCATGTTTATAGCAAAACAACTCTTTGCAGTCATAATATAAATGACATACATAGGTAATGCACACACCCCTGGCAAGTGATACAGTACGTCCCAATTTGATGTCTCCACCTATAGAGCACCGAAGTCTGACGTCAATGTCGGTAGAGGGCCTAATACGTCCACTGGTTCATGTACTTTTTATTTGTATTATCACCGCCATAGGGGGATTTTAGATCTCCTCATATAAGAACTGTGTTTGAAAAAAAACCCAAATAATCCCGGCCGTCAGTGGATATGAATAATCAACTGACTGAGAGAAAACGCAGAAACAGACTACATGAAATATGACTGACTGACGGTCGTAATAGTACACATAGTACAGTACATGCATAAACTTTCCTTGGGGATTATATCTGTTTTCAGTGTTAATTTATGATATATTTTCTCTATCACCAGCTGAGTGAGAGGTCATTTTGAGGTCATTTTGACCGTTTTTATTTATTATTTTGAAGTTGATTATCTTTGCCCATGAAGCTTACAGAAGTATCCCCTTCCATGACTATCATCATCCATCATCATTCCATCATCTCAGAAATGTTTGACATCTGAAACATTTTCTAAATATGAATTTAAGCACATGCTACTTCTGTCCCTTTTTTCTTCAGTTGTGTTGCCTTTAAGGCAAATGTTCTATTTTTCTGTATATTAATTAATGGTACGTGGTTGAATTTCTGTTTACCTTAGAAGGGCTTTGAGTACTTTAATGTGAAGGTTGTTTCCAGTGCATTTATTTTGAAAACTCTTTGTATTTAATGAGAGTCACTTCCTGTCAGCACCATTTTCATGCAGCAGTGCACAGAGATCACAGACTGTTCAGAGCTGTGAGCCTAGAATCCCATCTAACCCACTTGAAAGCATTTTATTCTCATTTTTCACGAGACATGGCCAAAGCATTTCCGGGGGTCCCCAGCCAAAAACGTTGAGAACCCCTGTGTTGAGCAATGATCTTTTGTCAATGCATTTATGTTCAAGCAATTGAAAACGAAATATGTAATGAAATATGTACGATCAAATTGGGTTAAGATGTGAACACAAACATAACTAGTATTGTAGCATTCAAATTGTTTGGTGGTGACCCGTGAGGCTATAGCAAAAGGAAATGGTGAGTACTGAGTATACTGTGACATAAATGACTGGTAATTTGTAGATAAACAGACAATAATAAATATGTAATCAGGACAAACAAATCATTGAACATGTGAGGCAAATGTGCAAAACATACTCTCTCCCCATGCCTCCAGCCTGGTGTATAGACAATTATGACATATCACTTCCCAATGCGTTCTGTGTGTCAAAAGCTCGCACTGGGGAATCGCTGCTAGCCTTCGTAAAACAGTTTGATAAGTTTCACAAAAATATTATCAGCATTTGTAAAGCAAGTGAATTTGTTTTTGTGCTTGGTAGGAACAGGACCCTAATCTCCATCTGCTGGGCCATGATTATCTAAACAACTTCACTGGAACTGTGGTCTCCGTCTACAGAATTTCACTTTGAGTCGTGTGAAACAAGGTAAGAGAGATCGAATGAAGGAAGTGGTGGACCGCAGAATCACCATCTGTGATGTTTTCAAGTCCACAAACAGCTCAACACACCTCAATATGACTTTTAACCACTTGTTGTATACATTGTTGTACGTCGGTGTCATGCAAAAATAGCCCAATGTGACCTTGAATGATTGAGAGCTTTTAGAACTGCTTGCATTTTTTAAATAGTATTTTGAAAGTTTTGGGACATTTTTGCTTATAATGAAATTCCCCAAATGGGGATTGCCAGGTTGAAAGTGAAAAGAAAATAATCCATTGGCAAACAACACATATCCATATATCCATATATAAGATCCATATACACAGCACTTGTTCTGACCTGGCACTTTGTAAGTCACTCTAGATAAGCCAAACATAAGCCAAAGCCAAAGTACAATGCTTACTATAATGTACTTGTAGGCCTACTTGTGAAGTCGTGTTGAATAATATTATTTTGGTGGAAAAAAGGCAACGGTTTTGCATGAAATCAATAGTCTCTGTTACTATACTATACTATACTATACTATACTATACTATACTAACTATACCAGTAAGACGACCTGAGGGCGAGTCACGTGAACACATCCGCCTGGGTGACAGCAGACTGCTGGGTGAGCGCTGGCGCTTTGGCCTGGGGGGGTCACATCATTTGGAATGAATTCTGTACTCGCCATATATGGAGCGTGTCTTGAGTTTACAGGGTTTGATGAGGTCAGATCAACATATGGAATGTCAGAACAGGTCAGACCCATATATGGAGATCTAAGGGTGACATGTAATCAATTCCCAACATATCTCCAAACCTGGTGTTTTGGGGAGCGCTGGTTTCAGTTCATTCAACCTCCTCTTGTGTGTTGGCTAGTAGGTGCACCCTATAGGAGACATTTATACTTCATTGCGCAACAGTATTGCGCACAGAGAACAGCTGATATACAAGCTCACATCGCATCGCGGATGCGACTGTTGTGAGCGTAGAGGTCTGTGTGCGTGACACCATCCCGGGGCGAAGCATAATTTATACTTGATGGGTTGCAGGTGCGCATGGACAAACGGGCTTTGCTGCCGTGATCATGCAGCGCACCTCCCGTTCTTATGACAGCGACTGGAGGTGTGGTTTTGGACAACTGATTTGAATTGCTATTATTGTTCAAACGAAACAGAAACCAAGGATTATATATTTCAAGGGCAAGAGATCACAATACAAATCCTAATCATTCTTCCTCCACACTGGGAGAAAAACAGCATCTGAAAGTTTGATGGTATACTATACTATACTATACTATACTATACACAATGAGCTGCTTTGAAGGTTTAAAGAATAATGTAAAATAGTTCACTCATGATTCATGAATTATGTTTTAGTGTGCTGTTATTGCTTCTTGCTTAACACACAGGTGCATTTTTTCTGCAAGGAATCGTTTTCACGTCCACTGTCTGTTATAATGATGGAGAGTCCTCTCCATCGTGTCTCCCTTTTTTCATTAAATCGTTTTTTGCTGCAGTTAACACAAATTTGACACAACAACAGCCTTTCTCCGCTGCGAGTTCTGTGTTCAGTGGTTAAATGGGTGTGTGTGTTGTCTCTTCCTGTGTCCACAGTGCGGCTAAGGACTCACTAAAGTGTGCGCTAGCGGTACAACAGGCAGTGTAGCGCTTGAGTGGAGGAAACAGCGGGGAATGAGCAGCATAGGGCTGAAAAATTAGGTCCCTGCCTTGTAATTCGGCGGTGGGAGCTGATAACATCAGGCCGCGGTTGGCTATCAGGCAGGTAATGCCACCCACTGACTGTAATCGCTAATGAAGCTACTATTGAGTTTATAACGCGCTAAATGATGCAGACTCCCGGCCCAGATAAACACATCCCAAATAAACGATTTGGGTGGTAATTGCACTCCGCTGGCGGCCGGTTAATAGAGTTGAGTCGTCGATGAAAGGGTTAACTCCTTCTTTCCAAGCATCCTCTCACTGGCTCATTGCACTCTCATTTCTGCGGAGATCTTGCATTCCCTTGGTTATCAGTGTACTTAGAAAGAAAACCTAATTAGACAAAAAGGCCCTTTTTTTCCCTCATTCCCTAATTAGGTCCTTAACATAATTAGCAGGTGATGTTAATAACCCTCTTTTAAAACCTATTAAAAGGCTGTTTGGGAGCAAGTGGCGAAGACGAGTTGGTCTGTGGGCGGCCAGAGGGCCAGGGGGTTGTCCCTCTGGGGCCCCTGGCAAGGGAGGAGAGCATGTTGGGAGTGAGGTTCATCAGCAGAGGAGTACCACTGCATTAGAACTCTGGCCTCATTGGAGACCCCGCTAATTTAGTGTAGTGCATCTCTTCACAGAGCATCACAGGGCATGCACGGTCACACACGGTGTCACACGCACGCACGCACGCACACGCACACACGCACACAATACAAATATAGACAATTAGACACATAATGTACAGTGCATTCAGAGGTTTGGGACACAATTGTGATGCTTTTTTAAACTGTTGCTGGTTTTATTATGTATACCCTTTTTATCTCCTATTCTCATCCCCCTGCATATGCCTGGTGGTGGTTCCATGGTCTCAGCTGTCCTATCCCAGACAGTGGGGTTGAACCAAAACCTTCTGGGACAGCATGCACTTGACATGTGTGTCCAAATCATGTGCCTGTCATTGTTTCTAAGGCTTTTATACAGAAGAGAACATTTGCACATTGTGTGCATTTGTGTATATGCTCGCCTTTGGAATGGCAATCCACCAGGGGGCATTGTGAGTTCAGTAATGCAGTCTGAAGAAGAAGAGAGAAAAAAAAAGAATTACCATAGAGGCAAACAGGGTGCATTGTCACTTGCTGGCCTCCAGTGAAATATTGTGACGGGGCTCTACGCGGGGAAGTGCTGGGGGTTCCGGTGAGCAGTCTGTACGCTTTGCCGAGGAGGACGAGGATGAGGAAGGGGCTGCCGTCGACCAGAAGAGCCCAGTCCTCGTCTTTAATTAAGTATCTGAAACATCAATTTAAATGTAAATATCGGTGGTGCAGCGCCACTCATGCGTAAATTAGAGGGTTGGCCCAGCCACATTTCTCTCTCTCCCAAGTCCCCCGCTCACTTACACTGACATCTGCTCACAGCTGCTGGGCCTGGGGCTGTCCCCTGTACACATGCACGCACGCACACGCACGCACGCACACCCGTTCTCACGTTATTGTATCAAAATGCTGCATTCATCTAACGCAATTGACCACCATATAGAATGACATGAATTAATCTGAAATGTGTGTTGTCCAGCATTTTCCCCACCTTTTTTGTGTTCTTTCACCTCGCCCATTGCAGAGTGGTTTAAACTTCTCTTTATCGCAGCATTCACAAACCCATAGCACATCTTGTGATGTGGATTTAAGCCCCGCCCTATGAATTGAGGGCATTATAGCTATAGGCCGAGGCCTCCATTCCTTTCCTGTTTGAAGTCTGCCTCTGCCATGGGTTTGTATACCAGATATCCTGCCAGGCCCGAGCTATAACCATGCAGATGGCATGGAAATGCAACCTGCAATTTCCCTGCCTATTTCAGGGCCAGACTTAAACCTATGAAACGTTTGACAACGCGCAGGAAATGGGATTTGTCAGTCTTTGCATCCCGGCATTCCCATGCATGGCCAAGTCCTCTCCGGATGCCCCCGCCCGTACGTGGCCCGGATGGCTCCGGTTGTGACTGGAAGACCGTAATGCGGAAACACACCGCATGTCTTTTAATCCCCCCCCCCCCCCCACCCACCCACCCACCCACACAAACATACTGTATTTGCATAGAATATCCCATATGCTGCCTTGGCTTGACCATTATTGTATATATGTGTTGATACTCAGGTATACGCGTGTGTGTGTGTGTGTGTGTGTGTGTGCGTGCGTGTGCACGTGTGTGTGTGCGTGCATCTGTTTGTGTGTGTACATGTATCTGTCAGTGTTGGGGGAGGGCCAAACGCACTAAGTGTCCCTCTCGCTTTGCTTGCTCTCCGTTTGCGGGCATCCAAGTGTCACGGCTGGCCTTTAGCTGGCCGTCTGCATTGGCCATCAGGACACACCTCATAAAGAACAACCCCTCGGATGGATGGAGGGAGGGAGCGAGGGGAAGAGAGGGAGGGAGGTATATAGGGAGGGAGGGATGATTTAATGGAGGGGTGGAGGTGATCTCCCTCTTACTGCCCCCCAAGGAGTACCTCCCATCTCGTTGCCGTGGCTCCGTCCGTCCTGATGGGCGAGGCAAGGTCCCCGGCGGTGGCGGAAGGCGGAAGGCGTTCTACTACATAACCTCACTAACCTCCACCGGCGCTGATTAACCGCGGCACATATTCAGACGTTTAAGGGTTGGGAAAAAGAAGTGGAGCCGGAGGGGGGGCGGGGGGGGGGGGGTGCTTGATGGGAGAAGAGACACAGAGAGCTAAAGAGGAGAGGAAAAGAGGCTAATAATGTCTTTAAGCCATTCTGACCTGAGATCAGATTCTAAAAATGTCTTCTACATCCTGACAGTTTTCTGAAAAAGATTTTTCAAAAATAGCAGACCTACAAGCTCGTAGCGCGCCACTCGGTGGCGCGCTATGAGCTTGTAGATCTGATATTTTTCAATAGCTAAAGCATAACATAATGCTAACACCAAAAGGGGCTCCCGCCCAAAATGGATTAATAATGCCTTCCTTTGTGTATTCTCCCCTAGTTTTCCCCTTAATCTAGATCATGGTATTAAGGGGACGACACTCTGGTGTATAACGCCTGTGGGAAGATCTCAGCTGAGAGAAAAGAAGGGAGCTGAGGAGGGCTAACGGTGCTCGGCGTGAGACTGCCACGTTTCTTGCTGATGACGGGTTGTTAGTGGCGTCTAAAAGGAATTAGGATTGAGACGATCACTCTGTGGAACAATGTGGCTATAGCTCTTGGAAGTGGAGCGACCGCTATATAGCTCCCCTCCACGTGTGAGAATCTGCTAATCAGTTAGACGACACTAAGCTGAAGACGCTGATTCCTGCAGCCCTCCATTATACCTCCACAGTGACTCTGGTTTATGCAGGTCTTTAGTTTATTTGCCTTTGACTTTTGAGCACTTGTGATTTATTTTTTAATGCAAATTTTGGTCAACATTCAGAATCGGACTGAATGCTGAATTAGAATGTGGAGTTTCAGTTTTTTTTTGTCTGAATGGATGGATCTGCATCTGACCCAGGAGTGCTTTGGACCTGGGTTTTGTTTACAGTACATGCTGAGCTATAGTGAAATGCCTCATTGTTTGGCTATCGCCAGTCTACCTAGGTCAGCAATATTTCCTATTGATAACTCGCTGTGGATATTCTACTGCAGTGTAGAATAGTGGCCCTCAGCCAGTGGCCCTCGTCCACCAGTTTGTTGCCTGAATGTGCTTTGGGAGATATCCTGACGAGGTCAAACACAATAAAAAAGTACAAGCCCTATAGCTGACTTCATGGCTGAGGCAAAATTCATGTCGGAGCATGCAACCAGTTAAGAAGTACTATAGAGAGAAAAAGAATCCTGAAAAGTCAATTTAATTTGGGCATGCCATTCTTGTCACTATTAATGTCCACCCATGTTGTGAGCAACCAGTTATGAGCTTGTAGATTGGTTATTTTACATTTTGCCACTTCGCAAAAGAAGGGTCGCAGCAGCCAGTTGGCCGACGGGGGGTCCTTGGCGTGGAAAGGTTTGGAAACCCCCCGGTTACCATGTGTGTCATATCAGACAACATGACATTCAGTGAGCAAAGCCTCTCTGCTTCCCAAGTTCTCTATTGGTGATATTATAATGAGGTACCACTGCCTGGATCGTTCCAACTCACTGTTGAAATGCAACATCTCATGAGTTAATGCTGTGAAAGCCTTGGCCCGGAGCGCTCTCTCAGGAGTCAGTCAGGATGGGGATTGGTGGCAGGGAACAAGCTGGCTGACGTTGCCTGCCCCCCAGAGCCAGAGCCCACTGGCAGCCATCGGTGGCAGTAACTTGTGCTTTTTGAGGACCACCCTTGCCATGGAGAGTAATTCCCCTGTCGTGTTGTTCATAGACAGTGTTCAGTGCTTGGTTGGCATGGCTCCCTGTGCCCATTCTTAGTCAACAGGATTAGGCTTGCTTAGTGTGAGCTCTCCGGGATCACCTTATACACCATATTGTACGCTCACAATGTTGGCTCCCCACTTTGGCTACGACCGCTTGTTTTCGTTTACCCTCCTCTTCCATTCCCCCCCTTTCAAATCGTAGCATTTGAAACGCGTTTCCCTCGAGCAGAACGAGGGGGATAGAGAGGTGGCAGAGGCCAATCTCATCTGGGCCCTAAATGGGAGATTTTAGCTAATTTGCCATGCTATTTATAAATTGGGATTAATTTGAACAGAGCAAAAAAAAACAACAACTGTTGGGTTGCTGTCACAGTCTTTGGCTGATGTGGCCGTGTGTGTGTGTGTGTGTGTGTGTGTGTGTGTGTGTGTGTGTGTGTGTGTGTGTGTGTGTGTGTGCGTGTGCGTGTGCGTGTGCGCACACGCAGATGCCCGCTGCAGCCAAACTCTAAAGTCTGATTTATACCTATAGTTGGCGCTGGTGCTGCGCGTCAACAAATAGCCAATCTACAAGTTCACAACGTGTCACATTGCGATGGGTGACTCTTATCCAGCCACGTATACGTATGTGTCTTAACCGGCCACGTATGTCGGACTCTGTCGAACTAACGTAGCGGTATGCGGCATGCCCCCTCGCGTGCGTGATACTGATGCTCAATAAATCAGGCAGAAGCTGGCAATCCTGTGATACCAAACGAATGCCACAGCTCATACGGTAGTGTCAGTGTGGATGACGTGATTAGTAGCAAAATGAGTTTTGTTTTGTTTGATCGTGTAAACATTGCATTGCTTGATTAGATCCTCCCGCTGGTGTATCAAGCGCGCGCACGCGCACACACACACACACACACACACACACACACACACACACACACACACACACACACCATGTTGTTTGTTATTTGCCCATGTTTGGAGTTAAATGAGGACAAACACACTTTTTCCAAAATACGATGGTTAATACTTCTTTCTCTGCTATTTCTGTTAGCCAGTTAGTAAAAGACTAGTATTATCTTCAAAAATGATTGTGTACAAAAAGCGGAATTTTAGCGGAATTTGCATACTTTAAGAGGAAAGCTCTATTTTCTGGTTAGCATTTGTTAGCATTGGTTAATCCAATCGTTAAAACATTACACATAGTGACATGTTTAAGCAATTAGAACGACTTAATGACACTAAAACGACTTTCTGATGGAATAAAAACATTCTTTAACATTCCAACTGTGTTAATGTGGCTAAAAACGAAAACCACCAACAAACAAAAAAAGAATGTATTTTGTTCAATTGTGAAGTTAAAGTATTGGCGACTTGTGGTTGAAATCACTTGACTGGGACACATTTTGTTGTACGGGAAACAGGCGAGGAAGGGACAGTGACTGTTGGATTGCAGCAAGTTCCTTGTAGTGCAACATTAAATTAACTGGCAACCTAATTTCCATTGTATCTGGAAAACACACTGTCTTAAACAACACTACAGTCCAGTTGTATATCACTCTCCATTTGCTTTTCATTACACGCTTCAATTTAAAACACGATCACCCGTAGGCTACATTGCTTTGGGATGTTTACATTATGGAAATGTGATGGTGTTTTGAACTTATTACTAAAAATCTGTTTCTCATTCTCTCCCATTGCTGTAAATTGAAAACAGATATGAGATAGCACCTGGTTTCTCTGTATATTAAGGATTACATTTTTTTTTTTAGAATAGTCTACTACATTACCCAGCATTCACTGCATGGAATACAGTTCAGTTGTGTTGTGCATGCAGGACTGAGTGAGGCAACGCAACACAATTCTATTGATATTGGTGCCTATAATGCCTGTTGTATACCTCGTTGTATGAAGATGTTCCATGGAAATAGCTACAAGCTGGTGCCCACAACAACACATCTCTATACGTGGGCGCATGTGGGCCTATAGATCTGCTATATAGAGCGTCGCAGTCCCGCCCCCTTTCATGACGACGCCAGGCCCAGGAAATAGTTCCCAATGCATTTTTCCCATAGACATTTCAAAACGTATTTATTTAAAGACCATACCTTATAAAGCCAACTCTTGTCGTGACAAATCATGACTTCAAACACAATATTTTGGACCAAACAAATAATTACAAAGAAGAAAAACAACAACAAAAGTGAAAAATGTTATGTTGTCATGCTTTGTCACGACAAGAGTTGGCTCTGTCCGCGGCGTAAACGTCTTTAAATAAATACTTTCTGAAAAGTCTATGAGGAAAATGAACGGGGATTTCTTTTCCGGGTCTCTTGAGGGGGCGGGACTGCGACGCTCTATAAATGCCCAAAATAGGCACACCATGTTAAAAGTGGTTAAACGCTGGTCACTCCAATTTTGACTTTGCTACAGGGCTGAAAATGTTGCTGCCGCTTCCTTAAAAGCACAGGTCAGGCCATCTACATTGGCCTGACCTTACAGTGAGTTGTTTACCATCGCTGTAGCCAGGAAAAGGGCCAGACCGGGCGGGCCACTCCTTATTCAGTAGTTAGGTTTAAAAATTGTGCCTCAGCGCCATTCATGTCACATTATAAACTGCTAACGGTACAGGATGTCATTTGGCGTTTGCTCCAGAAAAAATAATTCCGCTTACTCCAGGATCTCTGGCTCTGTCTTCAGGCTTGTATTATGCCACCAACCCCGCCCCCAACACCCAGCACCCCCTCTGACAAGAGTAATATTTAATGAATAGCACTATTAATAACGCCTGGGTCTCGGGGGATATTTCTTGGTAACGGATAGGCGCGCAGACACGATTACGTATATGTGCATTGTGTGAAATGCAGTTTCACCGTGCCAAAAGGAACGAGAGGACAGCTCAGTCTCTGCGCTCATTTCGAGCGCTTTAAAATGGTTCCCCTGATTCGTGCGTTGCAATGCTCTCTGGGTATATTCACTGTGTAGGGAGAAGAGCTTGTCCTAGGCAATAGCATGTCTATTGATTTGGGGACTTGTGCTCACCATAGTGAGATCACCATACTACACCATTATGTCCATTATACCGAGACTGATTTTCTCCTCTGCGGCTGCAAGTGACCATTATTATATCTATTTATATGTTGCTTTTTTTTTGCAGAAGAGTGCATGCTTACATTAACATATTTAGGACTGCACCTTCACTTAAAGTGTCTGTAATATAGTATAATTTGTGGGTGAGTAGGCCTATGCTTGACACTTTTCAATAAGTGGGTGCAAATATGCACTGCATGCGCGAGCATACTGTGTGTGTTTGTACACTGTGTGGCCTGCGAGGCGAGCACATGCGTCCTTTTATTTGCCTAGGTGCACGTACGCGCACATGCCTGTCTATGCATGCGTGTCTGTGTGTTGGTTCATCTGTCTGTCTGTATGACGATAATAATCATCACGTGGTTTCAAGTTAATGTTCCATGAAAATAGCAGGCTGCAGTTTAATTACCAACTATAGTGGAAGAGGGGTGAAAAAAAAAAAAACAGACTAAAGAAATGGGACCCTATACTTCTGTGTTTGTGCAAATGAAGAATTTCTCATTTTGTAAATCAAACGCGGCATGTTTATCCCGGACAAAGAGAAAAATCCCGCTGCTGATTCTGCATTCTGTGATTCTCCGCGGCGTACAAGGAATGCAGAGGAGGGGTGAGAGCAGATTCACTGTGCACTCACCCTCCCTCGCTGAGACAACAGTCCACAAAGTGCTGTGAAATCCCACAGTCGGGTGTCTGGCCCATGGCTTGTCCCAACACACCGGGGGACGTGACGTACACACACAACATCACAACTACCCTCTGATGTTGTTTTACAAATAAATCGTTTCAAACTTGCTGCAGACATACTAGGATCTGTCAAATCTGTGAACATTTTACATTTGCATTTTTCACATATTTTGGAGGATGGTGGCTTACGAGTTGTTCCTTATTATTAACCGAGGTCCCACGGGGACCTAAATACTTAGTCCCCCTCCTTCTTGCCCTCTATAATAAATCATCACATCTATTGTGAGCTTTACTGTAGATTGGCCATTTACCTTTAATTTTCACCTACAGTAATATGACCCAGAATAGGGACACTATGTCTTCCACTTATAAATTTTGTTTGCTGGCCTTATACGGCAGCAAAGACAATATTTGCCATTCGCTGCAAACTACAGTACCACGCTCCCTTCATTCAGACCATCGTATACTGTACGATTTCTCCTCTGTTGATCTTGACCACATGTATCCTAGCGGCTATTTTCATTGAAGAGATTTGGTGTAGAGGGAAAAAGGGAAGGGTCCAAGTAATAGACCCCTAAGGGGCCCTATGCAGTCAACGAGGGCTGAGTGTCTATTATTTTAATTGTACCTTTTTATATCTTGCTTTTGTCCCCATGTCTCTGAATCTGCATTCATTCAAATGTGTTCATTTGTCCAGTCTCCTTCCTGGAATACTGTACAGCTATACCAATTGATCTTTGTACAAAGACTGTACAGTACATTCGACATTTGATTCCTAAAATCTACACCTGAATGGAAATTTGTTGAATGTTGTTGTCTTCCTTTGTACAGTATGATAATGCACCTATACACTATATGTGGTTGCATTGTTGGAGGTGTTGGATGTCTTACACCTTATAATATTATCATGTCCTGTTTGGTAAATTGATTCTATTTTGGGCGGGAACCCCTTTTGGTGTTAGCACTATGTTATGCTTTAGCTATTGAAAAATAGCAGATCTACAAGCTCATAGCGCGCCACGAGTGGCGCGCTTGAGCTTGTAGGTCTGCTATTTTTGAAAAATCGAAGAACGACTGACATAGAGACACAGCTTTTTCAGAAAACTGTCATGAACAATCATATAAAACAATCATATATATATATATATATATATATATATATAGGCCTATAATGACATGAAAACAGAAACGGGTTGAAATGAAAGTTATTTAAGGCTGTGATGCCGGGGGGGGGGGGGGGGGTGTCAGTGTGTCTGGGAATGTGCTTTGCAGAGTGATGCAGTAAAGCCGGAGGTGCTGTCCCGTCTGCGTGTGTGTCAGTGTGTATTTTTAGCCCCTAGTATTTGGAGCCGGGGCTGCGTGGTGCGACCAACCACCACACGCCTCCGCTCATGGCGCCGCTGACCCCTGTGCGTCCTTCACGCCGGGCCAGGAGCAACCTCCATAATTGCGACCGGAGTGACGGCTTAACCCATTTAGGCCTGACATCGACATTTAAAAAATGTCTTCCGAAATACCTCATGTTTCTGTATCAGTGGTGCTCAATATTTCATGTCAAGGACCCAAAAATGATATGTAATTGGCGGCCGACCCCATCTGAAAAGATGTTCTGCCAGGAACTCCTCCAAGAATGTATACATTTGAGCCACATTTGTCACGATTTAAAAAAAATAGCAGACCCTACAAGCTCGTAGCGCGCCACTCGGTGGCGCGCTTTGAGCTTGCAGATCTGCTATTTTTCATTAGCTAAATCATGACATAACGTTTAAAACGCCAAAAAGGGGTTCCCGCCCCAAGTGGGTTAAAACCGCCAAATCATAAAAAAGCCACGGCGAGCTTCCAGTGAATTACGAGGAAATATGGCTTTCCTTTACAGCCGGGGCCGTGAATGAAGCCATAAAATTATGAGCAGTTTTTATGACGGCCCATTGAAGGAGGATGCTTGTATATTGATGGTTCACAGGCTGTATCCCTCTCTCTCTCTCTCTCTCACTCTCTCTCTCTCTCTCTGTCTCTCTCTCTCTCTCTCTCTCTCTCTCTCTCTCTCTCTCTCTCTCTCTCTCTCTCTCTCTCCCCCCCCCCCGCCCCACCCCACGTGCACTGGAAGAGCTGACGAAGGGGCCCCTGTGTAACTATTTTTCATGCATTTAATATATTAATTATCCGGTAAATGTTCCCCAGGCTGTGCTTGGGATGGCGGGAGAATGACAGCTTTTCGATGAAGCTCGCGGGCCGGGGCCCATCATGGACCGCAGTGTATTACGTGGGAAAGGTCACCGCGGGGTTAATGTAACTTTTTATTTGCTGATTTTTCATAGGCGGCGGCGGTGGGAGGGGGGGGGGGGGGGGGGGGGGCTGTAGTTTGAAAAATAAAAAATAAAGAAGAGGGCGAGAGAGGAAGACAGAGAGAGAGAGAGAGATGGGCAGGGAGAGAGGGATGGAGGTAGTGTGTGTGTGTGTGTGTGTGTTAGGAGGGGAGGAAGATAACGCCGGGTTTTTTATTATTGTGTTTGGGTTCAGACTGTTTTTTTCTCCTCGTGCCGTGGTCTGATATTGTCAGCCGTCTAGTCTTCGACCCCCACCACAACACAGGAACACGTATACGCGTGCGTGTGTGCGTGCGTGCAAGCACGTACTGTATACGTACACACGCATAAATGTGCACACGCACGCACGCACGCACACACAGTAAAATGAGTCTGGTATACCGAGAGGGAAACGGATATCTGAACTCAGACTAGTAGAATGGTATTACTTGGGTATAATTCACTGATTGTCTGAAATCATAACCACCCCACCCCCCCCCCCCCCACCCAGCCACTCCCACACACACATAAATACATGCACGCACGCAAGGTTATACGGTTATACGCCAAAGCTCCACCACTGTGTTGCATTGTGTCAAATCATTAACCAGTGGCGAATTATGAGGTTGGACGCCCATAAATATACAACGCAATGTTGGCAGTGGAGCACCCGGCCTTCATTGATTAAAAAGGGAACGTTCGCAGCTGCGTCAACGTCCCGATGGCTGCCGAGTGGAGCTTCAGGGACAAGACGGGGTTAGTGATGGAGCGAGTCGGACCAACGCGGAAGGTCGGAAATAATGGCGCTGACCCGTCTATCATGTTGCTTTGTGAACAAGCATTTTTTTTTTGTCCTGCATGCAAACCTCTTTCAAACACGGTTATGAGAAAGACAGAGAGAAAGTAAGAAGACAGTGGGGAAAAAGTCAGAAAAAAAACCAACGCCCTGCTTTAATCACCATATGTGTAGCGGCAGCCTCGCTAATTCAGGTGCTCTGAAGTGCTGTCGAGAAACAATTGAGTGGAGAGGCTGGCTGAAGTGATCAATTGTGTTCGGTCTCTAGGTGGGGCTCTCATTTGCCGGCACATTCTGCCAGCTGATTGAGTTAATTAGGCTGCCCCTGCATCCCGCTGATTGGATGTAAACATTAATATGCCAGAAAATGACTCTGTCGATGTTTACCGCAATGTTCTCGGGCACGCTAAATTGATCGGCTGTTGAAAACGCAGCACGCGGGCCCGCCGCCGCCGTGATTTGATTCCATCTTGGAGATAAGGTGGTGTTTCAGATGCGAACTCCCTTTCCCTTCCCTATAAAAACCCCATGCAGCACCGCACGCACCCCAACGCCGACCCCCCACCTACCCTTCTTCATCTCCTTCCAAATGCTGTTTTTCAGTTGCTTAGTGTAGTCAAGGGGAAGCATGTTTGATTTGATTTGTTAGGCTGATTCTGGAATTAATTTGATTTTCTTCCAAGTTAAAAAAGAAGTAGTTTGAAAACTTCCAAGCACCCACCCCCACACATCCTCTCCATCTCTCCCTGCACTCCTTGCACTCCTACTTGCACTCCTATATCCTCCTCTCCTATATCCCACTCACTCCTTGTGGGATTTTCCCCCATGCTTGGTCGAAGTTGAAAGGCTTCGCCCAGTGAAATACAGAGCCGGGACACTGGAAGCTCCTCTCAGACGGTCTTTTATAAATCAGTGAGTGCAGTGTGAAGCGCCGGCTCGATATCTCATCATAGATGTGGTGTAGTGTTCAGAACGTGGCCTGAGCAATGAGCCAAGGCTCAACTATCTATTTGTGTGTGTGCGTGCGTGCGTGTGTGCGTATGCGTGGTGGTGCGTCTATTGACCAGTGAATGTTCCGTCGTGCGCTGATTTATGACTCTGTGCTTTTATGAGTACTGCATGCTTTTATGCATTCACGGTTTAGCGACGGCACGCTCATTTGTCAGCGGCGTGAGGGTGCATAGCAGGCTGAATGAACACTCGCTAAAATACACCTGTGTGAACTCACCGGGCGCAAAAAAAAAAGCATGCAGTAGAGTAGACTATACCGCCCCCCCTCGCCCCATATCAACACCGTATAGCACTTATGAAATCTGGTACAGGGGTTCAAGTCCCAGCTGGGTGCTTTCCTGCACTGACGCACCATCACTCCACCCTGTGCCTTCACCCATCCCCGCATAGCCTCATCATACCCCCCCTCCTCTCCCCCCACCCACCCTCCCGGTGTGCATCAAGCCCCATTAACCCCCCCTCCGCCCGCCCGCTCCTCTGCAGGCAGGGCTGTGTGCTTAACACTGTGGCGTTACCATAAAAGATGTGCAGGCGCTGCCCCAGATGAGCTTTGCACAGTTTAATAGAGGTCCTGGAGGGGTCCACATTAATATAGTAAGGCCACAGCGAGGAGGGCCGCCGCCCGCGCCTCGCGTCTCTCTCTCTCTCTCTCTCCCTCCCTCCCTCGCCCCTATACACATTTTTTATTTATTTTTTTATCCTATTTTATTCTCATTTGGCGGTGTGGCGACACGTTCCAGCCCCCTTTGCTGCCGGTACGGCGTGAACTTTGACCCCGCAGCTGGGTCAAAAACCCCTACTACTGCTGCTGCTCCTCCTCCTCGTCTCTGTGTGTTGACACGGACGGTCGAGCAGTCGCAGTGGGGTGACGACTCGTGTCCACTTGCGTTTACGCGTGGGAGCTTCCAACAGGAAGTCCTCTGTTGTTGTTTTTTTTTAGTGCAGCCAAAATAACTGTTGGGTACTGTTTGTGTTTCAGTGTGGTGGTACGGTGTGTCGTTTTGTTTTATAGAATCAGAAGCTTTATTGCCACATCACAGTTTTACAGGTAAAACATTGTTTTTGTGCATAGTTCCCGTCGTGTCATTTTTTCCTCCGTGAAGAAAAGCAAAGAAAGGGAAGAGAGAGGGGGGGGGGAAGGAGATCAAGCAGGAAAAAGAAAGAAAGTTTGAGCGCTTTTTGCCACAAATCGTACAATATGGTAAAGGGTTTTTTCTGTGTGGGTCTTAGATATTTATACTTTACAACTTTTGCCACAAACGGTACACAACCTAAAGGCCTCTTACCTTATTCACAAGCTCTTAACTGAAAAAAAAAAAAAAACATATTTACACATCGTATAGCTGAGATAAGGTGCGTGAGCATAGCAGCCGCTGTGTACTGTGCATTATATACAGTACTTGAGGACATTATTCAAGGTGCTATAGGACATGGAACAAGGTGTACAGTGTGTTCTTTGTTTTTGTTTTTAGTGCGGTATGGTGCTTGTGTTGTGTATTGTAGTGTGGTAGACCAGCATGCAGTTTATTGTAGTGTATTTTAGTGTATTGTAGTGTGGTGGTGACAATACTGTAGTGTATTTGAATGTATGGTGCTGCCTGCAGCCTATATACAGTAGCATGTCCAGAACATTTCCCTCTCCTCTTTTTGTACGGTATAGGTCTTACCTCCCTGCCTCCTCCACAATGCTGACCCTTCTCTCCTTCTCTCTCACCTTATCAACCCTCGTCCACGGCTCCGTCTTTCAAGCTCTCTCGCTTTCTCTCCTCTCTCTCTCTCTCTCTCTCTCTGAGCGCTGCCTTCTCCCTCTCTCCCTTTCTCTATATCTCCCCCCCTGCCCCTCCCCTCCTCTCCTCTCCACTCCACTCCACTCCGCCCCCCACACCTCCTCCCCTCCCCTGTTTCCCTGCCTGCACAGCCGTCACTCTGAATTATTTTCAATGAGCTCCTTTATAGCTGGATCCAGATCTGGGCTCCAGCTCATCACTGAGCGCGGGGCTGTGGGACGCGCTCTGCATTCTGATCAGCTATGTGCCTCCACACCGCTATTAACCCCTTTCGCACGCACGCACATGCACACACGCACATGCACGCACGCACGCATACACACACACACACACACACACACACACACACACACACACACACACACACACACACTCTCTCTCTTCATCCCTCCCTCAATCTGTCTGTATACTGTTGTTTTTTTGTTTTTCTTTACCCGTGCTTTTGGTAAAGTCTCACTCTCTCCTCTCTCTATATGCACATGTCTTCCCTGATGATTTCACTTATTATTGAAGGCCTGCTCTCACTCTGTATCACATTATTGCTATATAAATATCTGTTGTTGTATTTGTGTGCTTTAATCTAAATGAGATTAGATTAGATACACAGCATTATGCTATGCACAGGGAGACTGAAATAGTCCCCCAGTACACAGAGAACACACGGTACAGGGTTTAGGATAAAGAAATGTAGCTTATATTTCGACAAATAATTCATTGGAATTAGCTTTTTTTCCCCATGATTATTCAAGGGCTTGATTTAATAGTAAATCGTGGGATGCCATGCAAACTCAGACCGCCCTGAGACAAGATTTAAAGATATTACAATTACGGTATTGCTGTATATCTGCTTTAACCGCTTGAGCTCCCAGTGCAGCCCGAGGCTTCTTGCAAATAAATATACTCGGATTCTATATTCATCTCTGAGTTTCAGTAGTAAATCTAGGCTGTTGGGAGTTTGTATACCGTTATATCGTGTATTTAGACACATCTGTTCACTCTTTTATCACTGTCCTTCACACAACTCCTCTTACTTCACATACACTTTATTCTGTCTTCAGTTCTCTTCCCCATTACTCAACTTCTTTTTCAATTTCTCCATCTGTCATTTCTTTTAAGCTCCATACTTCATGCCTGTTCCTACTCGTACACTCGTGCAGTTAAAATAAAACTGGATTTGGGTCATCATTTTTGCAACATCAACATTTTTAGCGGAGAAATACGCAGAAGACATACATGGGTATTTTATTTTGCCATGCTATATTATTGATCTCCGAATGGGATTTAGGTTGAAAGGCATGGCCGAGGCTATACGTTTTGCAGTTCTCGACCAGCTAGTGAACAGCTCGTCTCCGGGACCGCTGGCTTGATCACAGCCAAACTGTGCACACACTCACTGGATTCCAGATCAGAAACCAGGGACCAACGTTTTTCACATGGGCCGTTTTTTGGCAAAACACATTTGTTGACTGTACTATACATATTTTTGCTCAAACATCACGGTTCACATCGGTTCACATCGGTTCACAGTATCTCTATAGTCATTAAATGAAATGGGTCTTTCGGATATATTCATATTCCACCCTGATTGGCTAAGATTTAAATAGGTGTGCTCCGTATTAAACAAAATGCCTCGGATCATGAACACAGCGTGCAATTTCAGTGAGACTTTGCACGCAGCATTCCCACCAGGCAGAGGAAGATATGCCACTTCACTTGAAACTGTTCAAATCAGCCTCATGGTGGCCCCATAACGGGCTGATTCGTGTTTTTACCTATAACTGCACCGATAAAACTTTATTATGTGCAATCCCTAGAGGCCAAGGAAAGAAGGGAGGATCTGCCTTTTATTGTGCCACAAGCAGGGCAGACAGACTTATGTAAAACAAGAAAATATATATTACTCCTTAAGATTTTATGCACATTTCACGTAATCCGGTACACATGATCTCTAGCCCATAACAAGATCAGATCAGATCATTCTAAAAATGTCTTCTACATCCTGACAGTTTTCTGAAAAAGCTATGTTTCTATGTCAGTCGTTCTTCAATTTTTAAAAAATAGCAGACCTAGAAGCTCGTCGCTATGAGCTTGTAGATCTGCTATTTTTCAATAACTAAAGCATAACATAATGCTAACACCAAAAGGGGTTTCCGCCCAAAATGGGCTAGAGCAGGGGTATTCAACTGGCGGACCGCGGTCCGCGACCGGACCGCGGACCACCTCTTTGCGGACCACCAAAAAAAAAAAAAAAAGTTAATAATAGTTAATAATAAATAAATAAAAGTTAATAATATAAATAACATCAGATGGTACATTTCTCATGTGAAATTGCTGCAAAGGCCCCCAAGGGACCCCAAAATTCTGGCGCGCGCTACGCGCGCGCGCAGTGTGATTTGGATTTGGAGTTCCACTCCGGGCCTGCACTCTGCACCCCATTATTGGTTGGTTGGAAGGGGATCTGATTTGTATAAGCTTGGCTTGACCATACTAAACGGGCATAGAGCCCCGCTCTCCGATGGACGCCGCGCATGGGACCGGACCTGGGTCTTATTCAAAAAAATATTTGTGGACCTTCATCATTTCTAGTTGAGGACCCCTGGGCTAGAGTCATGTGATCAAGACAGATCTGTTTGATATTTCATATTCCATTCTAAAATCTCAATAATTCATTTCAACAGCAGGAGCTTGTACAAAAATTATAAAGAAATTGAGAAATATCTGTGTCAATTTAACAAATTCAGCGTAATAGCGGTTTCCGAAACCTGGTTAGAAAAATAAAAAGGTTATGATGTGGGAATGGAGGGATATGAATTGTACACAATGGACAGGACCAACTCAAAATCCGGGGGAGTTGCACTATATGTAGATGCGGCTTCAAGATGCAACATGATCCCATCAATGTCAACCACCATTGATGGAATTATGGAATGCGTAACCATTGAAATTACATAAATGAAATTGAAATGTATAAATACATAAATGCAATAGAATGCCAAACCATGGCCGGCCTACTAATAAATGACATAAGTGACCATCTCCCTGTGTTTGGGATATTCCAACAGCTTCTCAAAAAGGAAAACAATATAAAAATGCACTCCCATACGCTAATAAGATGTAGAACACCCGAATCCGTTGCTGCCCTAAAGGCAAACCTGGGATGAGGTCTATGATGTCTTTTTGTCTACTGTGCTCAAGTTGTATGATAAACACTGCCCATTAAGACAGTCCAAACTCAAGAACAAACTTAAGCAAGATAAACCATGGATGACCAAGGGCCTTGAAAATGCATGTAAAAAGAAAAACACATTATATAGATTATATATGAAACATAGAACAAAGGAGGCAGAAAGTAGAAATAAAACATGTAAAAATAAATTAATTCGTATTATAAGATATAAAAAGAAGGAATATTCTCATAAACAATTGGAACAGCACCGAAGTAACATCCAAGGTACATGAAAGATTTTGAATAGTATCATTAAAAAGGGCCAGGTAAGTAACAACTACCCAAATCATTTTATTAAAGATGACACTATTATAAATAATACCATAGAAATAGCAAATAGCAAAAAACATCCCAGAGCAGAGAGATAGTGAAGGTCTAAATGAAAGTATAATCAAACAGAATCCAAACTCAATCTTCATCAGGATTGTAAAAGAAAGTGAAATCCTGGAAATTGTCCGGAAGCTCAAAAACAAGAAGTCAACTGACTGTACAGACATAGATATGGCACTAATTAAAGACATCATAAATTGTATAGTTGCACCATTCACATACATCTGCAATCAATCATTTTTAACTGGGGTCTTCCCAAACAGTATGAAGACTTCTAAAGTAGTTCCTATATTCAAAAATGGAGACAAATATAACTTCACAAACTACCGACCTATCTCTCTGCTGTCACAATTCTCAAAAATTCTAGAAAAACTGTTTGTGCTAAGGCTTGATAACTTCATAGAAAAACACAACTTATTAAGCAATCACCAGTATGGTTTTAGATCAAACAGGTCCACCTCTATGGCAGTCACGGAATTGGTAGAACATATATCAACAGCAATTGACAATAATGAATAATATACTGTAGGAGTCTTTATTGATCTGAGCAAGGCATTTGACACCATACATCATGGCCTGCTCCTAAAGAAAATGGAAAGATATGGTATACGAGGAACTGCAAATGCATGGCTGGAGAGCTACCTACGTAGGCAACAGACAACAGTATGTATGTATGAATAATGTTGAGTCTGAAAAACAAAACATCTCATATGGAGTCCCACAAGGCTCTGTACTTGGGCCAAAACTGTTCATAATGTACATAAACGATATATGTGAAATAATGGAAAACTTAAATTGCGTATTGTTCGCGGATGACACAAGTCTGTACTGCTCAGGGGGGAGCCTCGAGCAGCTCCTGGACACAGTAGAAAAAGAGCTTATAACTCTGAAAAAATGGTTTGATATTAATAAACTGTCACTAAATCTAAGCAAAACCAAATTCATCATATTTGGAAACAGGAAAATAGACAAACAGATCAAAATCAAGTTTGCCGATATCGAAACCGAACAAGTACAAGACAGTAAATTTCTAGGAATTATAATTGACAACAAACTTAACTGGCATACACACATAAACAATTTAAGAACCAAAGTCTCTAAAACTATCGCAATACTGTATAAGATGAAACCCATTTTGGACCAGAAATCATTATACTTACTGTATTGCTCCCTCGTACTTCCGCACATCAGTTATTGTGTGGAAGTATGGGGGAGCAACTATAAAACAAACATCAACTCCATATTTCTTCTATCCGAATCCGAATTATAAATCACGCTGATTATTACACACCAACAAATCCACTTTTTATTCAGTCACACACCCTAAAATTGCATGATCTGGTAGACCTCTCAACAGCAGTTATAATGTATAAAGCACATAACAGACTGCTTCCGCCCTGTGTCCAGGAGTTGTTCGAGGCTCGAGAGAGCAGGTACAATCTCAGGGGATTCGGCATATTCAGGCGGAATAAGGTAAGAACCATGAAAAATGCGAGATGTATAAGCGTAAGAGGTGTGAAACTATGGAACGGCTTAGACAATGAATTGAAAAAGTGCGGCTCAATTAACACATTTAAAAGAATGTATAAATCTAAAATTATAGATAAGTATAGAACATTATAAACCTAGTATTTTTACTAAATCATATTAGTATGACAAAGTAATATAATAACCATATAATAATCATATATACAAAACATTCTTCTCATGTGCGACTCTGGATTCTGTGTGATCAAATCTGTCTTCTCCTGTGTATCTTTCTGTTTTACTTTTCCTTGTGTTCTCTTTTATGTTTAGTTGTTTGTTTTTTTGTCTTGTTTTGTTTTTCATGTTTTTGTTTTTTTGTCTTCTCTCTCTTCTGTTTTTTTTTCTCTGTCTGTTTTATGTCTCCCCCTTAACTAAGCATATGTTATATTTTAGATCTGCTATTTTTGTAAAGACTTTGTGAAGACTATTTTTTTATTTCGATGTCAGGCCTAAATGGGTTAAGCAAACAAAACAGAAAATAAAATACAGATAATAAAGATAAATATAGAGATAATTGGCCAGAGCCTTTCTGCCCTCCCTGCTTGCAAAGGCCCAGTCCTCCTTTTGTTATACATCATGTCCTTGGCTCAGCTGAAAGGACTCGGATCCCAGCCTGCCTTCTGGTTCCCTTTTATCTTTGCAGACACAAACCTTGTCACACGAGACAAAAGTTTTGCCTCACAAAAGTAGTGAAAATAGTAGGTTATTGTTAAATATATTTAAGACAATAATAGTAAAAGGAATGTATTGGACATACATGGGGAAGTGGAATTCAGTTCATGCTGTAAATTCCACATACCGGTGGGGCCTACAAGCATGACTTTTGACTTTTGCTATAAAAATAATGTGTAAGGAGTATCAATTTGTATAATTACAAAATTGGGAGAAAAAAAAGGTTACAATTTAAATAATTGGCTACTCTAAATTTAAAATAATTATAATTTGTTTTGCAGGATACCAAATTAAATGTGTTAAATAAAATATAATTCCCACCACTGATCACATTTCACATAACTTTCTGCTACACTCTCTCTTTCTGTTTGAAAAAGGTTCTCTCTTTGACAAGAAAAGGAAGTGAATGGGAGGGTTGTTAGTATGGCGATACGCCGAAACTTGTCATGATACAGCATTCTAGTACAATGTTCCATTGAATGTAGAACATCAGATGTGGGCTGAGAGGAGAGATGGCAGAGCCATGCAGCTTTGGCAAAGCAGAGCTTAGAAGTATTCCTGGGCATGAGTTACATTTATATGACAATGGAAATGATGTTTCTGTAGGGCTCTGGCACAGTGAGTCTATTGAGCGCTGCTGCTTAACTGGACTCTGATAGGAAGCAGTGCTAATCGCTCTGTCTGTCATCCCGTTGCTTCTAGGCAAGATTAAACTGTTGTGTGGAAGCAAAGTCAGGGAAAACCCTAAAAAGACTCTCTGTCTCACTCTCTGCGACAGCCCGGAGGCACATGCCAACCTCTGCGCACTGTGCTTATCACACAAATTCATCTCCAAGACTTCTTGATTAGCGAATGTCGGCAATGACCCGTCAGACGGTTCTGCCTCACTATTCGTCCATTTTTATGTAGTGGCCTATAGGAATTTAGGACATGTGAGAGTTATCTTTCCACTAGCAGCCACTCATTGTTAAGAATAAACGTCTGTCGCCAGAGGGAGCGACTCATCATCTATGAGTGAGTTCAGGTTTGCTAGCTGTCACTCTCCCTTTTCAAGTTTGAAAAAGCCTGTTTGTCTGAAGATCAGTTTGACTGTGCTGAATCAATTAAGTCATCCATGGCTAATCCAGAAAGTGTGTGGGAAATTGATTTGGGAATGCAGCCAAGTAAAGGGTTTGACAGTGGCATTGTTTATCCTATATACACGCTGAGCCCCTGTGCATGCTGTGGTGGAGGTCCTCCTTCAAACAGGACCACAGACAGGAAGGCACAATGGGGGAAATGCTCCAGTAGCATTTCTAGGTCAAGCAACGACTTATGCTCTACTGCAGGATGGCTTCTGTTCAGGAATATCCACATTGGTGGACATTGTTATAGCCTACAACATGATAATAATAAAGAGTACTGTATATTCACATCTCATGAGACAATTGCATGCTGAACCATTGTTACAGTATAGGTACTTTATGGATACTGGCTATCATTACTGTCGATCAAAACCAGACCAGGATTTATTTTTTATTTTTTTAGATTTCCAAAATGTGATTGCTGCAGGCTATACTTTTTAATCCATAAGTCCCCGTGAAACATCCCATCATGCACTTCAGAATGTGCTTTACTCTGCCGAACGTGTCCCTTTTGTCATGATCACAGTCTGTGCACCATTCACCTAAATTCCACTCCAACGTGGAGGACCATCAGAGCCAACAGTGATTACCACAATTGGTCCAACTTTGGTCCCCACCTGATAGGAAACTGTACAGTCAATGAGAGGACTCTTGACTGAAGGACTCGACCCATTAACGTGCCTCAAATTGATTTCTGTCAGTGAGCACTGTATACAATTATGCTGCACATGTATACAGCACTTCTGCATCATATTTTTAACTGATGCTACTGGCCTTTGTTGTCATTGGACACTTACAAGAAAATAAAAGCTCAGGAAATATAGGAGAACAGGCTTTAATTGGTATAGACATCTGAAAAGCTCACAGAGAAAATAAAGATTCTGTGCGTGCTATATATAGTCATCCACAAATGTGAGGTTTGTTGTGCTTTTCCACGACAGGCCATTCATTCTATAGCCGATATAGCACGATGATGTTGTGAGTGTTATCCTTGCACGAACGCAGCACAAATACACAAGGTCAAGTTGATGGAGACTTAGCGTTGTTTGCTGCCAGTTGAGCACTCAGCCCATCGAGAATGAGAGAACGAGAGCATATCCTATGTATCAGTTGGACACTGGTTGGATCCTCATGTATTTTCAGTACATAATAGCATGTACAGTAAATGCACAACATGGGGAATCTGAATTGTTGTCTCTCGGTGGATGGCCGGTGAGGTGAGGTGACACGTGTTGGAGCTTGTCTGAGTTGGAGGACAGCAACAATCTTTGACAGTGAGGAATAAAAGGCACTCGCCGTTGCTGTTGAAATACAGTGCAAACTGCAAAATGACTATAGTACAATGGGGGACAATTGTATTGTAGACAAAAAGCAGAGAGAAAAGACAGCGTTCTGTCGATAAGGGGGAGTGGTGATTACAGTAGTAGACAGAGGCAACTACTGGATAATAATCCCCACCCCCACCCCCATAACCCACTGCCCAAATTCTGTCTCTCTCCTTGTCTCTTCTAGTGTTCTCTCCCTGCTCTCTTTTACACACACACACACACACACACACACACACACACACACACACACACACGCACACATGTGCACGCTCTCATACAGTATAGGCCTACATGCACAGACGAGCGTCTCCCTTTTGTAATAACAGTTTACTGAGCAGCCTTGCACAGCCACATAATAGCTATGTTATAATTTGCTCTAACAACTCTAATTATGCCTCGTATTGATTTGGGCACACGTTTTAATAGGAGTGGCCACACCTCTCATATTACCAGCTATTATAGGTGTTCAGCGACAATCATTGCAAACACTCCCGCGCTACCCTTCAATCCTGCATGGATGTGACCCTGACAGAGTAATTTGTTTGCCCGTTCTTTTGAGGCCACTGTAAACACCGCTCAACAACAACGACATAATTTTATAGAGCTCTGAGACGCCCCCCTCCCCCCTCTAGCCCACATAACAAAGGAGGGAGAGAGAACGAACGAAGACAACAAAAGGTTAAAAAAAAAAACGGAAAGAAAACGAAAGAAAGAAAATGAAGAAATGAAAAGTTAAAGTGAAGCTACTTGTTGTTGACTGTACTTAAGTGGGTCAATCTGTGTTTCCTGCCACAGTGCGCCTCATTTTGTTTCTAATTGCGATGGAGCTTTGGAGTCAAGGTGTTTGGGGGAGAGACGGCAGCCAGCTTCAGATGTTAAGTATACTCTCTCTCCTGGTCTGCTGGTCGTGTTGGGAAAATGTCTTGTTAAGATGTGGCCTTTACTGTATCTTTCAGAAGTGCTACAGTAACAGTACAGAACATCTTCTAACACAAATGCTTGGTCATGTAACGAGTAATCGTTAACCAACCGCTAACCATAACCGCACGCAGAAGCCTCGGGGTGAGTCTTAACTGGCCACGTAGTCAGACTAACGGGATGTCGGAACTAATGCAAAGACCCCAAATGCTTTCCAGGCTATTGTTTTAAAAAAAATTTATTTTTTTTTAATCGGGAAAATGTGGCACAACTCTTTGAATATATATTCTTTCACAGCAAACGTTTTTGCTTCTGGGGGAGTCCCTGGAACAACATATTTTCAGATGGGGGTCCGCAGCCAAATACAGATAAAGGTTGAGCACCACTGAAATAGAAACGGGTTTTCTCAGAAAACTGTCAGAATTTAGAAGACATTTGTAGAATCTAGTGCCAGGTCTAAATGGGTTAACCAGATTTATTTTAAACTAACAATGGAGTGTCGTCCACTCCAACTCCATTTATTTTTTTCTGAGCAGGCCAATCACCATATACAACATTGACATATTCAGTTTGCAGCAACTAAGATGCCATTCCAAGTTACTCCTTAAAACACTGGTGGACAAATTAATACTCCCATACATCTGATGAGATTATTATTGAAATGTTACATTATGTAATTTCAGCTTGTGTAGCAACGTATCATGTATGCCAGTTTAATTTTCTCTATTCTCTGATAACTTTTTTTCATCAACCATCTTTATTTTTATTTCCAAAATAAAAGTAGCCAGAATCGCCAATGTGCAAACTCACAACGCATTCCATCGTGATGGGTTGATTTGGTATATGAAATCGGGCTTAAGTGGCTAAACATCTCACCCAGTGATGGCCTCCATCATGACCTCTGTCTGTTTGTGTGAGTGAATGTACAGGCTCACTGCCCCTCCCCCCTCCATTGGCCCTCCAACCCTTTGGTTTGTTTAGACTCCTGTCCTTGCTCTACTGGCCCTTTAAAGTCCTGCCCTTCACACGCCCCCTCACTCCCTCTCGGCCATATTTCATTTTCAATACGCCAGCAGTATATATATATATATATATAAAAAACGAAGATAGATAAAATACGGGTCACCTTCAAAGTGCTCGCCGTGGTTATTGGCTAATTCGCCATCAGGGCAAGTGTTTTATAAGGGTTTTTGACAACTCACACGCTCCATACCATCGTTGGGACATGTTGAATTGTGCATAAAACAAAATCTCTAATACAGCTCTACGTCGTCTTCTCAAGGGCCGGGCATAAAAAATAAGGAGCCAGAGCAGAGAGTATAGATTGGATCCATTTTGAAGAAGTGCAGTGTGGTGTCTTGGCACTATAGGGGATAATGTAGTGCAAGGTCTTAGCGGCAGAAACGTGCGTGTTCTCACTGTAATAGGGTGAGAAAGGTGCTTCGACCTCAACAATGTGAACATAAAAGGTCAATCTTCATTCAATCTGACGCCCAGTTTTAAACTATATATAGGCTTCAAATCATATTCCTGAGTCATGCATGGTATTTGTATTGGGGGGTAAAACTTTCACAGAAAGTAGCAGAGGCTATTGTCAGTGAAGTTATTTAAAATTAAATATGAACTAGAAAAAGTGCCCTTCTGGGCACAGGTCTCCACCAGGTTATCCACAGATCCGTGCAGTTAGAGGTAAAAACAATTTTCGGCCAGTTATAGCGCCACCTTGAGGCTGAGTTGAAATTGTTCATGTGGCATTTCGTCCTCGGCCTAGTGGGAATGTGGGTGCACAATTTCACGGAAATCACGCGATGTGTTCATGATTTGCAGCATTTTGTTTGAAACTGAGCACTCCTGTGAACTTTGGAAGCCAATCTTAACCAATCAGGATGGAGTCTGATAAATCTGAAAGACCCGTTTCGTTGAATGGCTCTAGAGAGACTGTGTACCAATTTGCGTGATGTTTGGACAAAATCTGTAGGTGTACTATGCAAAAACTTGTTTTGCACAAAGCGGCCTCCTGGTGGCGCTATAACAGGCCGTTCTGGAAAGTTTGGGGCAGAGGTTCATGGTTGGCATCCAGGGAGTGTGTGTGCAAAATTTGGCATCGACCGGGTTAACGGTGGCCGAGATTAGCTGTTCACGGACACACGGACACACGGACGGACACGCGGACGGACGCAGTGCAAAACATACTCTCCCCACATGCCTTCGGCCTGGTGGAGACAATGACAATACACTAGTATAGAGCCCTGATGGACTCAACAACACATGGGGTACAAGCAGGGGCTATTAAGCTTTGGGCTTGAATTTGATACTACAGTATAGCTATATGGTATATGCAATGAAACACTGGCCCAGGGGTAGAGCGGCCGGTAGAGTGTCCAGATGGAAATCCCAGTTCGAACCCGGGCTGCCCCAGAGTTGGTGTCGAAGTGTCTCTGAACCCCTAATTGCTCCCGATGTGCAGGTTGGAGCCTTGCATGGTTTCCTCCACGTTTCTCTGCGTATACATGTGTGTGTGAATAGCTGAGTGTAATGCACAATCTACGTAAAGCGCTTTGGATAAAAAGCAATATATATTGCTCTTTTCATTGTGCTGCAGACCACTGACCTGCAACATTCTCCACGCCGTTCTCAAACTCTCCAGTCCAGCTACTAGTCACGAGTTGGCAAACGGATGGCGTTTCTTTGTGTGTTTAGCGGCAGCTTTGCTCCGTGCCTTGACCAATGGAGCTGTGAGGTGGTTGTAGCAGCACTGAGGTGTTTGTTCCTCCCTTCCCTCCCACTGGGTGGGACCTTACCCAATAAACGCCCGCCAGATCAGGTGTGAAGTGTGGCTTTGGCAAGCTGCGTGTGTGTGTGTGTGTGCATGTGCGTGTGCGTGTGCGTGTGAAAGTGATAGCACCGGTGTACCTTGACAGCTTGGTGGTGTTTTGACGATCTACAGTTCCCTTAATCCGGTAAAGGGAGGTCAGAGGAGAGAGAGCGAGAGCTGCCGAGACCTGAATTCACAAATACGTTTCGTCGCTGTTATAGGCAGAAACCTCGTTGTATCTTCACATTTCAATGTTTTATGTTGTCTAACTTCGTTGTACCAAAAATGTAGCACCAAAGTATAGCGGAAATAGCCAGCCTCCAAGCTCACAGCACGTCACAGTGTCACGTGTTATGAGCTTGTAGTTTGGCGCATGTTTTTGAGTAAACCAGTGAAAGTGGTTACATCTGTCGGTGAGTTTACTATTGAACCAATATAAAGTTTTAAAAATGAAGAGATTGTGGCTCAATAACAAATATATTCCCCCATATATGGGGACTAGGTTGGTGGAGGTTGTGTAGAGCCCAGGATCACATTAGATGATTGACACAGGGGAAAAATGGGTTACAAAATCGTGGGATAAAAAATATATAAAAAAGATATATATATATATATATATATATATATATATATATATATATATATATATATATATATATATTGGATGCATTGTTAGTTAGTCCGAACATGTGTAAAGGTTGTCGAACATGCGCTGCTGGTTGTCGAACATCTGCTGGTTGTCGAACATGCGCTGCTGTTTGTCGAACATGCGCTGCTGTTTGTCGAATATGCGCTGCTGGTTGTCGAACATGCGCTGCTGGTTGTCGAACATGCGCTGCTGTTTGTCGAACATGCGCTGCTGGTTGTCGAACATGCGCTGCTGTTTATCGAATATGCGCTGCTCCCGTGCTTGCGGTTATTTCCCCAAGACAGCAATGGTATAGGGCCTATACACAAATACACACGCCATGCCACTGTTTTCCCAAGAAGACATGCACATAACCATTCCCTGCACACAGATGAATACAGGTTGAAGGTCACGTCACAAATGAAAAACTTGTGAAAAATGTACATTTACTGTACAAGGCCACAGACCCTCAGTCTGTCAGCGGGGGCATTCAGAATGCGTGTACATTGGGGATCAGTGGAATTAAAACGTAGGCGTCCCACCGGAAGAGGAGGGCTGAGGCTAACCCTAACCCAGAGGCACAGTGAAAAAGAAACAGCAGATGGCGCTGTTTTTCCTATTTTTGACGATGGGTTCCCAGATTACTGCACAGTCCAACCTCCATCCACCCCGGTTTTATTTTGGAGTATGAATCAAAATCTCAGGTTTCACATAAAATTGACATAAATCCCTTAAAAAACACAATAGTACAGATTAGTGGTGTTCAGTAACAGTAAGTGTATATTGACCTCTGCACGCACACACACACACACGCACACACGCATGCACACACGCACACACGCACACACTTCCTTGGACCACAGACAGGGATGGGAGGCTCTGTTTAATTTTCAGCCTCCCTGTGATGTTTGGAGAGGTTTGCCAGAGCCAATGACACACAGGTCTCATCCCTAGCGGAGGAGACAAGTGCTATACAGAAGCAGCAACAGCAGCAGCATATAGAGCTGAAGCCAAACATGGTCTCTCTTCATTACAATAATACAGGATTGGGATTCTTTCTATACCTCCCAATAACTCTATACGTTACGGTCTTGAGGTCTACTGACCGTCACTTCTTTTTATTTTACTATTTTCTATCCCACGATTTTGCAACATCGACAGCACTATAACGACTGTGCCTCCGTGCCCCTGACCGTCACTTCTTAACGGGCCACTGTTCCTGAGGCCATGTTCATGACCAAAATGTGTCACGAAAATGTGGTCTCACTTCCTAACTGGACTTAAAGTCCCTCCTCCACGCAGCCTCCCCCCTCTCCACAAGGAGGAGCAGTGCACCAAAGCATTCAAAACTCCAGTCAAACACACAGACTTTGTTATTTTTCTGGCCATAGCGTGCAAAATTTCTAATTTTGCTACTGTTATCTACTACAAATACTATTATCATTGAGGGACTGCAGTTTCTTCCAGCGGTGAAATGTCCCTTTAAGGTCCTACCAACAAAAACGTCGGCTAGTTGAACATGCAATTTTAATGTTTTTCAAAATAGTAAAAAAGGCAAAGAAGTTAGGGACAAGGGGTGTAGCACTGACGGAAATCGGGCCCTCATGTTGTCCTGTTTTACATTTTACGTCAGTGTCTGAGCAAATGGTCAACGGCATGATGATGTATAAGAGTGCCCCTCACTTCACAGGCGTGTGTTTTTTGTTTTGTTTCTCTTGGTATTTTAGTGTTGTTTTGGTTACTGTGCACAGCACTTTGGTCCAACACTGTTGTTTTAAATGTGGTGTATAAATAAAGTGGATTGGATTGGATGCTATGGCTCCATGCCACATGCAGGCCTGGTCCCAAAAGTAATTGGAATAAGACTGGATGGATGGATGGATGGATGAGAGCAGTGTGAGAGGGACTATGTTGGGAAGGCAAAGAAAAGGAGAAGATGTGAATTCATGTGGAATTTTTGGGAAAATACAATACGGTGTACTACACTATATATACACATATATACTGTGTATATATACAGTATATGCACTCACGCATGCACACACACACTGCATGATGCTTCAATCCCAGGCCCGGTATAAAGTCCACCAACAATCCCCCTACCACTGCCCCCGCCCATCTTGTGTTTCTGTCTGTCCCTCTCGTCTCCCTGTCCTTGGGTGAATAAATCCTCCTCCCCTCCGTCCCTTCAAATACCCCAGCCCCTCTCCACCACCTCTCCACCCCTCATCCCAGCACTCCCGTCTTTAATCCCCGCTGTCTCCCCCCACCCCTGAACTGGATCAACTATTAAGTGCAGACCCAGTAAATCCCACATCCAGGAAAAAGGGGGCCAACTGTACAAATTGCCCAACTCCCCCTGCTTACTACACACACACACACACACACACACACAGTCACACACACGCACACACACACACACACACAGTCACACACACGCACATACACACACACACACACACACACACACACACACAGTCGCACGCACATACACACACACGCGCACACACACACACACACACACACACACACACACACACACACATGCACACGCACACGTGCAGCTACAGTACCTACCTTCCAGTCTGTAGCCAGTGGGCTGGCCAGTAAGTGCCCTTGCTGTATGACATGATGGAGCCAAAAACTGTTATTTCCCTCTACAGGGCTTTTCAAATTGAGTCTTATATACAGTGTTGCTGTCAAGGCTCTGTCTGTCTCTCTCTCTCTCTCTCTTTCACCCCCCGTAGATCCCTCTATCTCTAACTCTCTCTGTCTCTTCCAACAACCTTGCAGCCCCCCTCCATCCACCCCCCTCATCTTCACCTCTTCTTGGACCTCCCTCTTTACCTTAAATCGTGCTGTCATCAGCGTAGAGGTGGATTAGCCAGGGAGAGGCGCTGACCTGAGAGATTGGGCGTGCTGATGGCACCTGTCTTGTGGGTCGCCCATTACCGGGGGGCTGGGATGGGCCGCCATGATGACTTGCATTTACCCTTTGGCCCTTTAAGCTTGCACCTGGGTCGGTTATATGGGGTTACAGGCTGTGAGGGAGTGTAATATAGCGGCTCGCTCACAGAGAGGCTCATTTTAAGGCGGTCTAACGGGCCAAAAGGGGCCAGACAGGCACAGATTTGTTGGCGGTTAAGAAGTGAATGTGTTTGCTGTGAGGTGAGGGGGCTGAGTTGCGTGGCAGACTCGTTGGGTAGTTGTGACTGTGATGTGGTGTGCTATTTTCAGCACCTGCCTGCCACTGTTAGAAGCCACCGAGTGACGGTGAACTGAAAACACTGCGTGCGTGCTGGGACGTGTGTATTCTCTGTCAATTCACTAGTCTCTGCAGAGTATGTCTGTGTGCTGCATGTTTGCATATGCATAGTACAACAACTACAAATACTAATTGAACAGGTGAGTTCATGTGTCAGGCATTCCCAATTTTGGACACTGCACGAATTTTAAGTCGGTGGGGCGAACGGTTCTTGAGTTACGTTGTCCAGAACAACCACAAAAGGCCTCGGCCCAGGCTCCATATATGGAGCTGGCCTGTTCTGACATCACAACACTCCATATGTGGGCATGCTGGCCTGTTCTGACGTCACAACACTCCATATTTGGGCATGCCTAACACAGAACTCCATATAGGAATATAGGGACACAGAAAGACAGATACAGAAAATCTCCATATATTATATGGGCTTATGAAAAGGACACAGACAGATGGGTGGAACGGGTACTCCATATATGGAGCTGGCCTGTTCTGACGTCATTCTGACATCTGCATATAGACTCCATATTTGGACATGCCTGACAAACAAATCCATATATGGGCATAAAAGGGACACAGAGATAATAATGGGGTGGGGCAACATGCATTTACAACTTGCATCGTTCCAAGTAGGCCAGTGCCCAACGGGCACCGCTGTAGTATTATGTATAAATTATGGATAAGGGGTCAGGACCGATATAGGCCTTTTCGGGGAGGGGTCAGAATAAATTATAGACTTCGTCTCAACTGCTCAGTTGATCATGTGTCTTTCCACAAAAGGAACATATAGGCCTATACTTTCATACATTTGAAAGGCAGATCCAAAATGTGCCAATATGGATGGTGGCGATGCTGGAGTCACATGTTTTTTGTTATTTTTCTCTCTCTTCCTGTTTTCTTCCGATATCCCCATCCCCCCAAGCTCCCCCCGACCCATCAGCTCCACCCGCCTCCCCTCAAATCTGTCACCCTTTACATGTCCGGACAGCGGGGGAGCTTGAATCACATTCTCTTCGCCTCCCCGTTGCTGACCTGAATCTCACTGAGGCCTACAGTGACAGCTCAGAGAGAGAGAGAGAGAGAGGGAGAGAGCGTGAGATAGGGAGAGACAGAGAGAGAGAAACGGAGCGAGGGAGAGTATCAGAGAGATGAGCAAGTGGGGATATATGGAATAGGGGAGAAGGGTGGGTTTTGAACATGTGAGCAATGGGGATGAGAGAGAGAAAAAGAGATCTGTGATTAGAAAATGGGAGAAGAGTTGTGGATATGGAGAGTGGTGTGTTAGAAGGATGAAAGGGAACGCTGTAGTAGAAGTAAAACAGTAAAATATTACTTTTGTCCACACTGCAGTAGGCGGTAATACTGACCAGCATAGCACGGAAGGGTCATGGTGAATCCACAAATCACATTCAACCCAGATTTGGCCCAAACCAGCAGTTACATTTGTTCTACTGCTATTGCCATCAAAATGTTGAATAGAAGCAACAATCATAAAAAAGTGTAACTCCTTAAACTCTCTTTAAAAAACGCTCTAAAAGAGCCCACATAAAAACAACATTTAAAAAAATTATACCTCCTTATATAACAATGAGAACTGATGATCATGTTTTAGGGTGGAAAAAAATCACGGCACTCCATCTTTAATAAAGTATTCAATGAATGAATCCATCAATTTCTTCGCATGTACCGGCTCAGGCAAATCATTGATACATCTGCCAGAGCCTTTACTCACCCAATTGTATTTTAATGTTCTATTGTCATTCTTTAATTTTATATTAGTTTACTTATACTGTATAAGCTCTCACGAACAGATTTGATGAAAACAATATTTTTTTCCTGTCATTTTAGCGGTGCCTAACCGATCCAATGACTGGCCGTGTGTGCGTAGGTCTGTATGTGTGTATGTCCGCCTGTTTGGGGTATACGACCCATCGACCCCTGCAGCTGATTGGGGTCGCATTCGGGTCACACACTGTTGAGCAGCCTAAAGGGCCATTCACACTGAGAAGTATTATAGGCCAGTCAATCTAAAGCTAAAAAAAGAGAAAAATTAGGCCATAGCCACTTGCCTGAATGTGCCCAAAAGTGGCTATGGCCGTTTTTAGCCCAAGGAGTGTTTTTTGTGCAAAACTATAATGCTTGGTATGGATTCAGAATCATGAAAAGCCCCTAGTTGGACACATTAAATGCTTCTTAAAGCATAATTTAATTTAGATTATTTCTTTCCCTTATAGGTTTTTAATGGTACTCCAACTTTCAACCCCTGAATATACCATGATCCACAATTTATATAATACTCTATTTTTAATATGATATTTGTATGACCCTAATAAGGATCATAAAAACCTTGAACGATTACTATTGCTGGCCTAATAACTGGCCTAATAACTACAGTATGACTGCCGCCAGCCAGCGGTGAGGCTGAGCAGTCTGCACCGCCCACTTCACACGGGTGTGATTTTATTTTGCAGATGGGTTCCCAGATCGCTTTTATACTATAGCCTCGGTTCCAGGCTTTCATTTTCGCCTGGAGGAACGCATTGGCCGCTCTGGGCTAGAAGTGGGAGTCAACCCTTCCGGGTTGGGCGTCGCTCCAGATGATGTGACGCAGCGCGGCACTGCCCAGCCCACAGCCCTCCTATGAGACACAGACAGAGTAGAAAAAAATGTATGCGCCATTTTTTTTCATGATTATTAGTGAGGACCTATTATATGAAGATAGGTTGAAAAGTGGTGAAGTGGTCCTTTAACTCTGGGACATCTAATCTCATCTCATCTCACCTATTCTCTGTCTCCACCACCTCATAGTTGAACCCTTTCGAACACTGCCATCGACACAGCCCTCTCTTCTTTGGTCACCTGCATTGCTTCCTCTCCTGGTTCCGCTGGTTGTATGGTGTCATATCTAGTCCTGCAGGGTTCCTAATTGGTTCACTTCCCCTCTCTACTAGGGGAGTGTTGGAGTAGATGGGGCCACACAGGAGGGCTGATTCTCTCTGTGTGTGTGTGTGTGTGTGTGTGTGTGTGTGTGTGTGTGTGTGTGTGTGTGTGTGTGTGTGTGTGTGTGTGTGTGTGTGTGTGTGTGTGTGTGTGTGTGTGTGTGTGTGTGTGTGTGTGTGTGTGTGATCAAGCAGGTTCCAATATCCTTGCTGCCCAGGCCCCTCTGTTTCTAATGAGTGAGTGAATTGGACAGAACACCATCTGAGTGGTTGGACACACGTGCACACACACACACACACACGCTCGGGTGCAAGCATGCACACACACTGACGCAATCGATTTTCTTTTCTTTTCTTTTGAACAATAAGTGTGTGTGTGTGTGTGTGTGTGTGTGTGTGTGTGTGTGTGTGTGTGTGTGTTATTTATCTTGCATGCTTATTCTAAGTCGCTCTAGATACGAGCGTCTGCTAAATTCCTACGCTGAACAAGTTGAACTGAACGTTCAACCTGCGTTGCGGTTCAGTGAGTGAGACCAGACCATGCATGCGGAGCTCCACTCAAACGAATTTGGTGAACTAATCCTGTTTTATTTATCCATATAGTGAACTGATTCAAATGGCCCAGTACAGATAGATAGTGTTATTTATGTGTCCCATGCCAAACATGGACGTATAGGACACAAATCTTTGCATCAGTATTGCATAGGTGTACAATACAATACATTTAAACTCTGTTTTTCACACTCAATTTAAAACAAACAGAACATTCAGCCTTTTTTTTCCTAAGCCTTGCATAAGAAATCTGCTGAAAAAACCCCCCTCAAAATACCTTTCCTGAAACATAATTCAAGTTTCTCATATTCATCTAACCAAGAAACGTTAACACTAAAACACAACAAATGAATGTATATATATCCAGCAGCACGTATATGTGCATACATTATGTGTTCTGATCTGAGCTCTAGGTTTCCCTCTTTCTATGTGTTCCAACATATCTGTGTGTGCATACATGTGTGCTGTGACTGTTTGCATGCGTGTGTGTGTGTGTGTGTGTGTGTGTGTGTGTGTGTGTGTGTGTGTGTGTGTGTGTGTGTGTGTGTGTGTGTGTGTGTGTGTGTGTGTGTGTGTGTGTGTGTGTGTGTGTGTGTGTGTGCGCGCACGCGTGTGTTTGTGTCTGCATGTCACTGTATGTGTCACTGTGTGCATTCAAATGAGGTTGTTATCTCCTTACCCAGGGTGCTCAGGGCCTTACCCCACCACTCTCTGATTCCTATCTTAGCGTTGCGCGCCGTGTCCCCCTCTTCCCCATCTCTCATTCAAATTCTCTACCTTCTCCAGCTCCCCCCCCCCCCCCCCCCCCTCTCTCTCTCTCCTCAGCCGCTCTTCGAGTTTGGTTAAAATTGTCTACATATCTTAGGTCTTATTGTCTCCACCAGCCGAAGGCACTGGGAGAGAGTATGTTTTGCCCTCCCTCCGTCCGTCCGCCCGTTAACAGCTAATCTCTGGCACCGTTAACCCGGTCGATGCCACACTTTGCACACGCACTCCCTGCCTGGATGCCAACGAGGAACCTCTGCCCCAAATTTCCCAGAACGGCCTGTTATAGCGCAGAAAATCCTAATTGGCTAACATTGGCTTCCAAAGTTCGCAGGATTGGCCCGTTTTCAGCGAAAAGCATCAAATCATGAACTCAGTATGCAATTTACGTAAAATAATTCACACACTTTCCTGCTATAGGCTGAGGAAAAAAATCCAAACCTTTTCACATTGGCCTGTTAGACAGGTGGATTTTTTTTTCAAAATTGCCATCAAAGGCGTGAAGAGAAAACGGCACACTTTTCACATTGGCCTATTATAGCGGCACCAGGAGGCCACAACCAAAACCTGACCCGGCCTATTATAGCGGCACCAGGGGGCCACAACCAAAACCTGACCTGGCCTATTATAGCGGCACCAGGAGGCCACAACCAAAACCTGACCTGGCCTATTATAGCGGCACCAGGAGGCCACAACCAAAACCTGACCTGGCCTATTATTGCGGCACCAGGAGGCCACAACCAAAACCTGACCTGGCCTATTATTGCGGCACCAGGAGGCCACAACCAAAACCTGACCTGGCCTGTTATAGCGGCACCAGGGGGCCACAACCAAAACCTGACCTGGCCTGTTATAGCGGCACCAGGGGGCCACAACCAAAACCTGACCTGGCCTGTTATAGCGGCACCAGGGGGCACAACCAAAACCTGACCTGGCCTGTTATAGCGGCACCAGGGGGCCACAACCAAAACCTGACCCGGACTGTTTTTATATGGATTCCGGGCTCAAGCTATTCTCAGTGGATCAAACAGAAAAAATGTCTTGTGTGATTTCTCCATGACTATACAAGGACCTTTGCATTTGAAAAGTTGTCAATTGTGACACACTGTGCTATTTATACCACTATCGAACGAGAGAGCAGGGAGTGGCCGTACATGCACATCATCCCCCAGGGGAAATGTAGAATGTGAGCCTACACACACAGGTGGATGCTGGGGTGAAGGAGGGGTCGATGAAATGCAGAAAGAGTAAAGCAGCAGCAATAACTGTTGCAGCGACGGTTGCAATCTGAGCAGTGGAGCAGCAGCATGTAGGCGGAGTGAGAGCTGTGAGCAGCATGCACGTGCTTTACACATGCAGCTTCATTCAAACGGGGAGGCGATTGATGTGTGTTGCCATTGTGAGAATGTGTCACGTGTAGTGCTATGAGCTTGTAGCCACCGCTTCTCGTTGTTTACTGAGCTACATATAGCGAGCAGGTGCTATAGGGACATTTTACATGGTGGCCGCGGGCGGGCGCACGGACGGACAGACAGACATATACCACAGTACTGAAGCATGGGGCTGATTACGTGTGTGTGTGTGTGTGTGTGTGTGTGTGTGTGTGTGTGTGTGTGTGTGTGTGTGTGTGTGTGTGTGTGTGTGTGTGTGTGTGTGTGTGTGTGTGTGTGTGTGTGTGTGTGTGTGTGTGTGTGTGTGTGTGTGCGCGTGTCCATGTGACTGTAAAGAAAATGACTCAAGAACAACCCATTTTCATGCACAGTTCAGTGGGAATTGTCACTCAGTATAGGCTGTATAATGCAAAGGTGAGAATGTATTTGATCCAAAGTCTTCCTTTCCACTGTGTACTACAGGCCTATATAGGCCTGGGTGCATGCCTTCTCTACAGTGAAGTATATATTCCATGTGAATTGATGGTTTAGTTAGGATAAAGACAGTACAGTGTTGGCCCGGCTGAGAGCTGCAAAATATGGTCCACCCACCGAAGTGCTCCACATATGAAGGATGGTTTAAAGGCAATATAACAAGACTGCTATATAGAAGGATTGCCTTGACCAGGCACGCGTGCGTGTGTGTTCGCGCGCGTGTGTGTCTGTGTGTTTTGAGTATACTGTAGGAGCATGTGTGCCAGTGAGATTGTGTGTGCGCAACTACACATGCATGTGTGTGTGTGTGTGTGTGTGTGTGTGCGTGCGTGTGTCTCTCAGGCTATGAATTATATTACAGCTCCAAAATAGACCCCGGCCCCAAAACCCAAGCCTCTACACATCTTCAATTTCAAAACGATGGTGAAGAGGAGAAAGAGAAGAGAAGGGGATAAAATGAACAGGATGACGAAAGGGGGAAGGGAGAGAGGGAGAGGGGGAGAGGGGGAGAGGGAGAGGGAGAGAGAGGAAACGGAAGCGAGCCGATTCAATCTTCAAGGACCTTACAAATGTTTGCATCAGGTTTCTTGTTTAAAAGGAGAGTCCAGTGAGGGGTGGGGGGACGGTGGACACTGGAACGGCACTTATTTTCCCCATCCTATTCATCTCTCTCTCTCTCTCTCTCTTTCTCCTGTTCTTTTTTCTCCCTCATCCATTCTCTTCTTCTTCCAAACTGTAGAGAAAAGATTAAATTGTTTACGAGTGTGAAGCTCGGTTAGCTGGAGCGGATGAGCCCAGAGCGACAGAGATAGACATTCTAATTCGCGGCTGTACTTAGCGTCCGGGTCCCCGCGTGCAAAGCACTAATTCTTTTATCTGCCTGCAACACTCTGGGCTTCAGCCACATTCATAGAGGAAAAAACAGAAAGAACGGGGAAGACAGAAGAGCAGGGGAGGACGAAGAAGAACCGCTGATTGATAATAAAAAATATTTTAAATAAATCAAAATTCTTAAAGACAGCCTTTCCTTCTTTTTCTTTACATGGTAGGACAGATTAAAAAAAACTATAGAATCTGTTTCTTGAATACTTGACTTAAACCACACCAGCCACCCCCCCCCCCCCCCCCCAACATCACCCACCCCCCAACACCCCAAACCCCCCCCCCTTTCCCGCTGCCCGTCTGTCCGAGTTCAGTCTTAACCCTTTATCTTGACGGAGCAGAAAGACGGACGCTGTCGCTTTCTATGTTCTGCTCATGGTGTGTGTGTGTGTGTGTGTGTGTGTGTGTGTGTGTGTGTGTGTGTGTGTGTGTGTGCGCAAATACATTTCTCTTGGATCAGAATGTGTTGTGTTGGATTGAAAGTAGGTGTGTGTGTGCGCACGCTTATGTACATGTACTGCAGGCAGTAGGCTTGCAGGGAAGTGTGTGTGTGTGTACATGTGCGCTTGCATGAGGTGGGGGGATACAGCATGGAGAAGAATTAGTGTTATCTCCCAGGCAGAAGAGGGAAGAGGGGTGAGATAAGAAACTGCTGCAGCTGAGAGGCGAGAGAGAGAGAGAGAGAGAGAGAGAGAGAGAGAGAGAGAGAGAGAGAGAGGGGGAGAGGGAGAGGGAGAGAGAAGGAGAGAGTGGGGAACAGAGAGAGGGTAGGAGGGAAAGTCAGCGTGCGAGAAGTCGTGTTTCGAGGGGTCGTGGTTGTAAATTCTCCGGATATTCAGAGCAAGCTTGTCTGTCCATCCATTCCACCTTCTCTCTCTCTCTCTCTCTCTCTCTCTCTCTCTCTCTCTCTCTCTCTCTCCACCCCTCTCTCTCTCTCTCTCTCTCTCTCTCTCTCTCCACCCCTCTCTCTCTCTCTCTCTCTCTGTCTCTCTTCTCTCGTTCTTTCCTCCAGTCACTCTCCTTCCCTCATCTTTTTCTTTTTTCTTTTTTTTTTGCTAGAGGTCTGCTTTCCTGATAGGAGCATTGTGCGCTCTACACTGTATAGAAAGCTCATCAGTGCTGGTTGCCTATTGGGGCGTTATCAGACCCAGTAAGGTAACTGCGCGCTTATAGACTGCACCCAGATAATGGGGGGCAAAAGAAAAGCGATAAAGAGGGGGGACCTCTTCTCATTAACAGCTATCTGCTGCACTGCAGACACTGGGCTGTATTGAGTGGTTCGTATGCCGGGCATAAATTAAAATGCACCCATAGATGGGGGGGGGGGGGGGGTAGATGGGGGTGGAGGCGGGTCATAAATGACAGAGGGGAGGGGGAGAGGGGTGGCGGTGTGGAGGGGCCATGGCATATAGTCGCCTCTGTTCTCTCTCTCTCTCTCTCTCTCTCTCTCTGTGTCTCCTGCTCTCTGTCTCTGTCCGTCTCTCTCCTCTCTGACTGCGTGTGTGTGTGTGTGTGTGTGACAGCGGTGGAAAAAGTACTCGCATCTTTTATACTTATAAGTTAAAGTACGGATACATGCAATAGAGACATCCTCTGTTACGAGTAAAAGTCTGGAATTCTACATTTACTTGAGTAAAGTAAAGTATTGGCAGCAAAATGTATAGTTCAAGTATATAGCCTATACCACAAGTAAAAGTATACATACATACATACATACAATTTTCGCCTCTGAGATGTAGTGGAGAGTATAGGCCTAGAATTACCAGTAAAACTAGAGAAAATTGGAAATACTCCAGAAAAAAAAGTACTTGGGTAAATGTACTTAGTTATGCCACTGCTGTGTGATTTGTGTTCGTTGAGTCAGCTGACACTGATGAGATGGGCATTCATTAACAGCCAAGTGACCTGCTGTGTTGATTGGTAAATCTGGCCACACGTGTCGCCGCTTAACTCCACCAATGACGATTGAGCTAGAACCCAGGAAAGCTTACCACATATCGGGCTAATATCCTTTTTTTCCCTTTTTTTTTTTTTTTGAAATAGATACATCCTAAAAACGAGAGGAATTCATGTCATACAAATAAGCATAACCAGATAAAAACAGTAACTGACTTAATATAAATCATCTATTTTGCATAGGAATGCAACGTTATGAAAGTTCATAACGTTGCTGTACCACCTAACTCCATTATTGAGGTGTTTGGTTATTTCGCATAAATCAGTGCTATTGAACACCCTTTTCGTCGGTGTGTTGGTTAAAACAATATTGAACCAATGAAAAGTAGTAAAAGGTGCTTTGGACAAAACCTCTTAACTCCATTGGACAGCTAACTCCACCACCTCTCCCCCTCTCATGCAAGCAATTGACAATATATAAAGTCACTTAAAAAGGTTATCTTTGAAAAACAAAGAAGGGTCCCGACTCCCGCACACTGTCAGAAACTTGCCAAAAATGTTACTCTTTATTGGTCAACGTTTCGGTCGATTAGACCTTCATCAGGACAGACGAAGGTCTAATCGACCGAAACGTTGACCAATAAAGAGCAACATTTTTGGCAAGTTTCTGACAGTGTGCAGGACCCTTCTTTGTTTTTCAAAGATAACCTTTTTAAGTATGCTTTATTGCCCTACGTACCTGTCGCTAGCCTTCTGAGGTGTGCATCAGCCTTTTGCTAATAAATATATAAAGTCACAACACCAACTTTGATGAGGCAGCATTGCTTTCTTTTCAAAATATAAGGAGTAGTTGGGTGGTTCCTTCCCGACAGCAGAGATATGAAAGTTCATAAGTATCAACTTTTCCACGAAAATGTTATTTGAGTTGGTCTGAATCAGTGTGAAAAATGTGCTTGTGTTTCCTATTATTGTGTTTGGCAGACTGGTTATTCTCAAAGTCATTGGTTGTGCAGATCAGTGAGTATACTGCCTGTCAACTAATACAATCTTGAGCTATAAAGTAAGTCAAGTAAGTAAGGCTTGGCCATTTTGTTTACAATGGATTGTCTTGATGTACAGTCGGTGTTATTATGGATCGTTTGGTTCGACTGTGATCACCCTATTGACTACAATGACCAGTGTTTTTCCGATTTCATGAGCCCAAGCCACACCAATGGGCAAGTTTAAATCTCAAGACACACCTGTATTCATAGATGGTGAAAATAGCCAATCTGTAAGCTCACAACGGGTCACCAAAAAACCCAGATAACTGCATACTGTACTGTCCCAAACATGTAAGCTACATGGTTTGTGCAATGGCAGTGCATGTTAGCAGCCAAACACCATATAGCAATGATAGAAAGAGCTGAAAGAATCCCCATATTACCTTAACTAAACATCATGTTACATTCACTAAATGAAGGTGAATGAAAATGAGATGCGCAGTTCTCATTAGAAATGTTATAAATGTAATGTTAATGTCAAATGTACCTAGAACCAGCTATTTGGGGGTGGCTTTGCCATAGTTTCGTACTTTTTCTGTTTTGTATGTGTCTATGGAGTTAACATATTACTCTAATAGAGTTTTTTTTTCTTTCTTCCATATACTGTGGTGTCCACTTGATTGGCACCAGCTTGACTCTGTTTATAAAGACATGACTGGCTGAGGTTACTTTTTGGAAGATGTTTTCGAATTCAGCCTCATCAATGTCTCTGTGTGTACAGAGTTTGATGAGGTCAGATGAGGTCAGATCAACATATCATTTGACACGATCAACAACTCATCTGACACACTCCATATATGGAAATCTAAGGGTGGCAGTGTCTTGAATGTACAGAGTTTGATGAGGTCAGATCAACATGTGGAATTAATTCTGTATTGGCCATATATGGAGCGTGTCACGAGGCGTGACTGACGGACTGACTGACAGGTTTTAGCGTGACTACTGACTGACAGCCAGGTTTTGCAGGTTTTCTTCTTTCTATAGAGGTCCAAGATACACTTCCGTGGTCGGACTGGGTAGTGGCTGTGTTTGATATCAGTTCTCTAACCGCTGATTAATGAAATGCTCAAGTTTTTTAATTTTAAATAATCTGTGGGAAAATAATCTAAAATGGTTGATACCAATACAGATATTACAGAAAATCCCATCATGCCTATCATGATTATTAACATTATTTCTTCATGTACAGTACCATGGAGAAAAAGTACGTGACGAATTTACACAAATATCACATGTGAACCTCGTTGCATGAGTAGCCCATTGTCATCGTATACTCCCCCTGTAATAACATTACAGTGGCAGAAAACAGGAAAATGTTTGAGAACAAAATGAAAGAGAGAGAAGAAGCTTTTCTTCCAGGGGGAAAGTCAGCCCCGGCCCGGAAATTCATTCCTCCTTGCTATTCTCGAATCTCACTGTCATTATGTGCATCTGAATCCTCACTGACATTTGTTTTGACGGAGAGCTGCGGGCCACGTTCCCCAATCTGCGCTCGGCGAGGTTTACATATCAAACAGGTCATTTGCGAGGCCGCCGCGGTGACTCGCAGGGTGAGAGCAAGTTCAATCTTCCCTCAAGTACCAAGCAGGAGGCTGAGGGCTCGCCTGTATGCATATAGAATGCTACTGCAGCACTTTCCACCTCATTTTACAGACTACAGTGATTCTGTCCCTGCTCTCTCTCTCTCTCTCTCTCTCTCCTCTCTCTCTCTCTCTCTCTGTGTGTGCGTGCGTGTGTGTGCGTGCCTGCGTGTGTGTGTATGCATCGTGCGTGTGTGTGCACACACACTGTCTCTCATGCTGTTCAGGGGCATCGTCAAGAGGAGGAAAAAACCCAGTCAGCCTTGAAAAGAGCTAAACAAACTGCCCCCCCCCTCACCCAACCCCCCACCCCACCATTCCCTCATTCCCCTCCACAGTGTGGACACACACACACACACACACACAACACACACACACACACACACACACACACACAGTACAGTACAGACAATGCTTACGCACATCCTCTTGCACACACTTGCATACACATCCAGAAGCACATTTACTATAGTTCTTCCATTGTTTTGTATGTTTGTGAATGAGTGTCCATGTACTGTACATATGCATAGTGCATACAGTATTACTTGTGCAAGCAGAGCGTGCAAGTAATATTTTTCGTCAAGTGCTACCAATGCCAGGGTATAATTGGCTTTCGATGGTGATGTAATGATTTCAGTGGTGGGAGGATTAAAGGTAATGCCCCTACACTATGTATACATGTATGTAATCTGACTGTCATATCAAGCACAAATTAATCATTACGTCATACACTGCCACGGGACATACGCATCAATCGACCCAAGTAACCTGCACAGTATACCACTAATCAACTTACAAATTACATATACATACCGACACTGAAACATATCTTTATTACAGTACGTCACCATTGGGAGCCAGTTATACCAGTTATACCCTGGCATTGGTACATATCTTCATCACATCATATGCTGCTACGGGACATAATGCATCAAACGACCCAAGTAACCACAGTATACCGCTAATCAATTTACAAATGACATATACATACTGTATATACATAGAGGCATTTCCTTTAATCCACTCGACACTGAAACATATCTTTATTACGTCACCATTGAGACCCAGTTATACCAGTACTTGCACGCTCTGCTTGTGCACTAGTAGGCCATGTATGGCCTACTTGGGTGCAACAAGCAAGTAGGCCCTCGACAGAGTGCAGTTCTAGTTATGATTATGATTATGATTATTATTATGAATTGTGTAAATGTATATATGCAAGACAAACATGGCAAACTGGCATGGCACCAGCCCCTCCCTCTCTCTCTCTCTCTCTCTCTCTCTCTGAATTGAATTGAATTGAATTGAATTGAGCTTTATTTGAGAAAACAAACGTTTACATTGCCAAAGCAAAAGTGTAACGTGTGCATATATTTTCTGTCAGAGATACAGTAGTTATGCATCCATATAACGCTTTATACTTTTAAAAGTTGACAGCAGTATTTCAAGTATTTTTTGCATTCATTTGCGTGATTTTCAAACTCCTTGATGTGATTGTAATCCATGAGACGTATGAGTGTCTCTGATGTCTTGGTACAGTGGGCTGACGGTTAGGAAGTGTGACAGTCAGTCTCTATATACCACGTTAGGGTGCAGTGGGTCTGTTTTCGGCAGCCTTTCTCAATCGCAAGACTGTGTTCACTGAGTCTATATCGAGTTAATGTTTTCCTTAGTTTTGGATCAGTTACAGTGCTCAAGTATTCTGCTACTTTGTATTCTCTGTTTAGAGCTAAATGGCATTCAATTTTGCTCTGGTTTTGGGAAGATCTTTTCCATTGTGTAAGATCAATCTCTTTGGAGAAGTCTGGGTTTTTACCTTACAGTATATAATAATATGAATAGAGACGGCACCCGAGTTCTCCTCCCATCCACTTGCATTAAGTTGCTCTAAAGCGCATGAGGCGATTTCACTCCTCCTTCCGAGTAGGAACATTCTGGGATGGATTGGGCCCAAACACATGAATGCGCTGCCGTTGACACGTATGAAACAGCGTTCACGTGTCATCATGAACGTGCACAATGATAGTCAACAGACCAGCGTTGACTTCATGTGTTTGGGCCCACACTGCAATACCAAATCCGGCCACTATGTCCATTTCGCCGCAGGGTTTCCTCCGGGTGCCGTCTCTATTCAATATACTCTAAGGTTTTTACAAACCTCTCTCTCTCTCTCTCTCTCTCTCTCTCTCTCTCTCTCTCTCTCAGCTCACTCTCTGTTTCTCTCTGTCTCTCACTCTCTCCATCCCCCCCCCCCCCCCCCCCCTTCATTTGCATGGTGCAATTGGCTGTGGGCGCCCATGTGTTGTGGCCAGACAAGTGTAGCATTACGGGGGGAACAAGTTTCCACGGGGGAAGGTTAATACAGACAATAAGGGAGCCAGATAATGGGAATTGGGCTCCTGTTTTTCAGACCTCTTATCGGGGCCCGGCGAGAAGAATCAGCCCCCCTTGGATTTGAATAGGGGGTGTGTGTGTGTGTGTGTGTGTGTGTGTGTGTGTGTGTGTGTGTGTGTGTGTGTGTGTGTGTGTGTGTGTGTGTGTGTGTGTGTGTGTGTGTGTGTGTGTGTGTGTGTGTGTGTGTGTGTGTGTGTGTGTGTGTGTGTGTGTGTGTGTGTGTGTGTGTGTGTGTGTGTGTGAGAGATAGTTGAGGCATTTTAAAGGGCCAACCAGCTGCTGCCATGTCCCTGTAGAGAAAAGGCTTGTTGCAGCACATGTTCATGGTAGGTTGAGGAGAGGAAAGCGGGGTATGCACGCTGCAGATATATAACATTCGCACATGCCGTATGCATGCACAAGCAACATGAAGATACACATGTACAGTACGTGCTCTTTCCCTGAAGAAGGCCGAAAGGCCGAAACGTTGGTAACTAATAAATATACAGCGTATCGTGGCTACGATTTTTCTCTTTTCTACCTATTTACTGCCTTAGGCCAGCACCTCACCAACACTGGTGTGCGCCCTTTCCTGTTTTGTCTACCAGTACGTGCTCTTTAACTTGTCCTTGGCAGTCTCCATACGATATTTCAATATTAATGGCAATAAAAACAAATCGGCTACAGAATTAATGCATCTATGGATGCGAACCCTGGCCGCACCAGACCAGACAGCATATACTACTCATCTCTCCAACCAAGTCGGATGAAAGTGCATAACTCGAGAACCAACAGGGTTATACTATAAGAATATTAAAAACAAATGCCTTACTTATACACTGTAAATACAATGCATTATCTCAACTTCATGTTTTCACGTCCGTCCGTCCATGATCCATTCATCAATACAGCTAATCTTGGACACCATGCTGAAGCGATCTATGTGGCATGTACTGTACACTCACTGTAGAGGCCTGCATGGAAGAACTTTAGCATTTTCTTTTTGCCACTATATACTGTCCACAAATCAGTATACAATATACATAATCTTTGGGTTGATGGGATGAACATGTACTGTATCATTGAAGTTTTACATATTCCATCCCGATCCAAAGTTTGCAGGAGGGGCCTGTTTTACAAACAAATGCTATATTGCACAAAATGCACAAATCTCTCTCTCTCTCTCTCTCTCTCTCTCTCTCTCTCTCTCTCTCTGGTGTCTTGCCGGCAGGTGAAGGCACCCAATTACCATGGGCTCGCACGGCTAACTGCTCCACATTGGGCAGCTCATTTTTCATGTGAAATTTTAGGGAAGTCATGGTGAGGCGGAGGCAGAGGAGCCAGAACTACGAGCGAGCGTGTGTGCACGTGTGTGTGTGTGTGTGTGTGTGTGTGTGTGTGTGTGTGTGTGTGTGTGTGTGTGTGTGTGTGTGTGTGTGTGTGTGTGTGTGTGCGTGTGCGTGTGTGCGTGTGTGTGAGAGAAGAGAGGATATGAAAGAAGGGAGAGCAGAGAAGAATGAGGAGGAGTGCAGACGGTAGTAGGAGGAAGAAAAAGAGCCGTGGTGGAAAAAGCACTCACAGTTCGGAATTCAACATTTACTTGAATGTCTTTTGGGGTGCCTTGTAGTTCACTGAGAACTACAACTCCCATGAGCTATCAATCTAATTGAACTGTTTGCCACAGGTGTGAACACTCCTTCAATCAAGTGATGTGAACATACAATCGACTGTATGTCACTTTTTGATTATGCCTGAAGAAGGTCGGTATTTAGACCGAAAGCTGGCAAAATAAATACTGATTGTGCACAGATCTGAGTGTGCGGAGCTTCCCTTTACTTTTATATATTTTCAACATTTACTTGAGTAAAAGTACAAAAGTATTACCAAAATGTACTTAAAGTACCAAAAAGTATCATGGTACTCGTTGTGCAGAATGTCCCATTGAAAGTTTGAAATAGCAAATCTACACGCAAGCTCACAACATGTCGCATCGTCACACATTGGAAATACTCAGGGCGGGCAGGGTAAAAAGTGAGGTGCTGGTGATGGTTTCCGTCCCCCACAGTGGATCCAGATGGGAGAGGGTTGTTAAAAGGTTGGACGACGACGATTGAGTGCCTTCCACCCAGAATTAAGCTTGAACCCTGGGGTGTCTGGCCTCTGTGGGGAGTGTGTGTGGGGGAGGGGGGGGGGGGGGGGTGGAAGAGAGAGAGAGAGAGAGAGAGCGAGCTAGCTCTAAATTGGCCCCCAGTCAGTCTTTGGTCCTCTTGTCAAGTGGCTCCCATCATCATCATGACATTTATACCGTCCATTAATTACCCAGGCAACGTGATGAGTTTTCTCTGTCTCTGCTCGTACCACCAGACCCCTCCCCCTCGATGCCCCCCCCACCCCCGCCACCCCTTGAAATAAATAAATAATCGGGGGACGTGTCGTTTGCACCACTGTCTCGCGTCATTTTGAAAGAGCGGCCATTAGATACTTTATGGCCTATTGCGGTATTGTGGCCATTATGCTGGAGTTCTCCAGGAATTATGGGGGCTATCATAAATGTAAATGTAGTCTCCCTCCCTTCCCTCCACCCCTCCCTCCTCTCCTCTCCTCTCCTCTCCCACCATCTCTCATACAGGCTCATTTTTTTTTTTTGCCAGGGTATAGCTTTGAGATGCTGTGCTTCAGGCTCTTCCTTATCACACGGAGGTGAGTTTAAATTCTAACCCGAAGTAATTGGTGTGAATTGAGTTTGGAAATGGAGAATATCTCTTTACAGTAGGTATACAGTGATCGCCAAATTCCCGGATATAGTCTTCCGGTCAGTGTGGTGTGGTGTTCCGTTGGAGATACAAAGAGCATTCAAAACAAACAGCTCTCTACACACATACAGGAATGTGTGTAGAGACTCTATTCATATATTGCACTGTATGTGTGCATATCTAACGGACACACACACACACACACACACACACACAACATACAGCCAGCTCATGGAATTGATGAGCAGAAATAGAAAAGGATAGATTTGCTCTCAGGGGGATGACACCCCATCTGTTTTCATTTTGTCGTCGTCGTAACCCCCCCCCCCACACACACACACACACACACACACACACACACACACACACACACACACACACACACACACACACACATAAGCGCATGCACACTCTCTCTTCGCCATATTATATGCCCCCCCTTTAGGCCAGCCCCCCCCTCTTAATACATACCTCCTATTATTCCATAATGGATGGGTGGAGGTGTGGGGAGCTCAAAACATATTGACCTACTAAAGAGCAGACAGAGAATTCACCTGTGATTTATCTATTTACCTCCAAATGCCATCTCCCCGCCACACTGCATGTGAAGCCTCCATACTTGTTCCAATATGCTGTTGTTTTCTGTGTGCAGTTAGGAGGTGCTCTGAGTGGATTGGAGACCTAGTTAGGATGTCACATATATGTTGGGGTGGTGGTGTTATACCTGATCAACAAATCGGAGCAGATGCAATTGCGGTTTCCTTTGCAAGTCACATTTTAAAACTACTACCACGCAAGTCTGGAAGGACACAATGTGTGAATGCATATATACATCTACTTTTACACAATATACTTATGTACATTGTATATATATACTTATATGTTGTGGGTGTCCCTGCTTCGTCTCTCTCTCTCTCTCTCTCAGCTAACACTGGACACAACACTAAAGCTTGGAATACAGATGTGTATATTACAGGAAACTCCTGTTAAAATTTCCAACAAACTCCCGTAAACTCCCAAATTGTACCATCACATGCCCGCTAAACTTTACGGGGAAAATACAGTTCCCGTAATTGCCCGTTAACTCCTCTTTTCACGCAGTGTAAGAGGCCCTTGGCCTGAAAAAACGTTGATACTGTGGCAGCTATTCAGCACCATGGAGAGCACCATGACAACACTAACTGTATAGTCCAGCAGATGAAGTCAATGCTTCAGAACAATCGTTCACTTTGTGATCAACCAGACATTGATCACACCATTGTAATGTAGATCAAACGACTGCTTAGAACTTGGACTACTTACTCTACATCCAGTTAAACTTCATGTCCGAGTCAAATCTTTGTAAAACAAAAAATGTCTGCCATCTTGAAAACTAGAAGCCATATTACTTTTTATTGGCACCATTGAATTTATCATGTCAAAATAGATACATTTTGAGAACTAGATCAACAACAAGTTACAAGTTCTAATCCTTGTTTCACATTTGATGTGAAAAATGCCCACCATCTTGGATTTTTAGGTGGCTAACAGGCTTATCTGGAAAAAGTAGGTCCTATAGGCATTATTCATGCCAAATGTGCATGCTTGCATCAAAAAGTGAACAATTGTGTCACCAATCTGCTGCACTCGTTTCTGTGTCCATTGTTTCTCAAAGGACTCCACAATCCATATGTATTTGGCCACAGACAAAGATTTGGTTCCAAGGACCCCCAAAAGAGAATATTTGTCCTTTTCTTATTTTTTAAATAGCCAAACAAATTATGTTTAAACTGTTCCTTATTTGCTGCGGACCCCATGGAACCCCCAAATCCCCCGACCCCACACTGCTCTACTGACTATACTACTTGGCCCCAACTTTATTTGTATTTGCTGTATTCATATCTATTCTATCGCTTGCAGTTCTTTATGATATCAGTATATAGCTTCTACAAGCTCATTTAACCCATTTTGGGGGGGAACCCCTTTTGGTGTTTTATGTTATTATGTTATAATTTAGCTATTGAAAAATAGCAGATCTACAAGCTCATAGCGCGCCACCGCGTGGCACGCTACAAGCTTGTAGGTCTGCTTCTTTGAAAAATCGTGAAAATATTTATTTCAGAAAACTGGAGGATTTAGAATATTTTTTAAATGTTTTAGGTCAGGCCTAAATGGCAGGCGTGAGCCTGTATAGTTCGGCTGAAACTTCCTTCATTTCATGTCCAAAAAATAGAGATGGCAGTCTGAAAGTGGTTGAAGGAGCTCGCGGGGGTCTGCATGGGTTCAGCTGTGGTGTTAGATGTAAAGATATAGGAATAGATTGTCCGTGAGGGGAAAGCCCACCACTCAACTCCCCCAAAACCAATAAGTAAAGCTGAGAACAATTCTGAGACTGACATCACGCCCCCAATGTATTATTTATCCCAAGGACCGCTATTAATTTCTGTCTTCCTTGTTTTGCTGTGCCTGGCGTAGCATTAGGAGAAATTGCCTGGTTAAAGATTGATAAGAGCCAAGCCTCTGCGTGCGTGCGTGGGTGCATGTGTGCACGCAGACATTTCAGCACATCTGTGTGTGTGTGTGTGTATGTTGACTGATGGTGTGGGGGTGACCAGTGTGTCGGCTGACGGGGTTCTCCTGGAGTGCCAGGTCTGGCATCGATTGTCTGGACCGGCACAGGTGTCTTAGAGAGAGAGAGAGAGAGAGAGAGAGAGAGAGAGAGAGCAGTGAGCAGAGATGGGCAGTCGTGCAGAGAAAAGAGAAGAAAAGCATGAGCGAGGGAGTGAGGGAAGGAAAGAGACTAGGGAAGGACGGTTAGTGGAAGAAGATGACATGACAATGCTTTTAATTCTCAAATTCGGATTCTGAATCAGCTTTATTGTCACAAGAAAAACAAAGAAGAGAGACACAAAGTACAGGTAAAGGGTTTTCTTCTGTGTGGGTCTCATAGGTATTCGCAAGCTTTTGTCACAAACGGCCTATATTTACAAGCTTGATTGAGGAATTCAGGCAGTGAAATAGTGAGGGGTGCCAAGCGTTGTGTTGCTTGCCGAAAACAAGTAATCTTGAAGCTAGCAGCGGCTCACGATGCTAGCACAAATCACAATCACAATTCCCTTCAAGGGATAGTTCACCCAGAAACATAATACTTTTACTCACCCCATGGAGACTTGAATTCATGGATCATTTTTGTTTTTGTCACATTCTTATAAGCTAATTAATTTGATGACAAGCATATACTCCCTAGGGCATGGGTTCCAAAAGTGGGGTCCGGGGACCCCCAGGGGTCCTTGAGGGAGTTCCAGGGGGTCCCCAGCTAAATGATAGTTAGGAACCTTATGGGTCTGTAACTCAGAGTTAAATTTACATTGATTTTACAATATGTATACTGTAGGCTGTATAGGAGTCCCAGAGATAAAAACGCCATTAAACGGGGTGTGTAGCCTAATGCATGTCCAACTGCTGGTGCTTGAAATTAAAATGGTTGAGAATCACTGCTACAACCGTAAAAACTTCTCTTATTTGGGGGTCCCTGGCATATATTTTCCGCAGGCTAATAGTGTCAATTTGGGGGTCCTTGAGATGTCAATGTTTGGGAACCACTGCCCTTGGGAGGACAGGGGGCATACTGTACAGTAGGGAGCTATAGTCATCACATTATTGGCTTTGGAATGCAAAAATAAAAATAAAATCTCCATGGGGGGGTAATGGAGTAATAATAATGTTGGGGGTGAACTATCCCTGTAAGATGTGTGTGGAAAGAGGCAGACATCATAGTGGCTGTTGTTTTGGTTATAACGTTATGGCACTTTTCATTCACACACATACTCTCTCAACTAAGCTGAGCTCAACTATAATATATTTTCAATCGGCAAACCAGAACCTATAGTGCCTATACCAGGTATAAGTTTTAGTTTACTAATGCCAAATACAATTTGACAAACTAGTATATTACTCAAGCACTATTTATTGATTCATTGTGATCTTGTAGATTGCTGTTTTCACTATTGGTCGTAGGTAGAAGTATAGATCGCTTAAGTGGTTCAATCACTGTTCCCACCTTAAAGGGACACCCTTTTTGCAAAAGAATATGATAATGATGTTTATAAGAATTAGAACACTTTCCTGAGGGTCTTTATGTGTGTAGTATGTGGTTTTAGATCTTTTAGATTTTAGCAGTTATAGCCCAGTGTCTCTGATGTCATGGACACTGGGCTCACTTACTTCCTGGACTACTTGTAGTGTACTACTAAATGTACTTGAGAAAGCCCGGAGGGGCGAAACGTTGTTGTATTTAGGTTGAAATAAAAAAGACGGGGAGCAGAACTTTATTGTGTGCGGACAATGGAGGAGCAGTGCACCAACGCATTATGGGAATTGTAGTCCAGGAAGGAAGTCAGCCCAGTGTCCATGACATCAGAGACACTGGGCTCACTGCTAAAATCTAAAATATCTAAAACCAAATATTACACACACAAAGACCCCCAGGAAAGTGTTCTAATAATATTCTAAACGTCATTAACATATCCTTTTATTTTGCAAAAAAGGGTGAAGTGGTTTTAGACCGGATGTGAAAAAACACATCTACAGTACCTAGTAAACAAGCTACCTACTTACTTACCTATACCTACTGTATAGTACCTACCTATACCTACCTACCTATACAGCTCCAACAAATATATATTATTTGTGTAAGCGTTCCTTCCCAAGGACAAACCCCTCCCCTCTTGCCACTAATGGGACCAGGTGGACCCAACAGGATTTATGTCAAGCGCTCGTTTGCTGTCCTGTTCTTTATGTGCCACGGTGTAAACCTTTAACAGGCTAATGCATTAACAATATCCTCTTTTAAAAAATGCTAACCTCGACCCCCACACACTACAAACAGCTATAAGTAGCACGCTGACACCTCTTCCCTGACATCATTTTTTTTTCTCCTCCTCAGGAGTAATTGCAACTCCTCTTCTAACCCCCCTCCCCCCCCATCCCTCCCGCCTGCAGCCTGCCCTCTGCTCCCACCACCTTCCTTTTCTGTTGTTGTGGCTGAAATGTTTTTTTTTATGCCCCCTCCCTCCCCCCCGCCGACCCCCGCTAGCCTCTGGCGAGTTAAGGTTAAGGGCTTAAGGGGGCTGTCTTATCTCAGATTCATCAGGGCTTCAATTGGGTCGCCGGGTCATTGTGAGTCGGCCATAACCTCTTTGTGTGGCTCTTATTGTGGAGAGGAGATAGGATGTCGCAGAGCCACAGACTGTCCCCCAGGGTCAGTGACAATGTCTTCCAGAGACCCTTTCTGTGTGTGTGTGTGTGTGTGTGTGTGTGTGTGTGTGTGTGTGTGTGTGTGTGTGTGTGTGTGTGTGTGTGTGTGTGTGTGTGTGTGTGTGTGTGTGTGTGTGTGTGTGTGTGTGTGTGTGTGTGTGTGTGTGTGTGTGTGTGTGCGCGCGCATGTGTCAGTGCCTGGCATGCATGTGTGTGCATGTGACCGTGCGTGTGTGCATGTTTGTGTGTGTTTGTGTGTGTATATACTGTACTGACAATCAATGCTGGGAGTTACAGAATAGAATAGTGTATGTCCGTGGCAGCGTGTGTGTGTTTTTCTGTAACAGGAGTGTTGAGCAGCATCATCACAACATGGCGATGCACTTTGAGCACAAACAGTGAAGTGAGGTTCTCACTGCACGGCAGAAACCACGGCATCCAAAGACTATAGCTACATGTATGTCCACTGGACATATACATGTAACTATAGTCCAGCTATAGTCCAGACCCACGTCCCTGCAAATGACTAGTACAGTATTTATTCTATGCACACGCAGATGGAAGACACGAAGTATAGGCTACTGTACATGTACAGTAGACACACCTGCACTATTTAACTGCCCAGAATGGAAATCTCCATCTTTTCAAGCCCATCTGTTGACTGCCCAGAACGGAGATCTCTGTCTTTTAACTCTTTTTTTTTTTAACAAAATACATATAGATTTGTACATTTGTTATGTGCTAGGTATACGTATACAGTATGCGTACCCCCCCGTATACTCCATATATGAACTGGTTGAGCCCCAGAACATCTTTTTTATCCCACGATTTAGTAACCCATTTTCACCCCTGTGTCAATCATCTAATGTGATCCTGGGCTCTACACACCCTCCACCAACCTAGTCCCCATATATGGGGGACAAGGGGAGAGCAACGGACTTGAACTCATGCTTCCTTCATGCCTGAGGCTGAGTGTCCAAGTTGCTCCTTTACACCTGACAGGGGGAGTTTCCCTGGTTGGACGTAGCGCGTGGAAGGAACACGTTATTCCAACCAGTTCCTTTCCCCTCCATCAGGCCAGGGGGAGGCAGTTTAGTGACCAGGATTACTGCATTACTGATTACCCCAGAACATCTTTTAACATTGATCCGGTTGCTATGCAACGCCTCTGTCACCACCAGCTATGGGACGTCACAACTCCTCTCTATTTACCTCGGTTCAAAGCAGGATTTTCAAAGCTCCATGACTCGGAATCTATACGAGCGCTGTCCTTGGTGATCGTCATCCATCCAAAGTTCGGATGTCATGTGTGACTTTGTCTTGCTATCGCTCCCGACATGTAAACGTTTCTGGCGAAAGGTAAACAGTGTGCGCTAATGCTAATGATAGCCAATGGTTACAGTGAATGTGTGCAGGGGGGCAACAGCGGGAAGGAAACTAATTATCTTAAAGTGAACGCAGGCGCTGGCACAGGTTAACTACATGTATGCTACCAGCTGTAGCAGCACAGAAAAAAATAATTGTTTTGTAATTGTTTGATATCGGCAAGCAACACCACAGTCTGCAACATTTTCGAATGGTCAGTGATTGTCACGTGTCACAGCGTGTTTCTGTTAGATGCTATGCTATCTGCTCAACAAAATGGAGTCACTGTGTCATATATAATAATAATAATAATAATAATAATAACTTAATTTATATAGCACTTTTCTGGACAAAGTCACAAAGTGCTGCACAACAAATTCACAGGAAAATCGAACACATCCAAACGGATGCATCGTTATATCACCTTCAAAAGGGCTCTGAAGCAACAAATAGCATGGGCATAGAAATGTACTGTTTCCAACTGACGCTGGGCAGTCCAAGTGTTGTAAGATAAGTTTCAAAATGTGTCCAGACCACAGAGACCAGTGCTGTACATATTACACAACCAGACAGCTATCCATTTCATGACAATTGAGTTTTTTGTCTGTACATACATGTGTACGTGTGTGTGTATGTGCGTGTACACATGTACATACATGTGTACGTGACTTGAAGACTTATTGCTGAGTGTCAGTGGCATATTAGCTCTGGGTCCAATCAACCCCTGCATGTGGCTACCACCAGCTCCCCATTCCACACAAACCCCCCGGGCATACGTAACGTATACGTCACCATTGGCAAATTTGCCCCCGATTAGATTTGCAAATCAAAAACCAATATGTAACATGCAAGAATTAATCTGTTTTATATTCCTTGGTTACATTTTTCGTGGAACACATTCGGAAGATTTAGAACGTATTTGTGCCTGCTGCTCCCTGCCATTATATGCTTCAGTTCATACATCTATTTGTGAGCCCATAAAACAGGCATTGACTACCCATGTAAATTGTGTTCCCCACAATAAATTATATGCATACTTGCAAAAATACATAACCGCTGTCGCTCTCCCCCGCTCCGTGTCGTCGGCATACTAATAGCGGCGCGCTAGGAGGCCAATGATGCCGCTTCCATTATTTTTCCATTTAGTCGTAATTTTGCGAGGAAGTTAGGGTTTGTGAAATTGCCTCCCCGTGCCAGCCCTGTCTACCTACCTACTTACCACCCTCTCCCCTCTATCTCCTCTCCTCTTCCTCTCTCTCTCTCTCTTTCTCTTCCTCTCTCTCTCTCTCTCTCTCTCTCACAAGGAGGTGTAGAGGTTGTTTTTCAATGTCCGTCCTTCCGTCTGTCCGTCTGTCCGTCCGTCTATAGTACTTTATATGTATCTATAGTCCTATCTGCTATCTATTCATATTTTATGCAGACAAAAACAAATTTCTTCAAGATTCAGGTATTATTATATTTATACCTGGTTTTACCAACTTGAATCACCCTAGTAAAACCACCATGTGAGTCCATCATGTATTCAATTTGTCAGTACGAATCATTACATGGTTAGTTGTTTTGAAAGTGTGTAGCAGGAAACAGAGGCGATGTGTGCAAAGGTGTGTGTGTGTGTGCGCGCGCGTGTGTGTGTGTGCAGTACACACAAAAACGTGCGTGCATTTGTACTGTACATAGTTTCTGAGGGTTGAAGGTCATCATAGCCACACACACACACACACACACACCCTCTTCCACTAAACCTGTTCACACACTCTGCTCACACATGGCTCTTATGGCAGTGGAAACCAATAAAATTGCAAATTTCCTTCTGTATTTTCACAATATCCTAAATAAACACTAGCCTAGCTCTCTCTCTCTCTCTCTCTCTCTCTCTCTTTCTCTCTCTCTCTCTAGCATTAAATATTAATCCATGCACGGTTGGGGTGACTGCACGAAGATGGGAAGGCAGCAGCACCTCTTCCTGAGTAAACAGCAGGGTGATTGGCACCCCTTTTCTATCCACGCACGCACACATTCACACACACACACACACACACACACACACACACACACACACACACACACACACACACACACACACACACGTGTGCGTGCACGTGCGTGGTGTGTGTGTGTGTGTGTGTGTGTGTGTGTGTGTGTGTGTGTGTGTGTGTGTGTGTGTCAGAATTGTTGATTTCATATCCTAGAATAAGTTGAAATGCGTGCTTTATTTTTCTTTATCTTTCATATAGTTTATCTTTTTTTTCTTGCATATACAGTTTGTTGTTTGATAACTGAAATACAGATAATTGCTTGCTGGTTGCTGATGAAGGAAACGTATTTCATTACATGAGACTTTACTTTTCTTTCAGTACATTTTTGGTAAGACTCTGAAATTGTGATCCAGAACAGTTACACATAGGATAGTGAGAACACATGAGCCTTTGTAAACGAGCATTAAGGTGCATCTCTCTCTCTCTCTCTCTCTCTCTCTCTCTCTCTCTCTCTCTCTCTCTCTCTCTCTCTCTCTCTCTCTCTCTCTCTCTCTCTCTCTCTCTCTCTCTCTCTCTCTCTCCCCCCCCCCCCCCCCCCCCCCCCTCTTTCCACCACTCAAGCCTTTGTCCAGCCAGACTTGGAGATAAATACACAGGGTACTTATCCATGAGAAAATAATCCTGGCCGCCTCAGTTTTTGCACCTGGTCAAGAGACGGTCAGAGTTCTCCCCTCCTCCCAGCTACAGAGTCACTTTCCTCCACGGCCACCAGGGGCAGCAGAGTACACGGGATGGTGATGGAGGGGCTTTCAGAACAGTCAGTATGCTGTCGGTTTCATACTGTAGCATACATCTTTCTGTGGTATATACAGTATATCCTACTGTTGTTATACAATATGTCATTATGTTCACACACTAAATCCATTTTGACCTGAGATCAGATTCTAAAAATGTCTTCTACATCCTGACAGTTTTCTGAAAAAGCTACAGTATGTTTCTATGTCAGTGGTTCTTTGATTTTTCAAAAAATAGCAGACCTACAAGCTCGTAGCGCGCCACTCGGTGGCGCGCTATGAGCTTGTAGATCTGCTATTTTTCAATAGCTAAAGCATAACATAATGCGGGAACCCCAAAAGGGGTTAGGAACCAAATGGTTAGGAACCAAATGGACCCTGTGAATCTGTAACTCTGAGAGTGTACAAATGGAACCAACTCAGAGTTAAAGTAACAGTGATTTTAATATAAATTGGGGGTCCCAGAGATAGAAATGCCATTAAATGGGGGGTCCGTAGCCTAATGCATGTCAAACTGGGGGTCCTTGAAACCAAACGGGTTGAGAATCACTTCTAGAGCCGTAATCTTCTCTCATATCTCTTATAATATCTCTTCAAATAGGGGTCCGTGGGCTAATAAGTGTCAGTTTGGGGGTCCTTGACATGAAAATGTTTGGGAACCACTGGTATAACATATGGATAAAGTGGTTACAATTATGCTATATTAAGACACTGACTGACAGGTAATTCATTATGCATTTTTAAAATAATCTGTGTACATTGAGGCGGATGGAGGCAGACTTTTCATTCCCGGATCGTTTCCGGTTTTATCGATCGCCTAGCAACCGAGAGCTATACCGAGAGCATTTTCTGGTATTCATACGCAACCATTATGTGTTTTGTCACTTGTTTGATAATAATAATAATAATAATACATAATATATATGGCGCCTTTCAGGTCACTCAAGGTCGCCTAACAAAACAGACAAGAAATACAATACAATAAAGCAAGTTTAAAATACAGCAAGTTTAAAATACACACAAAGGCCTGCAGCAGACTTTTACTCAAGGTGGGGAGTAAGCTGATGACACAGTATACTGTATAGTATGACAAATGTAGTATGTTCCTTATCTTATTTTTAAGCCAAAGCCATGCAGTCCATGGATACAAGATGTCACAAATATTTCTGATTGTCTTGAGACTCTATACTGTAAGACATCAAAACCATATGAACCTTAGCGTCCTCCTTATATTCTGGGTGAACATTTGGCGAGAATAGCTGATCAAATATGTTTTTGTGTTGAGGGAGATGATGAGATCCATAGTATAGACGTGTATAGAGTTTACTTGGTTCATGGATATTGCTGGGAATATACGGTAACATTGTCACATGATCAGTAGCTGCAGGGGACAAACAAAAGCAGGATAATTTATTTTCACAATCATACATTTCTGCTGCCATAATGCAAATAGGACCTGAAACTACGGAATCTGTACTGTTACACAGAAAACCGCTAGAGCAGATGCAGATGTAATGGACTGTCCGGACAGTGTGTGGACTGTGGAGACATGGCTGATTTATTTTGTGCAAGTACAAGTCTGTATTCACACCTATAGCTCTGCGTCTAATTCGTTTGACTCAGGCCTGCCTATATCACCTATCACCACCCTATAACATATTATTTATATTTATATTCTGAATCATGTGAAAGAAGGTTTTTTGGTGTGTTCAAATCGCATGGAATCATATCGACCATTTTCTGTTACTCACAGAGTGTATATGCAATTTTATTTGTAGGCTAAAGCACAGTCCAACAACAAGGCAATGCAGTGCTTGTCATAAAGCATAAAGCAAAGGAACACACAAGGATGCATACAAATAGCAAAACATAACAAATGCACGTAGAAGAGAAAAGGTGTGATTTTAAAGAAATAAGAGTGGCAGGCAGCGGTGCTGCCACCCTGAATGAGAGTGGTGAAGTCTGTATGAAGTTGTGGGCAATGTACAGTACATTACTGTCAATTTCACAATTACTTTGATTGATTAGCGACAAAAAGAAAATCAACCAGGTGCTCGATGGAGATGCAAAGAATAATGTAAAGCAGGTGCTTCAACGATCAGTGGGACTAGAATACTAAAGAAAAGGCGGCGATCCGAGCACTCAAAAGGTTAACACAGAGCCCGCCAGAAGCGTAGCAAGCGTAGATTAACTTTAGTCTCGCAGCCCGCCAACAGCGTATTTAGCCTACGTTTTCTAGGCTTTATATTCTTTAATCCATGTTTTGCTCGGATCGCATCGAGAGCTGTCTCTCGTTAGCATCACAGTGTAAAGTGTGACGGTGGACGTGGCCATTCGAAGATGCGCACGCATCCACTTGCACTCTATGTGCTGCTTTCAATGGCCTGTATCTCCAAATCGGCGCAATGAGAATGTCGTTTTTGGTGAAAACAAGGTTTTTCAATTCCAACGGCCGACAGCAGGTGCTGTGTTTTTTCTGCACCGAGCGAGAGAACAACAACCGGTCAAGACACCACACACAGCATTATGTCATCGTATCACCCAGTTACGGATATTTGGCTCCTCAAAATAAGGGTTGAAAGGGGAAAAACCTTGGCAATGCGCATTAAATAGATTAATCAATCCTGGCGGTTAAATACTGTATACTAAATGCACAATTGCAAAGAAACATAAGTGCAGGGAAAGTCCGGACATCTGCTGCAGTTTTTTTGCAATTTCTTTTGTGTTTTTATTATTTTTTGAGTGAATATGTACATGGTATATGTCACCAAACCATAAGAACTTCATCAAACACAACTTCAAGGGGTGTTTGGTTTCTCAAAACAATCATTTATTTTGCTTCGACTGTTAAGGGGAACTATTTGAAAATTGTCTGAGCCACCAGTCTGTCTGGAGAGACTGGGCACTGGGTATAGCGTCTTCTCTGAATTAAGGGTTTTCAAGTTTGGAACACGACTGTGAGAGTGAAGGGAAAAGCCACATGTGACATATCACAGTTAGTAAATGTGACAGACGGGCTCCAATGGTACGACAGGCGACAGTCAAAGGTTCCTAGTTTAAAGTACTCTTTGTTTCCACTCAACATCACATTGCTTGGCATGCCTGAGTTGTAACCGTACCGACGCTTGGGGATACAGAGTATAAAAATGAGCAGATAGAGTACAACAATCATGTCATGACTCTCTCTCTCTCTCTCTCTCTCTCTCTCTCTCTCTCTCTCTCTCTCTCTGTGTGTAGGGATGGCTGATTTAACCTGTGGCAGATTTTCACTTTCACTGTAGCAAAAGTTAAGATCATATAAAGAGTATATCATTTGAATACATGTAGTAGGTATACAGGACTGCATTCATTCTGTTAAGTCCCTGAACCCACTGTGTGCTAAACACGTAGTGAGTGGGAGTGAGACGTCAGATCCCTGTAGAATAAAAGCAACTTATCTTCTCGACCTCCTGAAACTCAGTAGTGGGTTTGGAGTCACTGTTACTTTCCAGTTTCCTCTCATGCAGTTTGACTTGACGTGCCACGTACTTCCTAAACGAAAATGGGGGGAAATTGAAAACACCAACATTTCCACTAATTGCTGTATGCAATTTCCTTTGTGTGAACGTAAATAAATTATTCCCTTTCTCACACATTCTCTGTTTTCTCACTGTCTTTCCATCAATGATCAAAGCCCCCCCAACCCCCCCCCCCCCCCCTCTCCCTTCCTGTGAGTTTCCTCCCTTCTGCTTATTACAGGCGAGACATGGACACCTGGGGGTGACAGGGAGGGTTCAGCTCAAGTTAACACGGACCACCAGCATGTGTCCTCGCACACACACGTACACACACACTACACACACACACACACACACACTACACACACACGCGCTCGCGCGCTACGCTATTGCGGACACACACACAGATAAAGACGTTAATGTGTATACACACGTGCGCACGCACACATATGCATGGGCAACCTCCATATAGTATCACTATCTCACTCACTCACTCCCGCGCACGCAGAGTGTGATGGACTGGGGCTGACTCCCTCTGTCACAGTGTGTGACTGCGACCTAGGTTTGACCCGCTCGGGATGTATGGCGTCTCCGGGTTATCTACATAATGCACCGGCAGAGAGCCATCAGAGAGAGAGAGAGACAGAGACAGAGGAGGGGTGGAGGAGGGGGGGGGGAGAGAGAGAGAGAGAGAGAGAGAGAGAGAGAGAGAGAGAGAGAGAGAGAGAGAGAGAGAGAGAGAGAGAGAGAGAGAGAGAGAGAGAGAGAGAGAGAGAGAGAGAGAGAGAGAGAGAGAGACAGAGGAGGGGTGGAGGAGAGAGACAGAGAGAGAGAGAGAGAGAGGAGGGGTGGAGGAGAAAGAGAGTGAGCGCTGGATGAGAGGAAGTGGATGGGAACACTGCAGTCCCATTACAGAGACAATAGTGGCGCTTAAATGACTGAAGCCAATGTTACTGTTTATTGGGAGGCAGGGAAAGGCTAGTCGCTGATTTACCTGATGCACGTGTGTGTTTGTGTGCGTGCTTGCGTGCGTGCACGTGTGCGTCTGTGAGAGAGACAGCACCGGAAGCATGTGTGTACGGTATTTCTGCGTTTTGTTTTCGCTCTTTTTCGAGAGACACCGTCATAGAAAGATAATTGGGTTTCGTGTTCTCTCTTGGCCATCAATGGCTAAACCTACATTACAGTATAGGTGCACTTTAGTTTGTGTTTAAGAACTTTTTCTTAATGTGTTCAGAAATATTAAGTCTATCGAAGCAGAGCTTTCAGTCGTGTGTGTGTGTGTGTGTGTGTGTGTGTGTGTGTGTGTGTGTGTGTGTGTGTGTGTGTGTGTGTGTGTGTGTGTGTGTGTGTGTGTGTGTGTGTGTGTGTGTGTGTGTGTGTGTGTGTGTGTGTGTGTGTGTGTGTGTGTGTGTGTGTGTGTGTGTGTGTGTGTGCGTGCGTGCGTGCGTCTGGAGCTAAGCACCATATTTATTGTGCAACAAAAGTATACATACCTCCACACATTTTACTTTCATTTCATAATGGAAGTTAAACTGGCTATGATTGCGCTGAAACCTTGGCTGAATTTTGAGTCATACGTCCACACATCACCACTGTAGTTTTGTTTGTTTTTTCAGACGGTATACTGTACCATATTTATTCCCTGCGAGATCAAATGATAAGCATATACGGTATACGCTTCTTTTCCCCAAACGTCGGTATGGCATACGGCATATATAGCCTATAACGGTAGACTACAGTGGTTCCCAAAGTGGGGACCAGGGACCCCCAGGGGTCCTTGAGGGAGTTCCAGGGGGTCCCCAGCTAATTGATATTATGAACCAAATGGACCCTTATGGGTTTGCAACTCTGAGAATGTACACATGGAAACGGGTCCGTTTGGTTCCATTTGTACACTCTCAGAGTTCAATTAACATTGATTTTACAATATAAATGGGGGTCCGTAGCCTAATGCATGCTGGGGGTCCTTGACATTTAAATGGTTGAGAATCACTGCTAGAGCCATGAAAATCTTCTCTTATGGAGCATATCTCTTCATATGGGGGTCCGCAGGGCTAATTAGTGTCAATTTGGGGGTCATTGGCATGAAAAGGTTTGGGAACCACTGGTCTCAAAGGCATATATACCATCGTCAACTTTTTCACCTTTAACCCGAAATGATTTTGAATCAGAATCGCTTCAGTTTTACAGGTGAAAAAAAGTGGGTGAAATTCGTTTTTGTACCTAGAAAGTAAGAAAGTTTGAGTGCTTTCACCACAAAAAGTACAGATAAAGCGTCTTCTACATGTGTGAGGTCTTAGATATTTACAAGCTTTTGCCACAAACGGTACAACCAAAAGGTCTCTTTTATATCACAGACTTGATGAAGTCCGACATCCACTTTGGAGCCACATCATGTAGATCCTACGATCCACATTATTCAAGTTTAGATTTGATTTAATCAAAATCAGTAAAAGGCCTACTCATAGTCCAGTTTTAGGTGATACGCAAGGTGACCACCGGAAACTACAACATGACGTCACACCGCGGTGATAAGCGACTCACCGCTCTCCCCAGCACATCTCTCTCTTTTTACTAACCACCGAAAAGGTGAGTGTAGCAGAGATGTGCGGATTGTCATATAGTTAACCGCAGTTCGGGTGGATTTGGGTCAATCAAATATAATTATTAATTAATATTGGATAAACCGTATCCGTAAAATAATGCGGGAAATTAATAAACTACACCTAAAGGCCAATTAGCTATTGAACCGCACAAAATCTCGGCGTGCGTGCGTTAGTAGTATTTTAATATTATGTCATTTTCCATCAGGCACAAAATCTGCCACCTTAAGGCCCGCCTATATATTGAGACTGTAGCTGCTGTGTTGATTTTAGTGCACAATTAATTTTACGTGCCTTATTTGTAATTGATTTTGCCGACAAATGATGTTGAACCTTGAACCGACTGACATCCACAGACCCCCCCCCCCCCCCCCCCCCACTAAACAGTATACTGTGCAAAAAAACACCAGTACAGGGCCGGGAACGTTCATCCTCACGCTTTCCAATCATTTGTCACATAGGGTGATTTCAGACACACTTCCACATCCGCCAACCCTATATGTGACAGCAGGTAAGTTGTGTGTGTGGCCCTCGAACGCCCCGCGCCATTCATCATCACCGAACGCTTGCACAATGATGCATAATCCCCATCCCATAATACCCCTCTTCATAATCATCATGGCAACAACTGGCAGCCCGGCGCACAAATAAAAAAGGCAGGCAAGAGAGAGACAGACGCGGTATAAACAGATAAAAGCAAGGGCGGCATGCAGCGTTTAAGAACTGCCCCATTATGACACATTCTCCCTCGTTGTTTTTTCTTTCTTTTTTTTACGATACTGAACGATCAATTATCCAGATGGCGAGTGATGGAGAGTCTGCTGTTGTCTGTGTGCCTTTGCATGCATGTATACACACACACACACACACACACACACACACACACACACTTTCACAAAGAGACAAAAAAAAATACATCGTGCATGATCGTGGACCAAATATGCGCATACCAAAAACCCACCCTTTTCTTACTTGACATTTCTCATGCACACATTCGCACATTCATGAATACAGCCATATATACTGTACACATAAAATACATGCACAGATAAATCCACATCCGTGTATGTGTGTACACAAAAACACTCACTGACTGACTCACATGGTCATAAACATCTGTTGTCTTGCGCAGAGTGTACGGGCAGGTACCCCGCCATGTTGCCTTATAGCATGACCAAGTGTGCAGATGAGGCCTGCAGCTGGCGTGCGGTTCCCAGTGAGCGGGTTAGCGCCATGCTGATGGATAAGGTGGTGTGTTTCTAATTGACAGTTTGTGCGAAAAACAGATGGTTTATTTGCTAGCATTTATCACATCTTTATGACCCAGCAGCCGATAGATCCACGGTGGAAGGAGGGACTGGGGTTTTTTTAAGTGTTTTTTGAGTGTTATGGTTTACTGGGGATTGTAACTCTTCAAAAAGATCAGATGACTTTTTTTTTCTCCCCCTCCCAATTTAGTCATTGCCAAACTGCCCCCTCCAACATGTGTACTGTGGTCAGTGTCACTAAGTCTATAGGGTGCGTGACATGAAAAGGGTAATGGAGGTTTTATGGTTTTATTTCGCACAAAAGGCTAAAATCCGGTAAACCACTGTTGTAAGGAGATGTATAGAGCAGCTGTGGGAGTATACAACAGCTGCATGTCAATCATTCTGTGATTATTTGCCATACTCATATTAAAAGATGTATCATTTGGGGGGGGGGGGGGGGGGGGGGGCCGGGGGGTGGGGCACGGCAGTTGGTAGTGCCGTCGCACGGAAGGAGGCATGAAGGAAGCATGAGTTCAAGTCCGTTGCTCTCCCCATGTCCGTTGCTCTCCCCCTGGGGACTAGGTTGGCGGTGTGTAGAGCCCAGGATCACATTAGATAATTGACACAGGGGTGAAAAATGGGTCGTGGGATGAAAATTATTATATATAAAAAAATATGTATAATATGTATTTCGGCCAAATACGACAAGACTTAGCATTGGGGGCTGCGTCAGCTATAGGTCAAGAGGTAACAGGGGTTGCACGGCCAAAAATGTTTGGGGGCCGCTGGTCTAGCGAGGATGTAGGTTCCCAAACTCTGTGCCGAGATACTGTACGCTGGTGCAGTGTTGATTTTGACAGCACATTCTTATTTAGTTTCATTCATAGTCTTTTGAATAAAATGTAACCATATACATAAAATGACTTATATTTGCAGTTCTTGATCTCTTCTCCACTAGTCCCTCCTAATGTTTTAGTCTAGTCTATAGACTAAATTGTCAATATATATTTAGTCTTATAGTTTTAGTCATCGTATGTAGCTTAGTTTATTTAGTTTCTGTTTTGTTATTTTTTGTCTTAGTTTTAGTCGACGAAATGGTTGAATTGTCTAAGTCCAGGTGTGTCCTGGGATTTTGTGACAACCACTCATCACCCTCATCACAAACTAACATCAGGCACATCTGAGCTGATTGCCAAGACATTTTGCATGCAATCCCAGTAGGCCAAAAGGAAGACACTGAATGCCAATTTCTTTTAAATAGTCATGGTGATGCAGCTATATACCAGGCCATTTTACATTTTTTACCTATAACTCTTAAACCATAGGTAGAACATTCAAAAGAATTTCCCCCATTCCTTGAAGTAGTGCAAAACACTCGGCCCATATAGTAGCACACACCTGTTTCTGCACAACTAGATTTTCCGCCATTTCGCATTTTCTTCAAAACACAGTGTTTGCTAAAACCCACACAAGTCGGTAGTCACCGGCTACCTACCGGCTTCCTACGCACAGACATTAATAATTAGTTTTTGTTTGTTTAGTGCTAGCTATAGGCTGGTAAACAAACCTGGGCCTCTGTGGCGGCGGCGGGCGAGCATTTCTCCTCCACCCGGATCCCTCTCAGGCGTGTAGATTTGAAAGTATTATGCCAGCGAACTCTGTGCGCCTCGCACAGCTATTTTCTCCACGTTCACCATCCTGTCTCCAGTTTAAATGAAGCAGAACTGCTTTAGAAGGGCCATCTTTAATAATAGAGGTATGCATATCGCCATCATGGAACATCTCATGATGGCACGGTGTATACATACATAGGTGCATGCTGAGATGTGTGCACGTCGCCATACGTGGTGAAAGTATTTTCTATCCAAATGTTTGCCTGCTTATCGCCGTTTAACCCATTTCCACCGAGACCAGATTTTACAAAAGGTCTTCTAAATCAGTTTTCTGAAAAACCTGTTTTTCTATGTCAGTGGTTTTCAAAATATTTCATGTCAATTAAGGACCCCCACAATTATATGTAATTGGCCGCCGACCCCCCATCTGAAAACATGTTGTTCCAGGAACCCCCCCCCCCCCCCCCCCAGAATCAAAGATTTGAGTTAAAAACGAAAGAATATATATTCAAAGATTTGTGCCACGTTTTCACTTTTTTTTTCCAAAAAATATCAGACCTACAAGCTAGTAGCGCCGCGGTATGAGCTTGTAGATCTGCTATTTTTCAATAGCTAAAAGTATATGACATAATGCTTATAAAACACCAAAAGGGCGTTCCCGCTCAGAACGGGTTAAGCCCACGGTGTCAGAGGCATTTGTCTCCCCGCCGGCGCATCGTGCCATGTGTCATTTGTGGCAAAATGATGCATTTTGGATGAGGCTAGGTTGTGGGGAAATGACACCCGATATGACCTCCATTCTACAGAAACGGTTCCAGGCATAATGGAAACCCCGGGAGGTAACGGATCCCACCACCACCACGCACGGAGGGATCCAACCTTGGGGCTCACTACTATACAGTGCACGTGTTCGCGTGCACATACAGTGCACACATGATGGGAGCATGCATATTATATATATGAGTGTTGTACAGGTGCTTGAACGTGCACAGTCTATTTACGCCCACACACACACACACAGACACACACACATACACGCGCGTGCGCGCACACGCGCGCACACACATGCGCACACACGCACACATTGGAGTTAGATCTTGACGAGAGACACCGTACATTGCAGTAAAAACTATAGCCACTGCATGGTTCCTGTGGGAATCAGAGCACATGCAGTGGCCCACTGGTCAATGTCCCTATGCACTGACCACACATGCACGCACACACACACACACACATACACACACACAGTGTTGTCTGGGTAAGGGCTACTTATCCTGCAGCTCTGCTTCCATAACAAGAAGATAATATCCTGTGATTACGTTCGTTTTTTCCGTCCACTCCGCCTCTCCTCTCTCTCTCTCTCTCTCTGTCTCTCTCTTCTTGTCTCCACTTCTTGTTTCCGCCGTGAACTCCCCCCTCTCTTTGCTTCGCCCCTCTCCGTGTGTGCGTGTGTGTGGCGTTGAGGGGCATGGGGGGGGGGGGGGGGGGGGATCTGTGGCTGAATTGACAAGACCCCCATCTCCAGCACCATTTCTTTTGTGCAGGCACTCCTCGGCCAGCTGCCTATTCACACAGCTCTGCCAATTAGGACCCCATTCAGAGAGACCTGGGTGGACCCAGAATGAGGAGTGGTCTGTCTGTCTGTCTGTCTGTCTGTCTGTCTGTCGCTTACATGGAGACGTATGCATGCTTACATGGAGACGTACTGTATGCATGGAGAAGTATGCATGCTTACATGGAGTCTGGAGGTGAAGCTGTTTCAAAGAGTTACACTTTGTTCTGTTTTCTTTCTTTTTTTTATGATTTTCTTTGTGGCCTTCATTTTATATTTTTTATGGAGGGACAGACAGTAAGCTGACAAGACATGGGGAGAGAGTTGGGGGTGGGGGGTGACATGCAGTAAAGGCCGTCGGGATCGGTAGTCGAACCCGAGGCACACTGCCAGAGTGGATTACCAGCTAAGGTGCCTGGACCGCTGAGCCACGGCCCAGGCCCACTTTGTTCCGTTTTCAACCCAAAACAATGATGTAACACTGCAAAACCCTGATATATTTCTACTTGCAAAAAAGAGATTTCAACCTTACTACTAATTTGTACTACTAGGACTTTGCAGAGGAGATTATGTTATATAAATATTTTTAATTTTTTCTATAGTGACTGCCTCAATGACATCTACTGTAAGAGATGCATTATGACACTGGTCTTGACTGGCATGTGTGCGAGGCTGCGTTGTTTGTCAATGACACTGTGCAATATGTCGGGTGTATAAGGTCACCGTGACAAAAACCTATACGCCCACTCATCCTTGCCCTCTCTCGCTCTTCCTGTAATCTCGCTCGGCGGAGCAATCATTAAGGGGCTGATTCCACCGTGGCTAGGATGGAGGGAACATAGTGAAGGAGGGACGTGAGTAGGGGAGAGGAGAGGCTCTGTTGTAATGGATACTGTGGCCAGTAATTACGCACTGAGCCCCATGTTAAAATGTCGTGACTTTGGGAGAGCCATTTAGCCCAGTAATGACTCTCTAACAGTTTATTGATGCCACTTCTGCCTTCACTTTTCTGACGCTCGGTGTTCCTTTTCAGCCCATTTCTTCCCTCCGCCGCCCTGTGGGACTCCCTGAGCAACCATTGTCGCTAATTAATTGAAATTAGGGCAGATCAAATGCATTCCAACTTTTCTCATATGAGCAGAAGTACCTGGGGGAATGAAATTCCAATTTAGAAACTTGGGGATTTCAGGTCCGCCCTGTACGGTGTTAAACGAGGCCTCTTAATGCAGGCGCGAGCCGCTAATGCATCCCAGTAATAGGCGTTAATCTGGAGGCCATTGTGGCCCTATTGTCCGGATAGATTCATTGTGAATCGTAAGGCATTGGTATCAACGTGGAAACCCGCAGCTCTGGGCTTGATTAGCTCGCCTCCAGACACTTCCTCCTCCTCCTTAGCATCCACAGCTAATTACGTTCTTGTCCAGCGCAAAGGAGTGAATTAAGACTTCTGCTTTGGAAGCACTTCCATTCCCATTGTCGGGTGTCCTGTAGGACATTCTGACAATGTTATACGGCACGGTGTGAAATCGCAAGTTAAACACTCTCACAAAGTCCAGAGTGTTCATTCAGAGAGTGTGTATATACGCATGTAATCAAGTGTGGTTACATCTGTACCCTCTCAGAGGATTTTTACTGCAGTAATTTTTCACCGGTTACGTACTGTACATGTACTGTACCACATCACCATCACCACAAATCATGACAAATAAATATGTATCTCAACTCTTTTCATTTTTTGTATTTGATACTAAAAAAGGAAAATGGAGACAGACAGATTTAACAAGAAATGACAATTTTACATTTATACAACAAGAGATTAAACGAATCTATGGATTTACAGAGAACGATAATATTGGTCTCTGTAACTACAAATACTTTATGGTTGTTTTGTGTACCTTCCCTTTTGTTTATTTTTGCTTGCCTGTCTTTGTTTTAACTCTCTCTATCGATCGATATAGATGATTGATAGATAGATAGATAGATAGATAGATAGATAGATAGATAGATAGATAGATAGATAGATAGATAGATAGATACCGGTAGATAGATAGATCCAGTAACATGTCGTGTCTGAGGGCTCAGAAGACAAAACATGTGACTGTCCATATTTCAGTTACGACGTATCATTTCATTTACGTGCTCCATGAATCAATAGACATGTTTTGTACATTAACTTATACTAGCAGTGGTCTGGAAATGCAAGCGTTCATGTTTCATTGGGACCAAAGGGTAGAGGTGTGCATGAAATCTCCCTGCATTGTTGCTGAATTCTCGTATCTCCATAACCTGTTTTATGTTGTTTTATTGTTTTGTTTTTTTAAACCAATGCCCTACTTTGTCATACTATACAGTCAGTGTCACAAAAGTAGTGCAAATAGCTATATCTTAGCTAAATTTGTGAAAGTGCTTAAGTCTATCAGTGGGGTTTATAAATATTGAACCAAATTATTTTGTTGACTAAAACCATTGTGAAATAAAAAACTAAGCTATGATGACTAAAACTATGACTAAATGTATTGACAATAATGGTTAACAAATATTAATAATAGCTATAGTGTTTAATGTTAGGGAGGCACTAGTGGAGAAGAACTACGACAAGTCCTTTTATGCTATATTTTTATGTGTCGCACTCTGAAAATAGCCGACTTAATTAACTGTAGATTTAGTTGACTAAGGTTTTGATATTCAGTCAACCAGAACTAGACCAACTAAAAGTAAAACATTTATAAATGACTAAAATATAACTAAACAGCTAAAACGAAATGGAATTTGATTCAGAAGACAATGACTAAAACTAAATCAGAATTGGCTGTCAAAATGAGCAAATATTAACAAGATGTTTTTTTATTTTCCTGAAACGTGGACATACAGTACAAGGTTTCTGTCGGCGGTGACGATACATTATGCTATATTATGCACATGTGGATGTTTCCTCTATATATTCAAATGCACATGTGTGTACGTGTGTTTATGCAGGATGCACACAGTGGCATGTCCATATTTTGAATGTGTTGGTCCCACGGGCGTGTGTTCTCGTAACAATCTGTCTAGAAGCTGGAGGCAGCCGGTGGCTAGGTGATAAAACCTTGTCATAAACTGTGACGTCCCATCTGAGACCACTGTCCTCACTTTATACAGCAAGCCATACCCTGCTATATAGACCCCGTTCTGACAAACAACACCTCTACTGATGTTACACTTCTGAAGCTGAGATGGAATGTGTTCCTGTGATGACTATGGCCTGCTATTTATTTTTATTTTATTTTTGAAACAACAACCGTTTCCATTGTCAAAGTTGTTATCGGCACAGTTGGTGCATTAGACAAGATAAGATGACCCAGTGGGTAAGTTGACCCACCACCCACTGCGTGAAATGAGTTAACAGGCAATTATGTCCACTGTATTTTTCCTGTAAACCTCAAGTTTAGCGGGCATATACAGTAATATACGGTAATATACAGGTGTGATGGATGGTATCATGGTACAATTCGGGAGTTTACCAGAGTTTGTTGGAAATATAATACAGTTTCCTGTATTATACACATCCGTATTCCATGCTTTTTGTGCCGTGACCTGTATCTATAGAAAACTGTTGCCACGTTGACCTTAAATCTAGTTAACACCAGTTTTTTGCTGGTCAAAGTAAAATCTCTGTCAGGTATTGCCTGACATTATTTTAGCCAATTTTGTCTAAAATGGTGGTTGTGGTTAATATGAATCAAATCCTCTGGGTTGAGTTGAGCCAATTATCCTAATATTAAAGGGGAAATCCAGACCAAAACACATGAATCAGCCTATAATCCTGTCTCAACAAGACAAATTGTCTATTAAAAGTGTGCTGGTACACATGCACTGTTTGTCACCCTCGAGCTGCTGTTAACGGCATAGATGATTTGTGGAAAAAAATAAAATAAAAAAATACCGGCATTAGAATTAAGACAACTATTCTAACTGCATTTTACTGTGGCAGGGGAGGGGAACAGGGGCATCTATAAATCAATTCAAGGTCAACATGTATGTTGGGACGGGATTTTAGGCTGATGCATGTGTAAATTTTTCCTTTAACATATTTTAATTATTTCTTTGCTACTCAAATGATGCTGAAGGACCTTTATTTTGGATGAATACACACATTTAAGAGAAGTTTTCAATATTGATTTACCAATTACAAATATTAAAATGTTCTGAATAACACACTTTATTTGCTTGCTTTATATTGTTTAAATAACTGTACAAAAATAAAAAATACTTACTATATCTTTAATACATTATTTCTTTAAATTTAAACATCATGCTGTCCAACTTACCCCCTTGACTCGGATCAACTTGCCCCTAACCTGGGGACATTTGAGCCACACGACCACTTTTTGTTTAGAACTTAGAAATTTGTTATGGCCATTATTGAGTTTTTTATGGGTCAGTTGTTTGTTTTGTTGGTCACATATATGGTCATGCCTTGTGACATCACGTGATGTCATCAATATTAAGCCCATATATGGAGATCTATATATATCTATCTAGATCTATATACATATAAACTATACAATGCAATTCTAGTGCTGTCTACAGTACGTAACATGCTCTAAGTCTGTATAAAATGCTATCTAAGTCTACATAAAGTGCTTATCTAAGGGGCTAGGGCAAGTGCTACGGGCCATGATGGAGTGGGTTTTCAGGGGTGGGTTTTCAGACTACGGCGGAAGATTGGGAGTGAGGCTGCAGTTCTAATTGCAATGGGAAGTGCATTCCATAGTTTTGGAGCCAGAAGGGAGAAGAGTTTGCGACGTGTTGAGCGTTGTCCCGGCGTTTTTAGTGAAGGTACTTCCAGCTTCCCTGCGTTGGCCAGCTTCCCTGTGCCCTTGCCCTGTGGTGAGTATAGCCTGGGTGGGAGGCATACCAGTTCAGGGCTTATGATCCGGTCGAGAGTACATGTAAACTTACGTCATGTACTGTAGTTGTCTAGTAGTTTGTAGTCATCAGGCCGGAACCCCCAAAACGGAATCAGAATTACTCCAAATAATTCGCTATGCATCATAATGTTAGGGCCTACCCAATAAAAGCCTTGATTGGCATATGAATCCGACAAGTTTCTTCAAGTACTTCTTGGAATAGTTGGTTTGGTATATATATCTCCACCTTTTATTTCAACTCGTATAGCGACTGGCGAGACTCAAAACAAACAGGGAGGGACCAAAACAAAGCGACACCAAGGTTTTTATTTTTTTATCATAGACCACGGATCACACGGGCGATTTAGGAACATAGACCAGGCTTTCCTCCGAGGTGGAATGTCTGTTGATGCGAGGTTATGAGGTGACTGACATTCCTCCTGTTCTCCCCAGTTCCTCCCCTCCCCTCTCCTCCCGGGTCCCTGTGTATTCTCCTCTGTCCCGAGTTTCTCCCTGTGTGGTGTACTTCTCTCTAGTAAAGTCTTCATTAATCTGTCTGATTCTATACTTTGAAATGGGTTCTGCATTTGGGTCCAAAATTCACCCTGGGTCCTGACAGTATATAATTATGCTAGTTAGTATACAAGTGCCATGCTAAAGTCTCAAAGGGATTTGAGTCTCTGGGAGAATGATAAATATCACCTTGGAATCACAGAAGTCTTAAATCTAAGCCGAATTAACCTCAGCAAAATGAAACTAATTGTGAAATTAAAATGATCACAATTAGGGACTATTATTATTATTAATAATAATAATAATAATAATATAATTTGCTATTTTCCCCCAATGTTTTTTCATTGTTATTTTAATAAAAAAAGATTTTCAAACTAAATTTGAATCGAAATGTATTTTAAACTAAACTAGTGGTAGGTATTTTTAGAAAATAAAATAACCTGGTCTTTTTTTCCCATGTTTTCCATGTTAAAATCTAAATCAGGGTTATCAAACACAGCACACCGGTCCTTGTGAGGTGCCAGCCAGCGGGGTAAACACCAATAATTAAATAATGAATGTATAGCCACACCCGTAGCGGGTGCATATCAGTCCGACACCCCAAACCCTAACCAAACCCTAACCAAACCCTAACTGCACGTGGAAGCCACGGGTGAATCTTAACCGGCCACATGTGTGGGCACGTATGTCGGAGTTACGGGTGAGTCTTGAGGGTGAGCCACTTATGTCGGATTATTTGGGACGTTATTTGAGACGCCAATGCCAAATGTTTTATTTTGGACACAGAGACAAGAAAAATCTAAATGAGGTGCATGTGTGAAATGTTGCGTTTGACCTTTGCTGACTGCAGCTCTGATACTTCACATACAGTAGATAATTATAAGCATATTATCTATGCTATAATTGTGTTATGCTAATGCTTTCACGTCAACGTTGTCGCCATGTGCCACATGAGGCATGTACAGGGAAACGGCAATGGAGAGAAATTAAGTTGTGGATGTTTTTCTATGGGTGGTATCGGCTACAAGCATGCAGAGAACAGAAGCAGTTGGGTCAGTTCAATACGATACGGAACGGCTCCGCTGGGGCTGAAACAAACTAGGGCTGTATGTCTTCTTTAAAAGTCAATCGCTCCCTCTTGTGTCCTGATTAAGAGGCCTTATTGGCATGTACGTCTGTATTAACACGGCCAACAGTGACCTCTGTGCGCTCGCGCGTGCGTGCATGTGTGTGTGTGGCCGGGGAGGTGTGATGGGTACCACCAGATTGATCCACAAAAGGAGGGGCCGCTTCAGGCTTGTCACCAAGAGCCAGGAGCCCATAGCCTGAGGGGAGTATCAGGAAGCCGTGCATGGTGGGGCCACACACACACACACACACGCCCTCTCATGCCCTCTGTCTCTCACTCCCACACGCCCCTGCACACACACACACACACACACACACACACACACACACACACGCACACCACAGGGAGCAGGATTAACTCATGGGAACACCACAATAGGCACACATGTCCCCTTGGCCAGGCCGGGGCCCATTCAGGTCCCGCGTTACTGGCTACCCTAACAGGGATTAGGCTTAATGAACTGAAAGGAGTTAACAATAAATGAATCAGACCCTTTAAGAAGCCTCCTAATTCCATTTTGTGTCCTGGCTCCTTTCGGGCCTTGCTTCGTGTCCAGGCTGTGTTTGAACACAAGGTGTAATCCACTTGACCATCAAAGGTAAAGAGGGGATATGAATTGAAACTAGCCGCGCCACACGCACTCCCCCAGGGCGCACACATGCACGCACGCACCGAAAGAGCATTGACTGTGCATGATACGGCGTGTTGATGCCATCTGCTCCTGCCCTATTCCATATCAATAGGGGCTCAATGGGAAACACACGTGCACTGACGCACGGTATAGCACACACAGACGCACGCTAGCACACAGACGCACGACAGCAGACAACACAGTCACGCTGCACAACAAAGTCTGTTCAAGACAAATAAAAATTAAGACCTGTTTTTTCGTACATACTTTCCTATTCGGCTCTAATTAAACCATTTCATAACGCATAAAGGGAAGCTATTGAAGAGCAGAATAGCTAATTAAATGCATTATTATTGAATGTGGTGTGCATTTGGTGTGATGTAGCCTGGAGGCTGAACGTAATGTGTTTGTTGTTCATCTTCTGTCCTCCACCGAACGTTTCAACACATTCCTGGTTTTAATTCCCTCTGTAATTATTGCCTTTTCCAGTTTGTCACAACGTTCTGACATCTCAATATAAGAACAAGCTGTTGTGATTATTTACGACTCAATTAAAACTGTTCCCGAGATCCATAACAAAAGATACATGTAAATACACACAGTGTACTTTTTTTATCGATTTATATTTCGACGTGCATACGGAAGACAGTGTCTCGTTTCGTTTGTCATTTTGCTGTTCATGTGTATATCGGTGTTTTTTGTTTCTTTTCTCTCTTTTAACACGAAATGTGGTAGAAAAGGTCTGTGGTCTTTGGAAATACATTCCACATTGACAAACTTCCAGAACCTAGAATATTAGATTATAGTCTTTAGTTTTTCACATTATCAACTGTATGAAATAATCAAACTGAATCTAACTCTGACCACATTGGTACTTTGCTCCTTTTGCCATTCACATAAAGAACACACTTGTTTTATAATGGTGAGTGCATGTGTGCATGTGTGCATATTGTCATGATCTGGCTTGAAAGTTAGAAAATATATGGCCATGGATTTGCTGTTTGCTTTGATCTTGCACTTTTCGGGGCATTGTGATTTTTCTCTGCAAGGTTCTAGTTGACTTCATAAGATGTTACGATGTTGTCACACAACAAAAATAGCTCTATTATTGTTGCTATTATTAACTATTATTAATATAAACCGGGCTTAAAACGGTTTAGTCTCATCAAAGATCTTTGGTCTGAAGTAGAGGGCCATTTAGAAGTGAAGGGGTCTATCAAATGTCTGACAATTCGTTTTATATAAAGGGTTCTTTAAAAACAAAAACAGAAGGCTACAACAACAAGCGTTTCAGTTCTGATTTAGAGCACAGAGCCATATAGGTTCAACATTTTTAAAGCAATCAATAATGCAGCTATTGTATTGTATATATGATGGAAGGAGACATATTTTAATCTATCAGGCTGACTGTGCATAATAGGCCCAATAAGGCTAATATTTGACCAACTATTATAGCCTACAGCACCAGGATGAAGTGACTGGCCATGAAATAAAATTAATTGATTTAACAAAACAAAAAAAAAAGGCAAAATAACAAGTTTTTGTTTCAAAATCAAACGCATTTATTAATCAGACCACTTGAATGTATGAATGATTACCTGGCCATATCAGCTGCCCGTGTGTGTGTATCTGTCTTTCCTCCCTTGTTTACAGTAGTAGTAAAGTTGCTACATTTCGGTGGACATTTCTACTGTAGCAGAGTGCACATCCAGTAGTGCAATTCAAAATAATGGCAAAAACGTTATTGAACTGCAGACAAACCTTCTTCCTCCCACCGTGTGTCTTTTCTTCACCGCGACATAATTAACAAAATTAATTACATAAATGTTGACTCGCTTATAACTGCTGCAGAGGTTCAAAGCGAAAAACTCCAAACTGTGTAACATTGTTTAAGTCACAAGAGCATGGCGTTTCATAACATATTTGAATCCATCATTCATCCATGATCCATGACCTCTGGTTTACTTTCCGTTTCCACCACCGGCCTGCACCCTCATGGTGGCTTGGCTGAGTATCAGCTGAGTAAACCACCACCATTTATTCACCTGTGATAATCTGTTCATGTTCTCTTCACCTTTTGTGAATGAAGCCTCATTTTGTAACTTCACCATTAATCACGATGTTTTTGTTCATTGTGGTTTGGCATTATAGATGGAGATGTATAGCTTTTAACTGTGTGTTTACTTAATTTTTAGACTAGTAGTGTAGTCTGTTACAAAATAAATTTGTAAACGTTTCAAAATAATACTGACATTTTTAGCTTGCAGCCCTTGGACTTTTGGAATGCCCGGCCTGAGTCATCTTAAGTTGATATCCCTGTCCTAGTATTTACAGCCCTGTGTTTAAAATACTGTTAATTAATCCAATATTGGCTTGTATGACCATTTATGTCTTCATGGCTTATGCAATAATGTTATCACAAAAGTAAACTATCTTTAATGCATAAGAAAATTTCCACGGGACTCATTCGCAGTTGAGGCAAGGTGATATGAAATCTGTCTCAAGACGGTAAGACCCGCCTTACATATTAGCCCTACTATAGCCTACTATAGCCCTACTATTCTGTAGGGCTGGTAAGCCAATCAGAGGCGGAGTAGAAATGATATCTCGATCCTGATCTGCCGATGACCTTTGCTGCATGTGTGTCACTCCTCCATTTCCTGTCAGTCTGTATACTATCAATGATGGCAGGAAAAAGCCAAGAAATGTCTTAAACAAAAAAGTGACACGTCACATTGTGTTTTAATTATTTATTCCACAGTAGCCTATAAAGGGCCTTGCAAACGGGAAGCGATAAAACGCGGCTATAGTTCATTTTCAATGAGACCTGCATTTTTGCTCTTGAGAAGTCGCGGTGCGACAACGCAAGCGTATTTACGTGAGCACGGTCCTGTGCATTTGTTGCGCACGTGCTCGTTACGTGCACACGCTCACGCCCACAACTCACCAGACCTGGATTCTGTTTAGGTTTTTTTTTTACGCTTGCGTTGTCGCGCCCCTCTTCAACAGACCTGGCAACAACGCCTGCGTTCCTCGCTTCACGTTTGCAAGGCCCTTAAAGCTGCGTAAATGTTTAAACTGTGTCAATTTGAGAATAAAATGACATAATAACATTTTATGTATTTCAAATACCTCAAATACAGGGTCAGCACAAAATGTGAGGAGGTCAGCGCATTTTGGGCACATTTGGGCAAGCTACATGCTACTAAGGAAAGTTTGACATTTTTGACATGTTTACCTGCCATAGGATGTTAATGGTAGGGTCACAAGAAACCCCTATTAAAAAGATTGCCCAATACCGACAGCCGGTCAGCAAGTGGATTCATGAATATATACATATAGACAATATTTTAGGCCAATAAAAAAAGACTATACCAAATTTTCCACCTCGACTGCCGGACTATAGGAATGTGGAGCAACAACCTCATAGCATCATTATAGGCCACTTTGAGCCTCTGCATACTCCGAGTCCTCACCCTGTACACATGCCAGAGATGAGCAGTGTACAGAGGTGTGACATAATATGTCACACCTCTATTATAGGCTCTGAACAGTGAACACTCAACATCAACAGAACACATTGAAAATTTACGGAGCAACATATTTGCCTGTGCATAGATTTTACGACGTCGTCTGTAGACATCTCTGTCATCCATCCATTCATCAGTGAGGACTTGACCAAGGTATTTTAATTCCTTGCATATTATGAGAGGACTATCACACAATTGAAAGGCACAATCATGAGGTTAGTTTTTTTGGCATTATATTTTATATCAAAAATCTTTACCATACTGCAGTGCAGATCTTCAATAATTGTTGAAGCCCAGCAGCACTGTATGACAGAATACAAGAAGAATGTAGTTGAAATACATACCCGTTATGGGCATGTGCATTCGTGTGAACCCGAGTCTGTGCTTCCATATGAGTTGAGCTCCAGCAGTGTTTGTATTGACTTTTGGCTCTCTGAGGGAAAAAAACTGCACATTGCTCTTCCCTGCTCATGTTTTTTAATTGGAGTGACAGCCTTAACACAGACACACTGCTCTGGAAAGCCCACAGTGAGGCGGAATGCCAGCGAGCGGGGGGATATGTGGCATGCCTTGCATGGACAACAAGGGGAAAAAAAGGTGTAGTGAAGGAGGACTCTCCATCAAAGCAACATATCGTACTGTTACTGTATGATTTTACAATTTAGGCATTTACTGTAGCAGACACTCTTAATCCAGAGCGATTTATAGTGCTTAAGAACAAAACATGGTAATACATCAAATACATAAAAATAGTATTCAAGAATCATACGTCAGCTTAGAACCTAACAGTGGATTATCTATATAATGAAACTATATGCGCATAGAGTGCTATGTCTACATGCTATCTAATTTCTATAAGTTGAGCCTTTGCATGCGCCTGTATTACCTGTAAGGTTGTTGAGGTTTGGGCTAAGATGGAGTCTGAAGAGGTGGGTTTTCAGGCCTCATTCACACGTATCAAACACCAATCAAGCAAATGTTTGGTCGTTTTTTTTTTTTTCAGGCCACCACAATGCTTTTCTAATGGGAGTCACATGGTTTGACCAAACATTTGTGTTTGATCGGGCGGAAGGGACAGAAAACCACCAGCAATCAGCAATCAAATGTGACTCCCATTGGAAAAGCATTGTGGTGGCCTAAAAAAAAAAAAATTACCAAACATTTGTTTGATTGTGTTTGATACGTGTGAATGAGGCCTCAGACTACGGCAGACGATTGGAAGTGAGTCTGCAGTTCTGACTGCAATGGGAAGTGCATTCCATACTTTTGGAGCCAGAAGGGAGAAGAGTTTGGGACGTGTGGAGCTTGTCTCTGCGTTTTTAGTGAATGTATACTTCACAAGCCAAACGAGTCAACAACGCAGGCCTATACTACTTCCAACTGCCCTTATCTTTCAACACAGTGTGAACATGACAGTGAAAAGGGCTCGTGGTTTCACTGGTTTGTTGTGCGTGAGATAATGAACGTCTACTGGCGATGAAAAACACACCGAAACTTGACTGACAGTCGCTCCGCCCACTTTCTCTCTCTTAACAGACCTCAGGAAGAAAAGATATATAAAAAATAAATGAGCCTGTATACAGCTATAAAGGAGCGTGCCTTTGATTGAACACATTCCTGCCTGTCATGAGCCACATGCAGATAAGGTGGGATAAGATGACAGGTAAAGATATGGACCACTAAACCAGGCATACAATTCACACAACAGCCCCCCTCTGAATGCAGCCAAAGCCAGCAGAGCTACTGTACAATGTTGAGGTATACTATACTGCATTGCTGCATGCGTGTTTACAGTAGTGGGAAGAGTTGGAAAGCGTTTGACCGTTAACTTCCTTGAGATGTATAATTTCCATCTGAGATGGAGAGACTGCTTCATGCGACATACTGTACATGTAACTGTCCGCGCACACGCACTCGCGCACGCACGCACACTCATACAGACAATTCTCAATGTATTTTTTTCTCCTCTCTGTACAGAATAGGCCCCGAGGCTTACAGAGTGAAAAGGTTCACCTGGTAAATGCCTGCAATTCCAGAAGCAATCACATCTAAAAGAACACATGCGTTTTGGATGTGGCGGGTAGGGGACGATGCACCTGCTCTGACACCCTGCCTGACCCAGGGTCAGCTATAATCACACACACACACGCGCGCACATGCACACGCGTACGCGCACACGCACGCACGCACACAAGAACAAGTAGTCCTATAGAAGGTTATTCTATACAAAATGTCTATTTTTTTAATGTAATCTTTAGTTTAGATGGTATGGTAAATTCAGATATCCCATAGCTCATACAGGCGTACAGCAAGGTTAGTTAAGGGGGGCTTAAAGCTGAGAGAAGACAAATATAATATATTAATATTGAATTAGCATGAAAAGCATTGAAAAAGTGTAACTGGGAATAATAATCCTTTGTTATTATTGCACACAGACCCATAAAGACTTAAACAGCCTATATTGCTGTTGGGACAATAGTGTTCTTAAGGCAACGAACGGAACAGAACAGAACCTTGCTACCGCTTTTCTGGTCTATACCAGACTTTTGTGGAGAGAATGACTCACATTGTTCATTATGGCCCGCATCGTATTGTGTGATGATGTGTGTGTGCAATGCATCTCTCCATGACTCCAGTGAGTCCGGCAGCTAGCTCCCCCAGTAGCCTACACTGAGCCATGCCGGCCTAGCTTCAGGCTGGCTATTCTTAACCCATTTACGTAGGCCTGACCTCAATATTTAAAAAGATTCTTCTAAATCCTCCAGTTTTCTGAAATAAATATTTTCACGATTTTTCAAAAATAGCAGACCTACAAGCTCGTAGCGCGCCACTCGGTGGTGCGCTATGAGCTTGTATATCTGCTATTTTTCAATAGCTAAAGTATAACATAATGCTAACACCAAAAGGACTAAAACAATCAAAAACATAAAACTGCACCACATGATATTGTAATATTTACCACACAGTAAATTGCACATATTTTGTAATAAATCCCACATAGACTTTCACGCATAGCCCTACTGGTTAAATATTAATTCAAATGATCGCTCTGCACTTTCTGTACAAACAATCATAATCATATTGAGAACATAGTATGTGTGGAGACCACACCACACCAGTAAGACGCGGGTACGTGCACACATCCGCCTGGGTAACGCTATATAGACTGCTGGGCGAGCGCTGGCGCATTGGCATGGAGGGGTCAGATCAACATAATTATGGTATTAATTCTGCACTAGCCATATGTGGAGGTCAGCTCCATATATAGAGACAACATGCTGTGAGCTTGAGTATCTCCTATTTCCGCAGAATGTTAACCTCAGCATGGGGGATGCAAGCATTCAAGTGGTTCAAGTGTCAACACAACAACTGATTAAAACAAGGAAGCCACGTTTCCAAATGTATGGTGATTTCTGGATGGTTTTGCATTCAGCATGTTGCAAAACCACTGTCTGTCTGAGGAAGATTTTAGGTGTCTGATTATACTGATTGGTTTCTATCACTGGGAGGAGACCACATCCTGCCTTTGTGATTGGGTTCATTTTGGACACGCACGCACACACGCAGACACGCACGCACGCACGCGCGCACACACACACACACACACACACACACACACACACACACACAAATCACTCGTGCATTCCAAAGCAAAGTTTCAATCTCTCCATTCTTGCAGACAAAACATCAATTACACTTTTGTCAATACAGAGTGTGTTCCCACAATGACTCCCAGCTCAACTCTAAATCAATCACTGTGAATTGTCAGCAGGACCTCTCGGCCAATCATTTTCATTTTGTAGCCCTGATCAGTGCTCATCCACAGAGAATGTCAAAGTAAGAGCTCACAACAAGTTCCCTGAAGCAAACTTCCATGTCCATGGCAATAATGCATTATAAACATACTTGGAATGCTTCATAATCAGCTTACGACACTGTGACTTGACTCATAAAGGGCGTTCACCAGAGCTCTCCATGTCATTCTCTTCCTGCCAGCTCACTCCGATGTTTATACACTACAAGCACTCATATATACTGTATTCTACTCATAATGCTTTATATTAATAATCTCAATCTGAGGGGGCACGTTGGCCCAGTCGGTAATGCTGTCGCCTCACAATAGAAGGTCCTGGGTTTGATTCCCACTGGGGACGCTGTGGGCGTGTTCTCTCCTCCGTGTCATCAGTGCCCATACCCAGGCGGGGTTGGCAAAAGGGCCTTTCTGTGTGGAGTTTGCATGTTCTCCCCGTGTCCCCTAGCCAGGATAGCTATACCCTCACAAAAAACATGCAGTAATCCTGGTCTCTAAACTACCTGATGGAGGGTAAAGGAACTGGTCGGAATAACGTGTTCCTTCCACGTGCTACGTCCAGCCGGGGAAACTATCAGGTGAAAACAAGCAGCTTGGACTCCTCATGCATAGGAGGAAGCATGAGGTCAGTCCGCTGCCCCCCCAGGTTGGCAGAGGACGTGTAGCGCCCAGGATTACATTAGTTAATTGACACTGGGTGACACTTAAAAAAGAAAAAATGCATTATAGTTTTCTTTTTCGTTTTTGTCTTGAGAGATTACAATAATCATAATACATTATAATGCATTTCTTGATTACTTCAATTGCCGGACACATTATACATTTATTTTTGCAATGATCATATAGTGTAGAATTCTCATTCTCACAACTATGAAAAGTATAAATACACTATATGATCCTGGCCAAAAGAAAAAGTCAGTGAGTGACCAAAGTATTATAATATTTTACTATGCGTTAGTTACTAAAATTGTATAAAGCTGATTATAGCCCCCCCCCCCCCCCCCCCCCCCCCATACCCACATCTCCCATGGACGATTGAAGATGGACGTCTCATGATTGTCTGGTGATGTCCAAGGTGATCGCAGCCCTCGTTGCAGCGCGCTACGTCTCGGAGGACAAGATACAGTCAAATCAATCCAGAGCTGTCATCGTCCGTGACAACGTGGGACAAGCTGCAGGGCTTGGAGAGGGGGCCAGGGGGAGGGTAGGACACACATTTACATTTATATGTGTATGTAGATGCATGGCATCGCTCCTCCTCACATCGACAACGTAAAGACGTTGACACACTAATCACAGGGCTGGGGGAAGACACCTGTCCAGGCAGGTGACGTGAAGAGGCATCGCACACACACACACTGTCTCTCTCTCTCGCACGCACGCACGCACGCATGCACGCACGCATGCACGCACGCACGCAAGTAAACACATACGCTATATGTTCCCTCAGATAACTACCTGGGCTAGCCGTCACTCCGCTGACAACACACAATATTATGCAAATGTATCTGTCTATCTGTCTGTCTGTCTGTCTATCTGTCTGTCTGTCTGTCTGCATGGTGGTGGAGCTGATCCCAGCCAGCGTGGCCCAAACTAAAGCGCCCGCCCCGCTGACTGCAGATCAGCTTACTTCCATTCCCCAAGCAGCTCCGTCTCAGGCCTGTCTGAGCCGTTACTCCGCTCGGCTCATATACAGTATGACGTCAGAGTGAGAGTTGCTTTTCAAGAATCCTGCACCCTTCATTTTTGTTTTTAATTCGTCTCTGGATACGACGGTGCGGTTTCTGAAAGAGCGGACACCGTTTCTGTTCCTTGTCTTATGTTTTTTCAGCGGTGTGACCTTTAACCCTATATAGCCACGGCATATGGGCTATATAGGGCATAGCCCATATGCCGTGGCGGTCCTTTTCGCTCTCGCACACGTTAAAACCTGACCAAACCACTGGAGCGGACACTTCAAACCACGCAAGCCATGAGCGCAGCAGACTGATAAGACACGACCCCAGCCTCACCTTTGAACCTTTGACCTCTTGTCTGACCTCAAAATGCACACAAGCAGTCACAACAATTACTGCAATTATCCTTTGGCGACACCTCGTTTAGAAACCGCCACGTCGGAGGCTGTTTGTTTGCTTTGCAAATGGCACAGTTGGGTTTATAGGTGAAGCCTCTGGAATCAACGTGAGCTTAAGGTCTAGTGTTTTCCTGCAGTGCACCTATAGCAGCACCGCAATGCTCCACCAGCACCACACGCACACACGCACACACACGGCACACGCACACACACACGTGATACGATCTGTCCCTAGAGCAGGACCCAGGGGAAAAAAAATCCTTTCCCTCATTCCATATTATCACATTGACCTTCCTCGTGCTCCCGGCCTGACGGGAAAAAAAGAGCATTTAAGGCACACTTATTAAGCATAATCTTGAGAAGTTATTAAAACAAGTCAGCTTATATAGTGAGAAACCCGCCACAATTCAATTACCTGCGTATAGCTGCAGGGAGGAGCGAGTTGAAGAGAGGAGAGCAGTCTTTTTTTGCTTTTACAGCGATGGAGGGGTGGGGGGAGCGCGGCATCGTTAGTATGCCTTCAATTAACACAATGGGTCCGGGGCGGTAATGAGCGTGGTGCTGGGATTGGCCGAGAGGAGATGTTGGAGGTTGCCGTGTGCCGTCAGCGCTATATGAGGGCAGTGTCGGGGGCACGGTGATCTCATACTTCCTTGTCACTCCCTTCTCCGTTGAGTTTGTGCAACGTGGATTTTTCCATTAGAGCTGGAGTCAAACGCATGACACTGCCATTAGCGGTGCAGGGACGGGAAAAGAAATGACGTAGAGACGTAAAGCTGTTCCCTGTTATAAATTACTGTCACATACTGTATCTTTTTTTAATCTATTATCTCACATTGTTTTATTTTTGGGGCTTCTTGGTCTGCCGCATGCAGGGCCTGCTACATGCTTACACCTATTTCTATATACTTTTCATCTTTCGGTACAAGGCCAAGGTTTCGTGGTTAGAGATATTATCCCGACTGTGAGTTTTAGTCAAATTTTAGTCATCTGAAATGTTTTAGAGTTAGTCTAGTTTTAGTCAACTAAATATCGTAAGAGTTTAGTCTACTAATCTACTGTTGATTTAGTCGACTAAAATGTTTTTGGCGGGCCTTGACGGCGTCGTAATGACTTTACACTTGGTTGCATGCTGAAAATCGCAGATCTACAAGCTCACAACATGTCGGGTTATTGTCAGAGTACAACACCAGAGCTCAACCAAACATAAAATGACTTGTCTTTCAATTCAACTGGATATATTCTCCACTAGACCCTCCCAAACATTTTAGTCACATTCTTATTTGTTGACAAAATTGTCAACATAAAGTTTTAGACATGAAGGGTAGTCGACAAACATTTTTCTTCAAAGTTTTACTCGAAGAAAAGTAATTTAAGGTGGATGTAAGGATGTTTGTAGTGAATTAGATAGCTCTTGGTAACAAATAAAATATAATTTGCATGTCATTGCAGCATTACAAAGATTATATTAATGTTTGACATTTGAAAGTGTATCAAGAATAGAAATACGAATTAACATAATTGCACTGAAGGATATATTGGTGTGCAACAACAATTGCGAATAAGGACAGTGCCAGCACTGATTGCTACAATTTAAAATCTTGCTCTTTGCGTGTGTATAGTTCATGTGTGTGTTTGCTTTTTGCAGTATGGTGGTGTTTGTGTGTACCATGTGTGTGCGCATCTGGAATTTGTGTGCGCGTGCGTGCGTCCGTCCGTGCGTGCGTGCGTGTGCAGAGTGTCTCCTCCAGTCTGCCAGGGTCTGTGGGTTATCAGAGTAATTGGATCACTTCTGTGCCGTCTTGTCCCGCTGTTTGTTGATAGCCGCTGTTTTAATTTGGCCTTTGTCTCTAATCTGCGGTAGCCGCAGTAATCCCTCAGATCAGTGGCAGAGAGATTGGCTATCGGAGCACCGGCAGCCAGGTGCCATTGGCCCTGTTTGTAAGCCCTCTGTAAATATGAAGGGTGTGTAAACCGATTTAATGGGGGAAAGCAGATCGGGATGAAGGGAATGCGACTTGAGACGGAGGAGAGACGGAGGAGATCAAGAAAGAGGAGATGAAGGAGGAAAGAGAAAGAAAGCGATGGACGAAAAGAAGCATCGTAATGCGATGGGACTTCACTGAAGACAGGGCCAAGGTGAGGAGGAGGGAGGAGTTTCCCTTGCGCCGCACACCCATGTGACATGGACAACTTCTTCCATGAGTGTGTCCAACATCGGACATTCTTGCAACTATACTTTACATCACAACTTACATACTATGTCTAAACCTAACCTTAGCCTTAAAAAGTCGGACGAATGTGCCATCGGAATAATGGTGCTGACCCAGTGGAGGGTGCCTATAGTGCAGCACAACACAGGCACTGCAGGGGGGTGGAAAAGGTGACAGGGGCCACATTGGGGCCACATGATGATTCAAACTTAAAATAAAAACCTAATCACTGCAGCAATACAGTTGCGAATACAAGCGGCCAAAATGAGTTTTCTCCGACGGGGTATGGCTGACGACTCGTTTCTCAAACCCTTGACCGCGTCGCGTGCTCCGGTGACCGACCCGCTAATTAGCTGGCAACAGGGCCAGGAGTCTATCCTTAGCGATATAGGGTGAGAAGTTCAGTCACGCGAGGGAGACTCGGAGTAGAGCCGCTGCTGCTTTGCATGGAAAGGAGCCAGCTGAGGTGGTTCGGGCATCTGGTTAGGATGCCTCTCGAGTGTCTCCCTATACAGGGAGGTCCTCGATGCACGTCCCACATGGGAGGAGACCTCGGGGCACGCCTCGGGATCCCCCCAGGAGGAAGTTACTAATGTTGCTCTGCATGGAGAGGAATGTCTGGAGCGCTCTGGTGGAGCTGTTGCCCCCTCGACCCGACTACGGATAAGCCGTTGAAGATGGATGGATGGATGGATGGATGGATGGATGGATCACAGCAATGCCTTGCACGTACACATACACACAATGTACACACACATTATTTTGCTGAATGTTCAGCTACACTGTGACAAGGCCAGAATCGGGCACTCTATAGGGTCCATGTGGTTAAATGACTCCCCCACACCACCCCCACAGATTCATGTCTGACAGAACAGACCTGAAAACAGACACCTCTCTTATGTCTTGGACGGCCGAAAGCTGCTCTGGTCCCTCTCTTTGCACCGGGTGACATCATGGGATCCCTGGCTGACCCCTCTGCTATATCCGATGCTTATCGGGGTGTGTTAGCGTGCAGGAGGGGAGTCGGGGGGGGGGGGGGGGGGGGGGGGGTGCATGGGGTGGGGTGGACTTTTGGTGTGGGGTCGGGGGGTGTTCAGTCCTGACACCTCAAGCAACTGGCTGTGGCTGCTTCTCCTCGGGTTGGAGGGAAAAAAATATATGAGACGACGAGAATCCCTGGGCCGGCCTGGGAAAGGACCTAATTGAATTAGAGCAGAATGGGACCATTGAGAGTGATTTCACATGCTCGGCAAATGCCTTAAGAGCTGTTCTTTAATCTTGGCAGGATCCCTTGCTGTTCTAAGCCAAGACATTAAAAACCATCGAGTGCACTGAGAAATGACAGCCGTCTGAGCGCAGAGGCAGGAAGTCAACCTTGCTTCCCACAAGGGAGCTGAGGCTCGTCTTCCAGCTGACTGACAGACAGACAGACAGACAGACAGACAGGCAGGCAGGCAGGCAGGCAGGCAGGCCAGGACAGACAGGACAGGACAGGACAGGACAGGACAGGACAGGACAGGACAGGACAGTGGGAATAAGGGGGTACTCAATCAGGTCACCACTCACTATGAAGAGAGCACATGGGTTGGAGGTGAACTTGTGCTGGTCAATGGCTTCTTTCAGAGTGAGTGGTTTCCTCTGTGAAAATAGAGTTATGTTTTTGGGAGCATTTTCAGCCGGTGGACTCCCTGATAGGTATTTTTGTGGTATTTTGTGGGTGAATGATCAGTGATTCCTTTGACCTTTTAATCTGGTTGCCCTGTGCTCCACTCATATGTAGACATTATTACTTCACGCTGTCTCAGCGTCTAGAACCCTGCATGTAACTGACCTTGAAGGCCAGGCTCTCCCTTATCAGCTCGCCATAGCCGAGACTGCATGACAATTTATCCTTAAAAGCCGGGTGCCAACCTCTGTGCTCTTCCGGTTTAGGGTCTGTTGGTTGGCCAGTGATTGAATTATGAACTACAGGTCATTCCCAAAACTACATATCCCAATGCATTGTTAAGATGCTCCCCTGTATTGCCACGTCTACTTTGTATCATTCTCCATATTGTATTGAAGAAGTATAAATACTCAATGCCATTTTGAAACGGCATTGGGAGACCACGTTGGACCGCCCCTGCGGGGTCGGTCTAATTTGATTGTAAATTATGCTGTATGTGAATCTCGTTCTGTCTCTCTGAATCAATATAAAATATGACTAAAACCCTCACTCTGAATGGATCTCCTCTGTGGTGGACTCAGGTAACATTTCGGTATTTATAAGGTAATTCTCCTAAAGTAACATTGTTTATATTGGCTATTTACTTAAAGTATCCTGGTAAAAGCTAAAGTTAAGTATATATTGTAATTCGATTACTCCTAAAAGTATTTGGAGAGTTCCGGTGTTATAGTCATATGGTGGAAATATTTCTATCACTCCCGCGCCCAGAAAGACCATGTGCGCCCCTGGGACAGTCCAGGGACAGCCTGCCCCGAGTTACCCACCCTTGAAAGGGTTATATAAAGTGCTCCTTATACACTTTCCCTCTCAGTTTTCCTAAAATCTCAACAAAAGCAAAGGATGACAACTCTCCAGTCTGTGTTGTGTTCTCGCCAATGCGTCCAGGGTGCCTGAATGGCAGGACTATACTTTTCATAGGAGGAAACCCCTCGCTCAGAAATGCGACAGATTAGCAAATGAATGAAAATGAAATATATCGCTCGACAAACATTTACAAAAAATATCTGTGCGTGTCCGACTATATGACATGGGAGTCATTGTTGCTATAAACTAATAGTTGGAATGGATTCAGCACCCCCACAAACCCCTAATTAAACATGCCACAAGCTCATACTGGCCCATTAATTTTCCAGTTTTTCGCCCACGCCCTCTGGGTACCCCAATTATGGCAGCACTAATTTGCATGCAAATGGTAGATGGGACATTTTGACAACTTTTTAACGTAGCTCATCATTTTCAGCACATTTTTACCAATCAGAAAACACTGATTAGAAGTATATTTCTGGGGGGTACATGATACCCCCTTCTTCCAACTAGACTAAGACAGACAGACTGACAGACAGACAGACAGACAGACAGACAGACAGACTGACTGACTGACTGACTGACTGACTGACTGACTGACTGACTGACTGACTGACTGACTGACTGACTGACTGACTGACTGACTGACTGACTGACTGACTGACTGACTGACTGACGGACGGACGGACGGACGGACGGACGGCCTTTTGTGGCCGTTCTGGACAACAGACAGACATCCTCCACTTGGCGTAAAGAAAAAAAGCCCAAATGTTTTGTTTTGTTTTCATTCTCTTGATGTTTTATCTGACACAATTTAACTTGACTTCACAATTCACAGTATATAGGCCTGGTATAGGTTGGTAACAGTTTTAATCTCATGCTTTGCAACTGCATGGCGCTCTGTTTTATATTCTAAGAGGCTATGAGGCTGTGTATAATGTGTAAATGTGTGTGTGTTGGCCTTGAAGCGATATGCAACTTCCGGGTCGTACAGTGAAACCTAGTGGGATCGGAACAAATCACCTTTGGCTGCCTGCGGTGTAACATTGGCATCTCAGGGCCCTCCTGCAGAGCCAGTCCTGTTTGTCCTGTCCTCTCCCTCGGCAGAACTCTCCGGCCTGTTTGTTTTAATCAGCACTATGTTTGCCAAAGAGCTTAGCTCAGGAGATGGAAGTCCTTGTGTGTTCTCCGCTGATGCAGAGAGGACAAGGCCGGGCCACGGTGAGTAATACAGGGAGGAAATGTCTTCTGAACTCTCTCTGTTGCCTTCTGATTCTCTCTCTCTCTCTCTCTCTCTCATATTTTCATATTTTAACCATTTCCATCCTGTATAGTTCGAAGTGTACTCCAAATACACATCTAAAATCATGCACCCATCCGTCTATGCTTCAGAACGGTTTATTGTCTGTGTTGGAAGAGAACGGGGGTGTCTGTCTGTCCTCTTTTCAACGCATTCGACCCCTGAGAGATGTATTGCTGAGGTGGAGCGCAACTCCTACTATCAGCTCCCAGTCATTACAGTATGATTTACATGAGTTGCATGAGTTACCCAAACTGTGCTAAAGTGACTTGGCTGTGCCCGGAAAATGGAACCCCAGAACCTTGTGAGTGCTCTACCAACTGAGTGTGTCTGTTGGAAGAGGAACTTTGCCTATACTGCTTTCTTGCAGCTCCTCTCCTCTCCCATGGCATTGTTTGCTCCCCATTTCTGCACTGTCTGCCAGTCAGATTATCATCATCCCTCCTTTGGTTTTGGCCTGGCTCATTCAGACAAGCCATACATCTCTGGTATTGTACCCTTCTGTCAGGCCGTATCTCAATGGCACCGGCTCAGCCCACTGGCCGCTCAGCACCCTCCTTTGTCAGCGCCACAAAGTTGATCTATTTACCCACCATCCGGCTGATCTCTTTCACAAACAAGGGAGGAAGGAGATGCGAAGATGTCGGCCAGCCAGTCAAGCAGGCGGCCAGTCAGCCTGCCAGCCCGTCGTCTCTCCATTCCCTCCGTCAGCTGTAAAGCCCATCTGCTGGAAGCAGCGTTGGATGCAATATCCAATTCAATCCCCTTCCCTCAACCTTCCACAAAGCTTTTAGCCACATTTTAGCACACAAAAGCTGCTGCTGTGGCCTTTGTAGCTGGAGCTTCTATTTAAGAAGGTGAGGATGAGGATGCACGGGGAAGAAATCAATAAAGTGTCCCGGCTCTCAATCTTCTTGCAGTAGAGTTTTTTCCCTTTTTTTTCCTCCTTTTTTTTTTTTTTGTAGTGGTGTTTGTAGAGAGAAGGTTCTGAGGGGGGGTGGGGGGTGGGGGGGGGGGTTTGTCATTCATAAGCTCTGCTGACAAATCCTTGACATCATTTGGCGGATTGTATCGATAACTTCTTTCCTGGCCTGCAGAGGACAAATAGAAATCATTTGTCTGGGTGAGGTTGCGGGGGCTGGGGGGGGGCTGAGGGTGTAGTATAGCGGATGGGGAGGTTTGGTGTGGGCAACGGAGAGGGACTGAGCATACAGGACAAAGGCTCTACTGGCAGTCCAGCCGTGACATTGGCAGCTGAAGGCATTAGTGCTGCAGAGCTGTCCAAAGGTCACAGACAGACAGACAGACAGACAGGCAGGCAGGCAGGCAGGCAGGCAGGCAGGCAGGCAGGCAGGCAGTGAGTGAGTGAGTGAGTGAGTGAGTGAGTGAGTGAGTGAGTGAGTGAGTGAGTGAGTGAGTGAGTGAGTGAGTGAGTGAGTGAGTGAGTGAGTGAGTGAGTGAGTGAGTGAGTGAGTGAGTGAGTGAGTGAGTGAGTGAGTGAGTGAGTGAGTGAGTGAGTGAGTGAGTGAAACATACAGAGAGAGAGAGATACTGGTGGACAGCTGCTCTTCTTCAAGGCTGTACGTTGAGCTAGAAAGACACACAGAAAACACAGAATGGATGTTTTAATCTTCAGCCTGGATTTCACCGAAGAGAACTTATCCACAAAAATATGTTACAAATAAACAAATAAACCAACCAAACCTGCAATTCAAAAGCAAAATGACATCAATTGCCATCAGACTTGTAAACATTGCCTGCTATCCAGTATAATCCTGAGAGGCAGCATGCAGCACAAACGCACATGAAAAAAAGACACATTTATGGTTTAAAATATGCCCTCTCACACAGTCCTGCATTCATGTATTCTTAGCGGAGGGTTGGGATGTTTGCTGGGGTAAAAAGAGCTGTCTTTTCCTGCCTGCTGTTTTCACAGTTGTGGGTTCGAGCTGGGAATTGCAAATCTCTTAATCTGCCCTTATTAATAAGAAAAACACCAGACTGTCTGATATTTTCACACACTTTCCCCTGCCCCCAAAACAAATGGAATGGATACGATATCACAGAGAAACCCAAAGAGAATTGCAGCATTTAAGAGTAAAAAAACTAGATGATCAAGTCCATGTTTTTGCAGTGATGACCACATAATTGTTATTTAACAACAAAGAGTGTACAAATGGAACCAAGTGGATGCGTATGGAGTGTTAAAGTACCAACATGTGTTTCTCTATTTGGAGGATGAGACAGTGCTAATCGCAGGGTATGTTTATGGCTGGTCTGTAGTTCTATTTGGGTCGGCAGAGCGGCTTTGCGTGCTCAGTGAAATCCTGAGTGTTAATGTAACTCTGATTGTGTAAAAATGTACCTGTATAAGGCTCAATTTGTACACTTTATACTCAGGAGTTTACTGTGTGGGAGTACCGAAGAGACAGACCACTGTAATGGGTTTGATCCACATTAGACTGTCTGTCTCAAAGGACAAGCGAACAATATGTCTGGTCAATGCTGGCTTATGACACCTGGAAAAAACCTGGTTGGAATAACGTGTTCCTTGCACGATAAATATACAAATAACCCCATTTCACCACACCAGGGTTTTTTTTTTTTTTTTGCAGTTCCCTGCGTGTCTGATTCCAGTTTCAAGTGCTTAATTTTCTGCAATTTTCTTGCCATTTAGAGGCAGATCCCAGGATTAATGCAACACTAGTGGAAAGTGAGCATGGTTTGGGAGGGAGAGAGGCTTGGATGAAGGGATAGAGAAAGTGTGAGGGAGGAAGGGAGGGAGGGTGAGTTTTCCACAAGTGTATGCAGAAAGAAGCCAGCACCTGCCCGCCTGTGGTATAAGCCTCGCAGAGCACGTATACCTGTTGGCGTTGTCAGTGTCTTTTCCGTGATGACACATACCAGTGCTGTCTCTCAGCGTTCCGTATAAGTGCTGCTCTGGGGGATGCATGAATGTGGATCAGGGCCCCCATTCCCCCCCAAAAAACGAGCCCGATACATCACACAAGGAAGGCAGGGTCACTGGTTGAGACAAAAAGAGCCTGTCAAAAAACACACCAACAATCCTGCGTCTAATGAGATGTCATTAGCGCCACCACGTTCACATTATGATAACTCTTTGTTTCCTCCGTGATGTGATTCACACCGACTCATATGTTTCACACCAAGCTGTTGCATTATTCATCCCCACCAGTACACAGTTTAATCATAATACGATTATTACTTTGACTAGCAGGGTGAGAAGAGGTATTTGCGTTAAAAACATGGGAAAAAAAAAGAAGTCATTTTTTTTCTTCAAACGTTACTTGATTACGTCCTTGTGCTCAGAACTTAAAGGGCATTATTCATGTGGTTATACATAGAAAAACAAAAGCACTGGAAGGCACTCATAGGATCTTTGGATTTTGATGAATATCTAACATCACTTTGAAATTAAAATTAAATTTTAAACATACAGCCTACGGTGTTTTAGTTGTATTTAGATATATCGGGGCGTATATAGCGCTACCTGCCCTTGGACTTACAAGTAAACTAAACATTGAGTCCAGTTCCATTTGTCATAGCCTATGTGTGGGCGTGTGCACCGTGGAATAAGCCTCATTGATTGTGCTTGCGATACTGCCTCCTCTCGAGGTCCATTGTGCAAAAGAACCCACCTGCAGACATTATAGGATAGGTACAGGCAGGAAGTTGTGAGTGGCAAGGACGCGCTGGTCAAGGTCAGAGGGCCGTGGTGTGAAGGGGGAGGGGAGGGGGGGATCCCCCCCCCCCCCCAACACCACCATACAGTCTCATTGTTGTGGTGTCCTATCCTCCTGTGTATCCAACTTCATTTCCTGTTAAATTTTTATCAACCTTCGTCTGTGCTCTCAAGGAGATAGGATTCAAGCGCTGACACGAATTAGCCCCCAGATTGACTTGATATGGCCTGGCCCGGCCCGGCCCGGGGGACGACGCTCACAAGGAGAACCCCCCGATGCTTTTTGACCTCCTCGCCATGCCCTCTCAACCTGTCTCCTATCTCTTGTTCGCTCACCCTCCATGGCAGGTATAGCTCTCTCACTCTCTCTCTCTCAACCTCCTCCTCCTATCTCCTTCTCTCCGCATCCCCCCCCCTCTCTCTCTCTCTCTCTCTCCCTCCCTCCACCTATCTATCCATCCTCAACCTCATCTTGTTTTTACCCCCACGGTGCCTTCTTGTCAGTCACCTGTCTCGGGGCGACATTCCCCGCCTCCTTCAGAGTGATTGACAGGCGCCGGCGGCTTCTGACGGAGTAATTTGCTCTGAATTTACACAAACGGGTCGGCATCAAAGATGGCAGCCGGCGCTGTGCCCAAGTGATTGCATTAAGAGAGCTAGGAGACAGAGAGACAGAGAGAGAGAGAGAGAGAGAGAGGGGGGGGGGGGGGGAGGTGACAGCCCATTTCTATTCATCACAGCAGTTGACAGACGGACTCCCCACCCCACCCCCCTCAAACCCATCTTATTTTGGGAGGTGTCATCTGCAGGAGCAGATCTCAGGTCAGAGGACACACTCTAGAGATACAAAAATCATCACGTGTGGGCATGCTCACGCACGCACGCAAGCATGCACGCACGCATGCTCGCACACACACAAACTAAAGAGTTCTCTTTGCAATCCCTGTCAGAGTTATGAATGATTACATGCATGCATAGACGTGTGTGTGTGTGTGTGTGTGTGTGTGTGTGGCGCGAGTGGGGACAATACCCATAATGCTGAGCCAAAGCATCCATGCAGTGTGTTTGTGTGTGAGGGGGGGGGGGGTCAACCGTAGATCACTGGCCGCTGCAGTGACACACACGCACACACGCACGCACGCACACACACACACACACACACACACACACACACACACACACACACACACACACACACACACACACACACACACACACACACACACACACACACACACACACAACAACAAAGCTACCACCTCATCTTTTGCTGTCCGGCGCTGGAGCGATTCCTCACTGATAGTATTGATCCGAAGCACAGGCCTCATTCATTACAGGCTGACTAGAGGCAGATGAGCCAGGCGTTACTGCTGAGCAGAGCCTTTCTCTTCCGCCTGTATTACCACACGGGTCAATTCTGGGACCCATGCATAAGTAAGCCTGAAGACACACCATGCATCTTACTCAGCAGCATTACATAACCCGCAGCCGCATACATATATACCGCAGCCAAGTTAACACAAACGCACGGTCACACGTCTGTGTGTGTGTGTGTGTGTGTGTGTGTGTGTATATATATATATATATATATATATATATATACACCACTTTTATTTTTTTTAAGAATCACATACAATTTAAAACAAACAAACTAATAAACTAACTAAGAAATTCCATAAATAAAACGTGTCCCGAAGCGATCCCCGTTGTGCGCTTGTAGATCTGCTATTTTCACAGATCTGCTATTTTCAAACGTCTAATCTCTCTTTTGGGTCTCGACCTGAAAAGTTTGGGAACCACACACATATTATATATTTAATATGTATATGTATATATTTTGTCATTAAAACAAAACTTTTTCTTATTTCATGTTAAAGTTCTGTATATTGTGATATCATTACTTGCATGTAATGTTTCTTCTGTCTCTCCAGCTCTTTAATAAACCGAATAATTACTTATTTTCAGGTGTCACCAATTTCACCCAACCAGGAGAGAGTAACCATTTATCAGATTCAAATGTATTGTGTTTCAGTTCCAAATGTGTCCAATTGTGTAATCACTTCCATTTTCACTTGTTTATCCTGTAGTTCTCTCTCCTGATTGGATAAAGTTGGTATCCCGTGCCGACCTGAATATGTGTTTACTAAAGAGCCAGAGAGAAAGGGAGACCTACTGCATGTTACTGAGCAAACACTATAGTATTTTTTTTTTTACCTTAAAGGTAGTGTAATTGATATTTTTTGGTTAAAACAAAAGGTTTTTTGTTAAAAGGTTAAATCACTATATTCTGATAGTAATCATTGCATAGAGCATTCCAATTACATTTGTGCCATCACTTACAATTTCACTTCTTTAATCTGTATCCTGACTAAGTTCATTTATTCATATGTATCCCGAGCTGAAAATGCCTTTGCTTAAAAACCTGGAGAGAGCTTTTTAGCACTTATTTTAACCAAAGAAAATCACTTACCCTACCTTTAACATAACCACTAAAACACTATAGACCGAGGCTAATTTGGTTTCATTTTATGCTGTTAAATTATTGTTAACATCGACATTAATTAAGTCTACATAATTAGCTATTTTGATCATCTATCCTATGGCCTATACATCAATATACAGCATGGCATTGTGGACAACGTCTTAGTCAACGACAAAAAAATAAAAAATATATACATTGTTGTTTATTGGTTTTTTACAGAAGCATAAAAATCAGGAGTCAGAGTAATGACAACAATATTAAAAGCTTCCTCTAGTAAACCCACAGATACAAGTTCAAATAAAAAAAGTTGGGGGTCTAATAGAGGCTAAAATGTAGCCTCTAATAGACCACAAACTTTTTTTTATTTCCATTATTTATTATCACCCGCATTTGATGACATTTAATGTGATCAAATACGGGTGATAATAAATAATGGACCTTGACGGGTTGAAAACCACAGCCCTAGAAAGTAGCTCTAGTGAAACTTAGCCCACCTCTACAAGAATCTAAATGTTTGGCCTAGTGAAACTCTGGGAGCTGTGGGAATGCTCCGGTAGCCACGCCCCCTCCCCCTCCACACAGCCAGCCACACACACCTGCTGCAAACAGACTGACACAATTGCTCCTTGTTTTGTAGTTAAAAAAAGAGTTAAATAAACAACTTTATAATGTAACTTTACACCTCATGGAAGTTGAGGTTATTAGGAAGGGAAAACTGATCAAGTGTGTGACAGTTTGAAAGAGAAGTTAATTCATCTTTATAACAAACTGCTTGATGGATTTGTTTTTATGTGCAGGTGAGTTAGCTACCTATGCTAATCATAATGTGCGACACTGTGTGTGTGTGTGTGTGTGTGTGTGTGTGTGTGTGTGTGTGTGTGTGTGTGTGTGTGTGTGTGTGTGTGTGTGTGTGTGTGTGTGTGTGTGTGTGTGTGTTCGCGTGCATGCGTGCGAGCGAGCGAGAGAGTGACGGCCTTTTCAGTGCGCGTTTAGGCGAATACGCACACAGGTCCAGTCCTATTTTAAGTGCGCGTACGCGGTGCTCACTCTGCGCTGTGTGCATTGGTCCTATAATAAGTAATAACACCCCAAACTATTGGGGTGTCACTCACAGCACCAACTCCTTGTATGAAACTTGTGTACCAATGATGGTTTAATTGAAAGTGATATTGAGTGTTACAACATATATCTCAATTTATTTCAACTAAGGCATATACCCTAGTCCAGGCATGTCCAAAGTCCCCACCGCTTCCTTCCTCAAATGTATTATTTATACAATATAAAACAACATAGTGTATATAAATGTACAAACTAGGCTGTATTGTGACAGGATATAATGTACTGTATAAAGGCTGTATTGTAACTGGAAGCATGCTGTGTATGCTTGTCTGCTGTTGCTAGTGATTTGACAGGCTACAGTACTCATGGTCAAATCACTTTCTTTCTACCTTACTTACTTATACTCAAAGCTTATGCTAGCCGCAATTTGCAACTCTAGATTTTTTTACAATGGGATGAATCTAGAGTTGCAATACCCTCCATTGACTCCCCACTCATCCAATTTGGTTTGTGATCTGCTTGTCTTAAACAACATTAAACTCACCAACATTGCAGCTGTAGTCCAAGCTTTAATTATCCTCTTTCAATCTGCCGAGCTTGTTTTTCATAAAAATCCCCCGTAGACATGTTATGAGCTACTTTCTGTCCAAAATATTCCGTAATATTATTTTGTATTTTTTCAACCTGCCGTAAAACAAGACGTGTGGGAGAGCGCTTGTTTAATATAATCTTACCTGCGCAGGTAAGACACCCAAAAAAATCTAGAGTTGCAAATTGCGGCTAAGCTTATGCTATCTCCCTCAACCTGCTCCACAGGTACACGAGCCAGGGTGATGACCCCAGACCCCCAAGCTCAGCTTCTTCTCAGCCCTGAGTCCATTCTCCTGTGACATTCATGTGAATGCTGGACCCTAGAGCCTGCCCTAAATCCCTGACCACTGCACTACACCAGAATGCTATGTGCAATAAACATCCAATGCTGACTGCTGAGTGAGAAGATGGTATAGCCACTAGCCAGGAGAATGAGGCCCGGTTGGTGCCATTGATACTGGGAGGAAAGTACTGGCCAGAGGTAGGAACTTTGTTTTTTGCTTTTTTGCTGCTGCTTGTGTTGTATGTTGTGTGTATACTATTGTGACTCAAGCTGGTGTACTACTGCCCAATGACTGGCTGGCTGTTTGTGACTCTGGAATTGAATGCTGATGTGAATCTACAGTTTGTATGTTGTGTTGTATCTGCCGTTGAAGGTATGTGAGTTGTAACAGGGAACAGTATATGTGTATGTGGCTCTTGATCACTTCAATATTCCTATGAGTGAATTTCCGTTTGGTTTGAACTAGAGGTTTTGGGATTTGGCATAACATCAGCCAAAAATTCCAAATGTTATGCATGGTTACTGAGGTCCGTCCAGTTATTGTTGTGAGGGTGGCTGTATTGATTGGTTCATGACTGGCATGGTGGCAAAGAAAGGCCTTTTCTTTCTTTCTTTCTTTCTTTCTTTCTTTCTTAAACATCCTCACATGGAACACCAGAGAACTCGCCGGTTTACCAACTCGCCGCAGCGAAACGTGGAGAGAATTAAGTTTCAGTGTCTTCAACATGATTTAAACATGCTGTTTAAATTTTAGCATTCCTACTTCATGTAGTGTAAACAAAGTGTAACAAAAGCTATACAAACACAGGCTGAATATTTCCCCCCTTTGCTTAGCATATTACACGTACAGACATAACACAGAGGAATCTCTTCCCTCTTACGTCCCAACAGTCCCACACTACGCCTTCATATTTCACTTCAGTGGGTTGATGCATGATAATGGATGCATGTGATGCGAGCAGCCAGAAATCCCCGCGCCCACTGTGAGACGTGCAGTGGTAGGCCGGGGTCTACCTCATACATGAAGGTGTATTTCCCAGAGGGTCCTGTCACACTGCTGCCTTCACTGTGCACACGCTGCCATTTTCAAACAGGACTCCCCTGAGTGCAAACATGGGCTGACCATGTACAACCCCCCTCTCATCATCATCACACACTCTGACATGTGTGTGAATGCTCACACGCATGCACACGCACCACGCACGTGCACACACACGCAGTCAGACATGCGCACGCACACACACACACACACACACACACACACACACACACACACACACACACACACACACACACACACACACACACACACACACACACACATACACACAGGCATATTGGCACCCACACACAGCTTAGCCCTGGGTCACAAGCCGTGCACTCTGATTGCAGCAGTGAAACCTGGACGAGCTACAATTTGGCCCCTTACAGGTTCATTGTCTCCACCAGCCGAAGGCATGGGGAGAGTATGTTTTGCACTCCGTCCGTCCGTCCGTGTGTCCGTGTGTCCGTCCGTGACCAGCTAATCTCAGCCACCGTTAACCCGGTCGATGCCAAATGTTGCACACACACTCCCTGGATGCCAACCATGAACCTCTGCCCCAAACTTTCCAGAACGGCCTGTTATAGCGCCACCAGGAGGCCGCTTTGTGCTAAACAAGTTTTTTCACAGTACACCTACAGATTTTGTCCAAACATCACGCAAATTAGTACACAGTCTCTCTAAAGCCATTCAACGAAACGGGTCTTTCAGATTTCTCAGACTCCATCCTGATTGGTTAAGATTGGCTTCCAAAGTTCACAGGAGTGCTCAGTTTCAAACAAAATGCTGCAAATCATGAACACATCGCGTGATTTCCCTGAAATTGTGCACGCACATTCCCACTAGGCCGAGGACGCAATGCCACATGAACAATTTCAACTCAGCCTCAAGGTGGCGCTATAACTGGCCCAAAAGTGTTTTTACCTCTAACTGCACGGATCTGTGGATAACCTGGTGGAGACCTGTGCCCAGAAGGGCACTTTTTCTAGTTTTCCTTCTTTTCTTTCTGTTCCCTATACTGTTGCCTTCTCTTCCTTTGCTCCTCTCTCTCTCTCTCTCTCGCCCTGACTTTACCTCTCTCTCCCTCTCAATTCAGCAGCCCGGGCACTGGGAAAAGAATGACTCCTGCTTAACGATAAAATAATGAATGTCATTTTGAGGCAGCAGAGAGAAAGAGGAGGGAGTGAGGGAGATGGAAGGGGGTTGAGGGTGTGTGTAGAGACAAGGGGTGGGTGGGTGGGGGGGGGGAGCACATTACCGCACCAGCAAATGTGCCCTCGTGCCAGGGAGTAAATTTGAGTGAAGCCGTGCGATGTGACATCATTTACTCAGAAATTCCCTAATTTGTCAGCGTTAATATTTCAGGGCCGGCGTTGGCTGTCACTGTGTGCCAGAGATGACTGATCAATCTATAAAAACGGCCGCAGCTAATTTATTGAATATTTATGTGCAATGTCATGTGCAGGGCGCTTGGCAGAATTTATTCCGTCGTCCACTGCGCTCTTGCCTGTTCTTCGAGGGGGGGGGGGGGGGGGGGGACTTTTTGAAGTAATCTTTTAGTTTTCAGGAATGTAGAAATGGGTTCTAATCTCAGTGTGGCCTACACGTGAAGTTGGATGCTGATTTCCAGATAAGCAGTGAGTGTCAACAAATCCACCAGTGTGATTCATTCTGCTCCTCTACTGTTCATTGACTCATATACGCCACAACAATCTCTTGCTGGGAACTAAGAAATGCTAGTTCAGTTGGGTTGGGTGCAATAACTCCTCCATTCTTTCTTTGTGAGATGTAGTGATGTAGTGTAAAGATGTGAAAACTGCTGTGGCACACATTCATGGACATACTGTATATGTCATTTGTTAATTAATTAATGGGTTCAACGTTTTGGGCTGGGGACCCCCGGAAATGCTTTGGCCATTCATTTTTCCATTTATTAAAGTACAGAATGTAAGCTTTCATATGATGTATCATTCAATGAAATTGGAATATTTGAAGGAGATGTGACCATTTTAAAATGATTGTACCATTTTACCCAAAGCTGAGTAAATATTCACAACATTTTAACACCTAGAGCTGGCCAGAAGTGAACTCCACCCATAATGACTCCCTAATCACCCAAACCACCCCCACATGGCTGTGGAGGTGGTTTGTGGCTGTCAAGGGAAGAATGACCTATAGGTCCTAGGTCCTAACAGTACAGTAAAAAAAGCCTTAAAGTTGTAGTGAAATTTCAAACTTTTAGACCATATCCGTGCCAAAAAAATTGGCAAAATGTGTGTTTTTATATCAAAAGTCCATAACAATCTTTTTTTAATTACTTCCTGAAAACGAAAACGCGCTGCGTGATGACGTGTCGAGGCCCACATCAATAAAAGCCAATAATAATGAAGCTCACCAGTTTGATTCCCATTAAGGATGTGACGGTTTGAAAATTACAAAACCGGGACGATATTCAATAAAAAACCGACGGAAACGGTAAAACCGGGATTTTGACCACTTGAGGGCGCACTTGAGTCATTTTCTATTTTTTTCCATAGCGGTGTAAAGACCATAATTTGGACAACAAAGTGACAGATTTAACACATTTGTCTTTATTTCTCAATGCTCACACAAATGGAAACAAGCCATAGTGTTTTCTTGCCTACTTGGGATCAATTCTATTTGTATTAAACAATTAACGCGTCATGATCTACACGCATCTGCACCAGGCTAGCTATATAGGGTCCATGAGCCTGAGTCCAAAACATATCACTGTCGTGTCCAGTCCAAATGTGAGCAAATGTACCTACTGTTTAAAGCCACTGGCCGCTTGACTTTTCGCTGACGAGAAAACCCTCTCAGTCCCTGTCGCAGGGTAAACAAAACGTCATATAGCACATGGCTAATTGTACCCGTGCCAGGGAGGAGGAGGAGGCGGCGCAGCTGTAACTTTCTCCAGGCCAATAATGGATTTAATCATTCCAAATAGGTCTCTCCATTCATTGCTACGGTCAACATGCTCGTCTCGCTGTCACTCGCTTTTAGTTTTGACTAACGCAAGCGCAAAGCAAAGCTACTGCTGCGCTGTGCAGAAGAGCCATTGAAGTTGAAGTGAATGCGCAACGAAATTCGTATATATATATATATATAATTATTGCGACCGAAGGTCGCAGTTAATTATGGAATCGTGCATTTCCCGTCAGTCAGTCAGTGTATCACTCAAAATCCCCATACATGGGAAAGCCCCCATATATGGTGCCCAGGTTTCGTGACGTCATCAGGTACTCTCCATCCATGATGTAATTATGTAATACCAGTCATAAAATGCGACCTGCTGTTGCAATTAAGCCCATATATGGAGATCCCTGATGTCATTACTATTAGTATATGGATAATTGGATATATGTCAGAACCTGTTCCAACATTCCATAATTATGTTGATCCTTCCCCATCCATCTCTTCGATGTCTCCCTTTTGACTGATACCTGTCCATTTAAACTCTAGACGGGCCTGCCCCAAAGTTATTAGTGCAGCCGCGCCTGGCAGCCGGCGAAAACTAGAGTTCTCAACAGGCTCGAACGTTAAGGCCCGACCCTACCTGGGCCCTCATCGAACCCTGTACACTCAAGACACTGCTCCCACTGCCACCCTTAGATCTCCATATATGGAGCTGACCTGTTCTGACATTCCATATGTTGATCTGACCTCATCAAATCCTGTACACTCAAGACACGCTCCATATATGGCCAGTGCATACGACCTTCGCCTCTAGGGCAAGGTCGCTTATCGCCCTCAGGCCTCTTGTTTCTTTGTGTGTGTGTGTGTGTGTGTGTGTGCGCGCGCGCCCTGTGCGTGCGTGCATGCGTGCATCTGTACAGAATACCTATAACGAATATATAATGTAGATAACTAATTCTCAAAGGGATCCCCAATTCCCCGTAAGTCTTTGAGGGGGTTCCAGGGGCCACCAAGGACAATGTTATTAATATAGCATCTCACTCTGTGGGAAAGACTCGCTCGACTCAAGGACAGTCTGGAAGAGTTCAGAAATACACTGTGTGCAGATTCAGATAATACGTAGAAAGGAATATAACAGCTGCACTCTTTAGCGGTCTTCAAATCAAATCAAAGTTTATTTATAGCACATTTACATTTACCCAGGCCAGGACAAACCAAAGAACATACACAGCACATAAGGGTATAATATTCACTGTTAAACAACATTAAAAGCCAGGGAGAAAAAGTGGATCTTTAATAGAGATTTGAAAACAGGGATTGCGTTTCGACACACAGGCCTTCGTCAGGCCTACGTCAGGCCTGAAGATTTTTTTAATATTGTTCATACTGTACAGAAACCCAAAAGGGGTTCCCGTCCTAAAGTGTATGGGGTTACAAAAAGGGGTTCCCGCCTATAATGTGTTAAACAAGACTCCTAGCATCAACATTTAATCATACTAATCTTCTCTTAGAAGCTAAATATTTTCAAATGGGGTCCACAGCTAAATACATATGAATTTGGGGGTGAAAAATGAATGAAAAGAGTCTGTTTGAGAACCACTGAGATAGCATAGATAGGGTAATAAATAGATGAGGC
>NC_139706.1:19524857-19557357 GCF_964188405.1 Protomyctophum parallelum | reverse complement strand
GTATGTTCCTAATCCTAACAATCTGTCTACATTAAAATCATAAATCAATTCGTCACAGATCAGCTTCTTACGGACCAATTCTCTCCATGTTCAGTTATATGCTTTTTTTATTTTTTAAATGGTACATAATACGTTTAGTAGGCTACAATACAAAGCAGCAGGAAAATTACAAAACTCCCAAACAGCCAGTCCAAGAAAGAAAACAAAATAAACAAAGACATCATTTAAGGTTCATATACATGCAGTATATCCAAAATTCATCCCATTTTCCTTTCCCCATTCACCCTGCCCAACATATATTCATAGGATGTGATTTTAATCATGTCCTCATTCCATTCTTTGAGCTCAGGTGTTCTAGGGACCTTCCAATTTCGCAGCAGTATTCTGGCAGCTGTATAACAAGTCCAACAGTTACAGTATATGCTTTGAACATGTGGATTAGTCCCACAGGAGGTGCACATTCTGTTGGAATCTCAAATATCCTTTTGGTTATCTGCACACAGGACGATGCTGTTGGAGCTATAGCTATGATAGTTTGTGTGATCGGTGCCTGAAGCGCTTATTGAGGGGTGGCTGGCTCATTGATTACTGATTAGAACATGCTGGGGGGCATGTATTGTGGATTGTATTGTGATTTAGAAATCATAGGGTGGAGTCTAACGTAAACAAAGTTTAGTAGTGGTAGTAGGCTGCCATAGGGAGAGGTTGACTCTTGTCACTCCTTTAATTTGTGCTTTGAGTTACATTATCTTCAGTTGTAAATTTTCAACATTTCTGTTGTCCTGGCCTCGATCCCATTAAGAATCTTTCTGCAAGCCTTCATGCCTCCTGTTCCATTTTGGTCATTCTTTCATGCTACTAACTTTGTGCCAATCTACTCCCACTTTGTAACACAAGTAATGCAATTTTAACGCAATTAACACATATAATCTCACCCACTCTGCAGTAGAGCGAGAGAGATGGAAAGGGTGTTTGTGTGCGTGCGTGCGTGCATGCACGTGTTACTGTGTCTGTGTGTGTTCACGTGAGCCAGCATTTATCCTCCATTTAGTGTGTCTATGTGCTGAATCCTTCACCTTGTGTTTGTATTGTATGTCTTTATTCCTCTGCACTCTGCAGTGTATACTATCCATATGATGGATATGATGAGTGCTAGTGTACAATAACAAATACATGATACGTAGTATTTACTCTACAGGCCTGTGGGCTTACTGTGGGCTCTGGCAAGCAGCGTCCCATCAGCCAGCCTGTGGCTTCAGGTGTGCACATGGACCTGAATGTGACCGTGAACAAGAGCTCATCTGGCCGACCAGAGGAAAGCACATGGTCAAGTGGTCAGCAAATGAAAGTAGAAAATTGCAAAGCACTTGTTGGTACACTGAGGCAGGGAGAAATGGATGGTCCTGATGGAAACCCTTCGCTTCCGTCCTCATTGATATGATAAAAAAAAAGAAAACACACACACGTTGTCTCCCTCTCCCCCTGCGTCCCCCCTTCACATAATAGACAAACAGATGTGCACGGTGTGCTCAGGAACACAGAAAATTGGCCGCGGGCAAAATTGCCTTTGGTTTTGAGAATGTTGTTTACTCGTACAGTACGCAGGAGAGTCCAATCATGTTTTACATCTGAAGTGGATTGTTTTTCTTGGTATGTTTTGTTTTGAGTGCATTTTAATCTAAATAACTGGGAGTTTAACTCGTTTTCCAGTGAGCACCTGAAGTGGGACATGAATATTGCTATATTCTATACTGCTCACTGTTGGAGGGGTAAACCATATGGCCAGCAACACACAGCAAAAAGCTGGCGTTATTTTTTTGTATGGAATACAAATCAGGGACACACTGTGTCTACTACTAATCTAATGTTTGAACATACTTATATAGGGTCCGCCAAAATCTCCCGGAGGGGGCGTTAACATATGTGTCACGTGGTAGCGGCCGCCATGTTGGCAGGCATTTCTCGTTTGTTTACAGTCAGCGACCATCCGTGTGCGTTCTAATTTTTAAACACCAGAGGGAGTTCAACGAGCTCGTTCCTGGCGACAACACAGTGAGCCAACACCAGGATGGAAAGAAAAAACGTCGGCCTCGACATACAAGGACAAGCTTAACTTTGAGGAAAAGGAGTGTTACCTCAACAAAATCAAGGATATTGACGGTCTCGACCCCTATGAACACACTGACTGAACAGAGGATTCGATCTTCTACCACCACTAATGCGACTACATTTAATGCTTGTCGAGGCCAACGTTTTTTCTTTCCATCCTGGTGTTGGCTCACTGTGTTGTCGCCAGGAACGAGCTCGTTGAACTCCCTCTGGTGTTTAAAAATTAGAACGCACACGGATGGTCGCTGACTGTAAACAAACGAGAAATGCCTGCCAACATGGCGGCCGCTACCACGTGACACATATGTTAACGCCCCCTCCGGGAGATTTTGGTGGACCCTATAGGATCAAGTGAAAATGTTAAATTAAAATGGATACATTTTAGGAAAAAACATTACAGTAGACTCCTAATGCACTTAATTCCTTCTGGAGGGTCTAGTAAAATGTGCTTGCATCATTTGCTGCATACTTTTTCCACGCAAACACTGTGGACTGTGCAATGTAGGAATGTGTGGACGAAAATACGGTGGAATGGCAATTTAATGAAAACAAATGTTCAGCGTGGGAAGTGCAGATGTAAGCGTGTGTTTAGTGTGTGGTTCTTTTTCTCACTACTGCATATTCCTCTCTCTCGCACGCACGCACGCACGCACGCACGCACGCACGCACTCAAGTGTGTGTTCTTCTTATCGTCACACTTGACGATAAGCAGATCCTATTTGCCTAATCACATGCATTTTCCAGTTCATTTCCATGCGTTTCGGCTGAAGACACTGTATCCTTGAGTCATATCCAGCAGTGTAAACATCTACATTACGACACCTAACTGTACAAGACCACTTCCTGTAATGACCTGCTCTGACAAAATAATTTTGGGGGATTATCACTCTCCAGGAAACGGCAGAAGAGAAAAGATACTCATGGCAGACTTTTTTTTAGGCCAAAGAACCCTTACCCAGTGGTGGAAACTAAGTAACTAATTACATTTACTTAAGTACTGTATAATGAGTACTTTCTGCTTTTGGTTGATACCGATACTTTGTACTTTTACTCAAGTACATTTTGAATTCCGGACTTCTACTTAGAGTATTTCTGTATTGCCGTATTGATATATATTGATATTGCCAAATCTGAGTACTGTTTCCACCACTATGTCCTTAGCTGAGAGAGAGATGAAGCAGACTCGTTTGACGGCATTGCCATCAGTGTTTTGTAAATTCATATTTTACTTTGTTTACACATTATTCTATTAATGTTGGATTCATGTTCAGACATTTAACCACTTTAATGGCTGAGGGAAGTAGGGGTGCTGGGGGGGGGGGGGGGGACAGGAGGGGGGAAATAATAATAGTTTTAATCAAAACTAATTTCTGTTACTACGCCTAATAAATATGCTGTATCACAGCTTTATCCTGGTTAGTTGCCTGTGTCAGTTTGCAAAAAAAGTATTTTCTTTTCTGAAATGCCTTCCGTACATGGCTACATAAATGCGTTGTCTTGAGCATTGTTTATATGTTGATTTGAGCCTGGATCGCAGCTCTGTTTTCTTTTTATTTGCCACCTTTTTATATGACACTTAAATTGTTAACTCCTGTCATGAGTCATCCAGTTGGACTATCCAGATATCAGTCAACCTCGTCAAACTGTGACTACCTGAAAGAAAAAATGGGACGATCAAAGTGTGAGCCAGGCGTGCATTATTTTTGGCGTAAAAGCATATTAGCCTCAATAATATTAGTCTCTTTTAGTATTTAGTAAAGGTATTGTACTAGTAATAAAATCTCCTAGTGGTGTACTGTAGATAGCTGGCACAATGTTGACATGAGCTTCGCACATCTAGAAATATGACAGTGAAATATTGGCATGGATAACCTCAAACAACACAGTATGTTGTGTACTTTAACTACAAGTGAATGACATTATGCTCCAAAAAGTTTCACATGTCAGGAGATGATGGAGGTGGTCTGAGGCCACCTGGACGACGGACACCAGGTATAGAACGATGCTGCCAATCACATGCCAGCGCTGTCAGCTCCCCCCCCCGGCCCCTCCCGAGGACGTGCTGGGTGAATGATGCCCAGCTCCCATGGATGGCGAGTGTCACCTTTTGGCCTCCTGTCATCCCCCCCCGTGGTGAGTACAAAGAAGCCCCATCACTCCTCCCTCCCTGCCAGCCTGCCCTCTGCCCACCACCCTCCGTCTCTCTGCCTGTCGACGTGAAACTGAACCACATCTAAGCGTGTTTTTGCTTTCATCCCCCTCTCGCCGTGCTCGCAGAGAATAACAGCCTATCTACAGTATCATAGGGATTCTGTATAGTATGGACATGAAGCCCACTGTCGGGTGGAAACCGTGTATGTCCGAAAACGTTGGTTTTCATGAAATGGAAGGAGGAAAAAAACGACAACCTGTACCAATTGGCTCTAGCGATGTTATGAGATTTAGTCCCCGGCTTTTATGCTTGTCCTTGGTAATTTGGTTAACCACTTTCAACCTGCTGCGCCCATTTTAGGCACGTTATTAAAGGTGACATTTGCAAGATTTACATGTAGACGGGCCGTTTTAAAATTGGTATAAAATAGGGTTCATGGGGTTAAATAATTTGTGAAACCTGCGGAGAGATGTAAAGTGTAACTAGATGATATATTAAAACAACAACCTAAACATGGAGATAAAAGGTTTCTTCAAGACGATGTGACTGCAGTATAGTGAGGAGTTGGAAGATGGTCTAGTATAGTCTGTGGTTTTTTTTGCAGTATTGCTTTTTATCTGAGTGATATTTTCATATTCACACATCTGTCACCGGTCTGCGTTTTATAGGACAACGTGCCGAGCGGGGGAAGAGCATTTTTTATGAACTGAACAAGCATGTCAATGCCTGTTCATATTATTTCAAACCTGCAGTCAAATAGACTATAGACCTTCGTTTACCAGCGTTCCCATCCATTTCACAAGCTTTGGCTCTTTACCAGTGACTCCAATTCCTCTTTCCACTTCCACCTCTCTCTCTCTCTCTCTCTCTCTCTCTTCCACCTCTCCAGTAAATATCTGCCGTAAATAAGAGGGAATTAAAAATAAATGGTGAGCAGAGCAGCATTAGCGGAGCATTGATCTGACTGTGAGACATCTGTGCTCGCTCCGTTGTGGATTGTCCCCGTTAGCACGACACATACCAAACATGTTGAATCTTACGAGATCAAGGTTTCAAACAGCTTATAGCAGCCTTGCCTTATTGGCACTATTCCAGGCCTACCTTTACAGCCATATGACTGACTGGTGACGATAATATGGCAATCACAAAAAAATGATTATTTGCTCTATTTAATACTAAATAAAATATTGAAAATGGAGATCCTTGAATGCAGCCAATGCCCCAAAAAAAGATAATGTGGCCTGCAGTCAAACAAGCACTTTAAAAGCAGGGGAAACCAGAAGGCTGTTAACATGCATGCAACACCAGGCTTTTTGGACTATAGATTCCTGCCTGAGGAAGCATTTTAGTCTGTTGATTTGCACCATTCCATTTTCTTTACATTTCCCTTTTTTTGTGTGTGTATTTTTGCGTGTATGACTGTATGGAGGCCAAGGGTCACTGTGCTTCTCATCTCCCCATCTCTGTTAATTATAGTATTTCTTTAACAATGCTTCAAACTAATAATCTTTATTTTTTTAACATTATATTTACTTTACTTTATGTTTGGATTGCTGAACTAAGTTGATTAACTAACTGATTTGAGAGTGATCCTTTGTATTAATTCAAGGAATATTTCTGGTTAGCTGTTGAGGTTTTGCATGAATTACAATTTTGGATGAACTGCTGGTTGCAATTGTATTACAGAACATGAAACCAAAGATGAGAAAGTGAGAAAGATGAGAATGCTTGGTTACGCCTAGTTTTTACTTTATCTGATATTACACCATTAAGAATAACACATATAATTGATTTTCCAAATAATAGTTGCAGCGTAACACATTTACAGCAGTCTTTCAGAATCAAACCAAGCATTGCATTGTGCAATCTGGTACCATGTGAAGTGATTAGTAAGAGCACAGAAATTACAATGTGGCTGCACATGGATCAGAATCATAGAACCAGAATCTGTTTATTGGTCATGGTGTGTTATAGAGGAATTTGACTTTGTGCATTTCTCCCACAGAAGAACATATACAGTACAGCAGATACGTTTAGCTATACTGTGTAGCACCCCTATAGCCATTTTGTTGTATTGCTGTACGTGTCTCTGTGGGTTGTGTGCATTAAGTGGAACTGAAGTGATGGAGAGAGAAAAATAAGTGTCTAAGTTTAACAAATGTGTTCTCTGGCTGTGACTAAAAGTAAATCACACCACACTTGTGTGCGCGCGCGCACGCACACACACACACACACACACACACACACACACACACACACGCACGCACGCACACACAAATAAAACTCAATCTGCTGCTCAAACATTTTCCAACGTCCGTATATGCCTCGGTACACAGAGAGCCCTCTGAAGAGTAAGGTAAATGTTTCAAGAAGGAAATGTAATAAAATAAGAGACTTCTATATCAGGCCCAGGCAAGGTGATGCGTGACCCAGTGGAGGTTAGGGTAGCCTGGCCCTGTCCCTCTTTAGGGGAGATATTGATGATGGCTGGGGAGGAGGCTTTGCTAAATGAGCCTCAGCAATGAGCTGGAAAATGACTAATGTTCTAAGGGTGAGCCCTGGTTTCGCTCAACTGCAGCGCATACTGTTCTGACCGAGACAAGGAGAGAGTGCGTGCGCGAATGCATGTGTTTCGTGAAAGTGCACGTGTGGTTGCGTGTGTTCATGCAGGCGTGTGCGTGGGTGTATAGGTACAGCATGTATAAATTGCTCCATCCTCTGTCCAACAGCTTGCAACTGGCTTTTTGTTTGTACAGAAACAGCCAGTGTCCACAGCACTGTCTTTCTTTACTACATATCACTCTGCTCTGGGTGTAGCAAACATTTCTGTTCCCTGTAGAAGTCTGTCTCTGCCTTTTAATAGTACTACCCAATTTAAACGTAGTGAACACAGAAAACAGTGACTCCTAATGAAATAATGCACTGTCAATAACATTAAAGAGTCACATAATACATTTTCAGGGGACAACGTTGTCTAATTTATCAGACGGCTTTGGCAGAGGGCAACCTTTGACATTGTAGATGAGACTAAAGTCTTCTCTGTGAGAAGAGCTTTTGACTCCTAAATCTTAATTCTAATTTAATGAAACTACTTTAAGCTAAAATATTATAGCTTCGGCCGTTAAACCTTCATCAGGGAATGGGACCAAAATGTGCCCACATTGGACTTACATAGGATACAACATATACATCATTTTTCAAAGTCTGTATTAATTAAAACAAACAGTTGCCCGACAACCAATTATTAGCTAATCACGGTGCGGCTGACTATTTACTCCAGGCCATGGGTTGTAAACTTTTCTTTTTGGCCCTGTGGGAGCAGTGCATGGGACTTTGCCTTTGGTTTCCGCATTGCTGCGCTTCTATTATGTAAATATGCAAAAATCTGCAAGCAAGTCTGCTCAGAATGCAATCTATCCTACCATACAAATACTGGCATTAGCTTAAAGCAGTCTTAAACTATTACCAAGCTCTCCTTTTCTTCTGGAAGAAATGCCATTAGCTGTTTTCCCTCACTCTATCTCAGTCCTTATACTTTATTTTTATTTTTGGTACCCTGACTTAGCTTTAATCTTGAGGAAAGGGCATGTTTATGTGAAAGCCGTGTCATTTAGCATGCAGCATCCTGCTGTCAGCACGATTAGCCCATGCATGTACTATGATCGGATCCTAGTGCAGGCGGAGTACATCATTTGCATCTTAACAAGAACTTGAGAGACCGAGAGCCATCAATATTTTCATGGATGCAAAATTCATTCTCTCAACCTATTTATTTTGGCTATATTCATTTATTTATGACACAAATTACTTGTAAATTAAAAATTGTAGACCAAAGAAAATACTTTTGTCCAGGATTTTTGGAGGACCCCGTTCCTTGAGCGCCTCGATATTCATTCCCCCCCCCCCTCCCCCCAATGCTGCTGCTGACTGTGTGTATCATTATTTCTATTGTTTCCCAGGAGATGACAATATCTCAACAGCTACTATAGCCCTCCCTTTTCTATTCCGCTCTTTCTCTCTCTCTACAGTACTTCCCTCTCTCCATCTTCATCTTTTTCGCACTCCTGCCTTCAATTCTCCATTATTAGTGCCTCCAGTTCTCCAGAGGGCAAACAAACTTTCGGAAAATTCCCCATAACCCGCCAAGCGTAGCCTATTTTCCTCTCCATGCAATTAACTGCTCCAACATTTACAATAATATGATTACAGACACTTTGGTGAAGTCGTGGGGGAACGTGGGGCATATTAGGTATCAGCAAGGGGTTGATCATAATGGCCGCGCTTCCCGGAGTCTCGCATTTTCTTTCGCGAGTGAAAGAGCGAGAGCCACTAAATTCTCCTCAGGCTGTAAAACCCAATGCACTGGAACCATGATAACAAACACAGGCAAACACTTTCTTTCTCATCTCCTCCCAATGCCCCCCCCCCCCCTACCTCCCACCACCATCTCTCTTTTTTATCCTTTCCTCTCACTTTAGACCCCTTTGCTTTCTTAACTCCAATGTTCGCCTTATAACCCCGCCCCCCTGCCTCCCACCACTCGCCCTCCTCCACCCCTCAATTAATTAAGTCTTTCACGGCCATGTAATTAGAAGCATTAGCAAGTCATAAAGTTGCCACCAATCTTTGAATTATGGGCTGGCCCTCAGCATTTTATTTGTAACTCCTCTTTTTTTTCTGGAAACTACGGCACCGTGGGGTCCCATAGATCTTAGCATGGGCTTACTGTGCCCCTCTCCTCCAACCAGCGGGTTGGAAGTCCTTTTTGCGGTTGAAACCAAATGATGCCCATGCAACGTTTGGGTTGAATGGGGGGACCAAAATGGTGCTTGATGCAGCACTTAAATCACGGTCGAAGATCATGACTGCATCTATATACTGTGGAATATTAACAGTGCATATATACACTGCTAATATTGTACAGTACTATTCATAATGTAATTATCAGCAAAATCATCATCCCGCTCTGAGAGTGTGATAATAAAGGGTTCACGTTAAAGCACTGCGTCATTACAGAGTGCTCTCTGTGGATATGATGTTGAAGTAAATGAAAAGACGTATAGCCTTCTTGCACCAATGTATCAGACTATTTCCGCTGATAAGAGGATCACATTATTATTAGTCGTAGTCGTAGTCGTAGTCGTATTAGTATTAGTGGTCGTGGTAGTACGAGAACTAATATAGAAAAAATATAAAAAAATAAGTAGGCCTAGCTTTGCTAGATTTGCTAGAAGGAGTGTAATTGAAATTGAAAACGATGGTGGTAGTATTATGTAGTATTATGAGTATTATGACCAAACTGTTATACACTTTATAAATCTAGTGAGAAATTGGTATCAGTCAATATATATTTTATCCCTAATAATGAGGACAAACTTCTCACCTGTGTGTATGGTATGGTTGGTGGTTGTAACTTCAGCCACTCGATACCTGAAGTCACGAGAAAGGCCCCAGTTATATCTAAACACCACACACACACACACACACACACACACACACACACACACACACACACACACACACACACACACACACACACACACACACACACAGTGAGCATAAACACTTGTAAGACATGAATGTATGTTTTTCAGGTTAAGTGTGCATGTCTTGTGTGCATCGGCTCCACAAGCCACACGGCGATGGCTCGAGGCATCGATGCCTGTAAATCCAGTTTATATAATAATCTCAAAGAATGATTCCACCTCAAGCACTCTCATCACCAACCCCATTCTGGCCCTCTCTGCACCCTGACCTCACAGCATACAGCCATTGTTTCTGCATGTCTATCATTTGCCAGAGATGGAGTGGAGAGAGAGAGAGAGAGCGTGTGTGCGTGCGTGCGTGTGTGTGAGAGAGAAGAACACAGAAACTGAGAAAACGAGAGCGCATGGGGAGGGGGGATAGTATTGATCGCCCTCCCCATGTATTGAAACCAGATATTGATTTTCTTTCTTTCTTTTTTCCGAAAGGGAAAAAGTGCATTGTCCAACCCAAAGGAGATTTCTATGGGGATTTGGGGAAAGAGGAGTTGAAATGAGCATCCGGTGTGTTGTTGTCTCCTGTGGGTTGTGTATGAGATCGGTAGGTAATTGAATTTAGCGAACTGGGCCCCTCTCCGATATTCGCTCACAGAGAGGGTTTGGGTCAGAATGGGTGCCGAGTTGACAATGTCTCCGTTGTATTTTCCTCTGGAAGGAGGCTCGGCGAAAGAACACCCTGTTGCCCAGTGCAAGTCTTCTTGAAAGTTGTGTGTGAAACAATTTGCAGTGTTTCGGAATATTCCTTAAATGCGGAGAAAGTGGGGGTGTAACGATATAGTAACTATATCGATTTTAATTTAACAAATCACACCCGTGCAAAGTGAGGGGCGCTCTAATCATAGTACATGATACATCATCATACATTATCATCAAGAATGGTGGTCCCTTAGCTATGTGTGTCCCTGGGTCCGAGCATGAAAATAGCGTATCACTGTTGTCACTGTTGCGCAGCCTAACACACACACACACACACACACACACACAAACACACACACACACACACATTTACTGTATATATGATTTTCGGGTGTGACAGTACGGTACAGTGACAGTACAGTAGAGGGACCCCCTGGGGACCCCCACACGGTTACTCTGTCATTTCTCAACCGGAGTTGCACCACTCAGTTCACATGGGTGTGATTTTTGTAATGTTTGTTCAGACAACACAAACATTAAAGCTGTATAGGAGGGGCTTGCGGACCATTGTTTGGGAAACAGTGATGTAAACCGTCGCCACGTGACAGCGGCGTACAAGGATTTATACAATGGCCGCCCTATACAATGAACATGCCAAAAATGAGTTTTACTTTGTATTTTATATATTATTTTTTTTCGTTTTCGGGTCACTTTACTGTATCAGTGCATGCGAACGTGCACGGCGGTCTCCTTTCTCTCCCTTGCCGTGCTCTCTTTGTCGCTGCTGTTTATCTGAGTGTCCACAGTCGGAGCCTGCATGTGCTCGCTGTTTCTCATTCTGGGAGGTTCGATGTGCTCTCCCACTCAATTTGCAATTAAGACCAAATTTAGCCCACTGAAGCCTGAAGGCAGGTGGGTGTCCGCGCCGCACGCAAGGAACACGTTGCCTAGCAACTGGGGGGGACAGAGCCACGACAGTGTATACCTGAGCACCAGGGGGCAGTGTGGGGGAAGCCAGGGACTGGGTGTGTGTGCGTGTGCGAGTGTGTTACAGCAGTGGTTCCCAAACCTTTTCATGTCAAGGACCCCCAAAATGATAGTTCATTAGCCTACGGACCCCCCATTTGAAAATATATGTCAAGGACCCCCCCATAAGAGAAGATTATTACGGCTCTAGCAATGATTCTCAACCATTTTCATTTCAAGGGCCCCCCGCACGGTTTGACCTGAATACGGTCCCCGATTTAATGGCATTTATATCTCTGTGACCCCCATTTATATTGTAAAATCAATGTTAATTTAACTCTGAGAGTGTACACTCTCTGAGTTACAGACCCATACGGGTCCATTTGGTTACTAACTTATCATTTAGTTGGGACCCCCTGAAACTTCCTCAAGATATTCCACTGTTAGGTTCTTAGCTTATAGGTATAATTCATGATGACTATTTTTGAGTGGTGCAACCACTCCAAGGAACAGCAATGTCCGTCTTAAACATTATGTGACTATGTATGTGACTATGTTACTATGAGTACCAGTAGGGGCAAAAGTGGCACTGTTGTGCCAGAAACAGAGATAGAGAGATAGTGCTGCACTGTTGCCTGCTAATGAGAGAGAGAGAGAGAGGGGGGGGGGGGTAGGGGAAGAGGGGAGTTGCACCACTCAGATCACACGGGTGTGATTTTTGAATGGTGCAACCACTCCTACGACCAGCAATGTCCTTGCGTATCTATGTATCAGTGGCCGTCATGAGCACGAGTATGTGACTTATTAGTACCAGTAGGGGGCGCCAGAAACAGAGAGAGAGATAGTGATGTGCCTGCTGCCTGCTAATGAGAGAGAGAGAGGTGGGGGGGGGGGAATTGCAACACTCAGTGTGATTTTTAGGTATTCGATGTATTACCATGTTTTTTTTTGTTCTTGCTGACTGTAAATAGCTTTCGGTTAAGGGTGTCTGCTAAATGCCTAAATTGTAAATTGTGTGTATATAGCTCTTGTCATGTGCATGTGTGGCGCTCTTGTCATGTGCATGATGTGTGTTGTGTGTACACAGTAGCTCTTGTCATGTGCATGTGTGCATATCAGAATGCAACCTAAGGTCCCAGTGTGAGATGGGAGAGTTCACCTTTGAACAGCTGACTAGAGGTGAGCCAGACGGGCCCCCCTCCCCTCGAGGCTATGCTCTGCCCTGTCCACTGGCCTGTGTTTTGGGCCAGCTAGGGAAGGCAGAGACGTCCCGGGGTCAGACGCCTCTGAGCAGTCCTGTCATCCGCTCACAAGAGTTCATGGCTCACCACCACCGTCCCAACACATCTCCTGGAGTGTGTGTGTGTGTGTGTGTGTGTGTGTGTGTGTGTATGTGTGTGTGTGTGTGTGTGTGTGTGTGTGTGTGTGTGTGTGTGTGTGTGTGTGTGTGTGTGTGTGTGTGTGTGTGTGTGTGTGTGTGTGTGTGTGTGTGTGTGTGTGTGTGTGTGTACTGTGTGATTGCATGCACACACGTTTGTCTGCCCTTCATAGGCTGTGTGTGTGTTTGTGCGCGTATGCATGTGAACCCACACACACACACACACACACACACAAACACACACACACACACACACACACACACACACACACACACACACACACACACACACAGGGCTCGACGCTTAGCATTTTTCCAAGTAGCACGTGTGCTCCTAAATTGAAAAATCTAGTAGCACACAAATTATTTTAGGAGCACGATGAAAAATTATGTGTTTTTGAGGGGCGCTAGCCCCTCTTATATACAGCTTTTGTCCCCACACATCTCAAAATGAGCCATTGACAATCAACATTACGTCAACATTCTGTTAAATATGACATAAATTAAACATCAAAACATTAAACGCCATTCACATTGAACGGAAAATGTATGTCATATGTAAACGAGCAAATCAGCTAACCAATCACAGGCAACAGGCATTCTGATTGGCCAGTATGAGATGATTTCTGATGTATGATGACAAGAGCGCCCTTCACTTCACATGGGTGTGATTTTTCTTTAAAGAAGTGATATGAGGTAGGGGCAGGAAATAATATGTCAAAATATTATATCAATATCTTTTCAGCAATTATCACAAAATAGTGCTATTCATCATGATATCATTGTTATGTTTGTTTTCATATAATCTATATAATCAATTTGTTTTATGCTAATGCTTTGTAGATAGATAGATAGATGGATAGTAGCTCTGTTCCATACCTCTAATACATGCAACACATTAGAGCTATGGACCCGAGCTAGATAGATAGATAGATAGATAGATAGATAGATAGATAGATAGATAGATAGATAGATAGATAGATAATATGTTGCTCATGGATGGATGCAGGGCAGGCTATCCGTTTTTATCCTGCTGTTCTATCATGTTAGTGTGACATTCAGTGCAGAGGCTTCAATGGTGAATTAGTATTGTAACATTCTCCTTGGCTTTGACTGACTGACTGATATGAATAATCACAGCCAGTTCGGTCATTCGTATTATCATTTATGTTGCGCACACGCTTTTGTAAGCAAACGCTAAGCAAGGGTTGTTTTTGATAAACATCAATCCGTCCACTCCATGTGTGTGTGCGCTCGTGCGTGCACGGCTGCACGCTATTTCACCCGCGTTTGGTTAAAAGTAAGTTACGTTTGAACTTTGAACATTACAAACAAACTTTGCAAATAACGTGTCGGGGTCCAAGCAATTCCTTCTGAATCTGTGCTATCATGCTAATGCTATCCCGCTGCGTTCGATCTGTCTTCTTTTCTGTCTGCCGATGCTGACCACAAGCAGTGACAGGGGAAAGAGCAGCGGAGGGGAGGGGAGGGGCGGTGGGAACAAAGGGGACAGATCTTCAAATGAACGTCGCATTGAGCCTCCACACGTTGTTAGCTTGAAGATCTGCTCTTTTTGGCGAACGACACCGCCGTACTACAGAATATAAATGTAGGTATAGAACTGCGACTATAGAATGTGCACTTGCTGTATCAGAGCCTTGTCTTGATCACGATTGAACGGTCACATTCTGTAGTCGCACCAGTGCTACAAATTTAAATTTACAACTCGCACAGTGCTATTTTTAGTAGCATATGCGAGTACCTAGTCGCACTGTCGAGCCCTGCACACACACACACACACACACACACACACACACACACACACACACACGCACGCATCAAAGTTAGGATAGGGTCCAGTGATCGTAATCTGCACTGTGTGATTCTGTTGGAAGCTCCCAGTGGGACGGACGGACGCACGCATGCACGCACGCACGCACATACACACACACGCACACACACATGCACACGCACGTGCACGCACACACACTTATACAGCCAACCCCCAGAGAGGGGAAGGCTGACAAGAGGGGGGGGTCTTTGTAGACAATGACCCCCATATCTGGAGGCTATTGGGGCCACGGGGTCGAAGGCTTGGCAGTGGCGCTGTGATTTGCCTCAGGATTGCCCTGTTGTGTTGTGTGTCTCCCAGGAGCCTTTTCAACCTCCTCCAAGTGTTTCAGTAATGAGGGTTCATGTCAGTATGAGTTTAGCCGGCACACTGCCTGGATAATGTGCTTATTAGTGCATTAGCAGCTGAAGCATCATTCTGACTGGCTCTTGACAACTCTCACCTTGACAAAAAGAACCCAGTGCGCTCTGCCCCGACAAAAAGAGACACTTGTTTTTGGAGGCAATTTTTTTTGCACCCAGCGCGCTCGGACGACAAAAAGAGACACTTGTTCTTGGATGCAATTTTTTGCATCCAAGACGGCCCTCACAGCAAGCCTATAATGTCTCCTCCGCGAGCCGGGACAATCACATACACGGAGCGATGGAAGAACACGGTTAATATCACAGATACCTGAGGATTGTTTTCATGTTGTTTTTAACCCATTTTGGGCGGGAAGTTCCGGGAACCCCTTTTGGTGTATCTAGCATTATGTTATACTTTAGCTATTTTAGAAAAATGTGGCGCAAATCTTTTAATATATATTCTTTCAGAGTGAACGTTTTAAACTCAAATCTTTGCTTCTGGCGGGGTTCCTGGAACAACATATTTTCAGATCGGGTCGGCGGCCAATTACATATCATTTTTGGGGGTCCTTGACATGAAATATTGAGCAACACTGATACAGAAACATACTTTTATTTTTTTTCGACGTCAGGCCCAAATGGGTTAAAGGTGAGCCTCCCCTTCATTTAGAGAGACGGGTTCGAGAGTGTCGAGAGGGAGATAATGTAATGGAGGTATAGCCATGGAGGCTAATGCCTCGACAGTAATGCCAGGCACTGTCTTTCATTTCATTATTGCCTGATTTCTGCTTAGTTTGCGCGGCGTTGTTTGTGCACAGAGGATAGCACATAATATGTGCCCACGACTTGTTGCCGGGCGAAGCATTGTGGCGGAGACAGGAACCGTAAACGTACACAACTCTAATGCTGATTACCCAACATTCAACAAAGATGTTTTATAATGTGTGATGATGATGATATGTCATCGTTTAAGGTTCATGATGTGGTCTAGAATAAACTGGACTTTTTCTGGAGGTCTTCAGGCACTTACATCTGCTACTATTTTTAAAGCCTATCGTACACCTTTTTTTACCTTCTGTCATTGTTGTGCTTTCACATGGCCTTTTGCTGCGTTGTTTATATCACTTATTATATGATGCCTTTATTTGTATATGAAATGTGCCATATCGCGGTGGCTCTGACCAGATAAGAGCACACGCGCACCAAATCTGGCCTGTTGTTCCATGTACTGTATGCCATTCTCTCTCCATTGTACTGTCTTTAAGAATACGAGACTGCTCGCCCCTTTACCAACTCGCCCCGGGCGTACAGCCGGCGGAACAGCGCGGCCTGGTATTCCTAAAGTAATCTAAGCACTGAGAATTGGTTCTCAGTGCACTCGTCATATAGCACTGACGAAGGTCTTAGGACTGAAACGTTTGCTTTTTAATTGCACTTTATGGCCCTCATTTATCAATCGAGTGTAAAATCTGCCACAGATTCGAGTGCAGGTTTCGTAGTACACCCACGTCGCCACGGCATTTATAAAGTGATCGCAAACAGCTGATCCTTCCTTAATTTTGTTCTCACGTTAATAAATGTCACGGCTGAATTTGATCTGGCACGCCCTAAGAAATCAAGCCTCGCCCTCGTTTTTGCGACATGAACAACGGCAATACGTTTCCTGAAACCATGGTTACATGAAAAAATAGGTTTCTCCCGTGCCTTGCTGCTCGCCTCACCCCCCTCTCTCATACACACGCACAGCACGCACACGCAACTTGCAAGCCCAACTAACTGGTGTGTTGTTAAACAAATAAAGAACGAACACCTGCATGAATTAAATAAAGCGTGCGTGCGGGGGGTGAGGCGGGCAGCAAGGGAAGCGAAGCGAGAGGAGAAACAGACAACTAAATAAAGTTGTAGGCCTACCCTGTGACAGGGTAGGCCTACAACTTTATTTAATTCATGCAGGGTCCCTGTCTGTTTCCCTCTCACCTCGCTTGCCTTGCTGTCATGCACGCACGCACGCACCTACATGACACATTAAATAAAGCTGTCTGTTTCTCCTCTCGCTTCGCTTCCCCCTCACCCCCCGCACGCACGCACGCACATATCGCTATTTGCAACTTTAACTGTGTGTTGTTAGTTGTATATTAAATTATTAAAGTATTTTTAATTTAATATACAACAAGATATATTAGTGAACGAAAACCTGAACCTGTGAACCATAATTAAATAACAAATAGGCACACACACGCTGCTGTTTTGCAGGTGCTGCTCCTTCTGTCCTGTCTGTCTGTCTGTCTGTCTGTCTCTCTCTATCACAGTGGGCCGTCCGTGACCAACTGACCATGCACGTTCCGACGTTCGCCAGTCTATTTAGATTGCCTCGCAGTCGTTAGTCACTGTTATATGAATGTGCAGCCAAAACCATAGCCTCATGTGGCTGGTGCATGGGCTGGCTGGGTAATATACCTATATCTCCGATGCAGTTCCCACTTGCGCTGGGAGCCTGGCACGGTACATTTGGCATTCGAGCGACGCGTCGGGTTTATTATATTGCACATACCGTAAGAAAGACATCGGCCTTCATGCTGTAGATTAGGCTACAGTAGGATACCTGCACGTTGGGACTCTCCGCAGCTGAGCTGCAGCAGCTGCTGCACTATACTCTCCAACGTCCCGTCATGGAAATATTTCAGCACAGACAGCCCAAATCCTCGCATGTATGCGCTCATGCAAAACACTGTTTAAATGGCTTAAGCATCTCTTGCAACATTGTTTTTAATTGCGCGATTTTATCTCCTACTAATTTCATATGACACATGTATTCCTTAACATTTTTATTTATTTATTTTTTACATGTAGCCCATATACATTATACATACCTTTTATATAAACATTTTAGGAGTGAATACATATATGTTTTGAATTGCCTGTGACAGCCTCTCAGCAGTTCAGACAAGGCTGCTCCGCTTGTGTAAAACAGAAAAACAGCGTACGCCAGCTCGCGACCAGACGTGACTATTTGTCCTACTCAAGTTCAATTTCAAGCTTTGCCGGAAATGTTAAATGCCGAAAATGTCGGTAATTTCGGCGTGCGCCCATATTTTGGCGTACGCACGGTTGATAAATGAGGGCCTATGAGTGATGATAAAATAAAAGAATCAAATATTTTCTTAAGTCTCAGTCTAAGGAGTTTTACTTCTATTTTTCATACGGTGAGCGAGTCTTTTTTTGTCAAAGTTTCCCTAAAGTAATCTAAGTAAATTAATGCTTAAACGGTTAAACCTAACCTTATTCCTAACCTCAACCTCAGTAAAACGATGCCTAAACCTAACCCTATTCCTAAACTTAACCCCAGCAAAACTATGCCTAACCCTAAACTTATTTCGAACCTTATTCTCAGTAAATAAAATAAAGAATACAAGAACCGCCGCACCGAGCTGTCGTCGTGAGGTCGGCGGAAAAAAGCTGGGGCGAGATGGAATTGGGGCGACATGACCTGTTACCGTCTTTAACAGTGCCAAGCTTTGTTTCTTTCTTTCCTTAAATTGAGAGAGCCACCAGGGTAAACCAGGTCATGTGACCACTCCAGCTGATAGCCCCGGCATAAGGGAAGAGGCAGGAAGTCTGTGTACTCTGTGACGCACGCACGTCGACCGTTAGTATTACATCATTCTGATGATTGTGGTTAAATAAATCGGTATTTCCGGCCTGTAAAAAATGTGCTGTGACCCAGTTGCACGGCAAGGTGGTTAAATAAAAATAGCTGGCAGGTAATTATGAAATAGTCTTCGACGGACAACCCAGCAGCACCACAAGCACACATGCACGGATGCACACACGCACGCACACACGCACACACGCACACACACACACACACACACACACACACACACACACACACACACACACACACACACACACACACACACACACACACACAATTCTTCTCGTGCACTCTCTCCACTCTCTCTTAGCTGGAGGGGGGGATGGTTGAAGCCACAGCATGTGTATTAGAAAGTCCTCAATTTCACACACGCTTACTCTGGAGTGAGTTTGGCATAAAGGGATTAGTGGAGGGGAGAGAGAGAGAGGAGGGGCTGTTGGACACCTCTGTTTAACAGCGTGACAGGATGTGACCCAGCCCAATGTCCGCTCTATTTCCTCTCTATCCCCCTCGGTTCTCTCTCTCTCTCTCTCTCTCTCTCTCTCTCTCTCTCTCTCTCTCTCTCTCTGCTCTGGTGCCTCCACTCCTCTGTAATCCTGTGGGCTGCTGTCTCTCTGTGGGCATCCTGGGCAGGGGCTAAAAGGACAAAAAGAAGAGTAAGTTGTGACTACTATACCGTGCGTGTGTGTGTGTGTGTGTGTGTGTGCTGTGCATGCATGTGGTTGCATAAATTAATAATAAATAGTGATCTTGAAAGTGGTTATAAAGTGGTGAATGGTTTATTCATCCGTACACGTGCACGTATACAGCCAACGTTACAAATAACGTTAAACACCAACGTTCACATACACGGCAAATCAATGCTAGACAAGTTTACAGAATTTATAAATGTAATATTAATAGGTAAGCGTACCTCCCAGCCCTGGCAGAGTAGTTCTGGAGTAGTTCCAACGGATTGTGTGGCCTTGGTCTTTCCCTAATGGGACTGACGAGGATGCTACTGGGAAGTAAGTCGGAACGTGATCACCCCGGCTGGGTCGCCTGAGTGAGGGGTATGATGTTCGAGAGACCCGAAACCCCGATGACCTTGGGATACATCACTGAGGATACGTCCCAGGTGCATCCATGCGATGTTTTTTGTTATAGGTAAAATATAGTGATATAATAATTATAGATTACATACCATGTGTTTTGATGTGAAGTGACAAAAAGATGGTCCCACTTCCACAGTGATTCAGAAGCAGGACAATCAATAAAAACCCGATCCGCAAGTGAGAAGCTCACAGTGGGCAAGTTCAGACTGAGCATTGATCCGCCCCAATGTGTCTATTGAGAGATTGGATGAAATGGTGTAAAAGCTATGGATGAGATGGAGAATTATTTATTTGGTTTGATGGAAAAAAATCCACAAAAAACTCAGAGAGCTACAAATAGAGGGAGATGGCATGTGACGGACGAACCGCACTCGAAACTCATGCTGTGTTCGTTTATGTTGATGACCTTTATGAGGGCTATGCCACCCTGCTTAGACACGAAACCCACAACCATTGGCCAAAGGGTGGCGCTATAGCACTCAATTGAAAAATGCAAACTTTGAATAGCCAGCAATTCAACTTCAATACACACATGCACGTCTCCTCACGAGGAACAAATGTGGTATGGGGACCCATGACCTGTGACCCTTAGACCTCCCACCATTTGAATGAAAAACTGTTAAAAATCAATCTACTCCTTGAATATCAATTTATACACAACTTTCTACACCAATATCTAAAAACCCGGTATAAGGAAAAAAATGCAAATATTTCAGTTAAAAAAAAATATATATATGTCCTTCCTAATACATACATGCAGAGTTGAAACTTTACAGTATGGTAGAGGTTCATGCCAAATATAGCGCTGAGACCGATCTTAGCAATCATTTGAACTTTGACATAATCATGCCTCAGTTGGCCAAAAGCTTGTTGTCTCCACCAGGCCGAAGGCATGTGGGGAGAGTATGTTTTGCACTCCGTCCGTCCGCGTGTCCGTCCGTTTGTGTGTCCGTCCGTTTGTGTGTGTGTCCGTGTGTCCGTGAACAGCTAATCTCGGCCACCGTTAACCCGGTCGATGCCATATTTTGCACACACACTCCCTGGATGCCAACCATGAACCTCTGCCCCACACTTTCCAGAACGGCCTGTTATAGCGCCACCAGGAGGCCGCTTTGTGCAAAACAAGTTTTTCCATGCCATATTTTGCACACACACTCCCTGGATGCCAACCATGAACCTCTGCCCCAAACTTTCCAGAACGGCCTGTTATAGCGCCACCAGGAGGCCGCTTTGTGCAAAACAAGTTTTTGCACAGTACACCTACAGATTTTGTCCAAACATCACGCAAATTGGTACACAGTCTCTCTAGAGCCATTCAACGAAACGGGTCTTTCAGATTTATCAGACTCCATCCTGATTGGTTAAGATTGGCTTCCAAAGTTCACAGGAGTGCTCAGTTTCAAACAAAATGCTGCAAATCATGAACACATCGCGTGATTTCCGTGAAATTGTGCACCCACATTCCCACTAGGCCGAGGACGAAATGCCACATGAACAATTTCAACTCAGCCTCAAGGTGGCGCTATAACTGGCCGAAAAGTGTTTTTACCTCTAACTGCACGGATCTGTGGATAACCTGGTGGAGACCTGTGCCCGGAAGGGCACTTTTTCTAGTTAATGTGCATGCGGACATGCAGTTTGAAAAACACTTAAACCTGTTTTTCTGCCAGGATTTTTTAGCAACTTGTCTGAATCTTTCTACACCCAATCTGAAATAAATTTTCAGATTTATCTGAAATCATTGCTTTTGGCTTTTGTGCCTTTATTGATATTTATAGTTACAGTGAAGACAGAAAGGTTGGCATGAACGGGACTCGAACATGCAAAGCACTGTCAGGCCAAATCCTATAGAGCGTCGCAGTCCCTCCCCCTTTCAGTACGACGAGTGGTCCAGGAAATGAATCCCAATGCATTTCAAAACGTATTTATTTAAAGACCTTTTAAGCGTCGTACGAAGCTAACTCGTGTCGTGACAAATCATGACAACACACAATATTTTGGACCAAACAAATAATTACAAAGAAGAAAAGAAAAAAAAAGTGTTGTAACCTGCCGTTTTTTTCTACTTTCAAATTGTTTGTTTGGAAAAATTGTGTTTGTTGTCATGATTTGTCACGACAAGAGTTGGCTTTGTCCGGCGTAAACGTCTTTAAATAAATACTTTCTGAAAAGTCTATGAGGAAAATGAACAGGGATTTCTTTTCCGGGTCTCTCGAGGGGGCGGGACTGCGACGCTCTATATGTGGCATATGCCTGGACCGCTAGGCCAGTGGGTGCCCCTTTATACGTGAACATTTGTAATATATATATTGTATACATACTATACTATATTGTAAAGAATACTAGCACTATGTAGTGCTAGCGATAAGTAGTGCCAAGGAATGCAGCAATAAGAAAAAGACTATATGCAATACGCACAATAAGCGAGGCACACTTCCAGCTCGGTTGCTCGACACGTCCAAAGGGCCACCCTTCCTGGGTACCAGATGGGACGAGTTACACTCTCCTAGCCCTGGTCCAGAGTGTCTCTCTCTAACACCCTGCCAGGCAGTCCTCTGCTGCACATGGAAAGAAGAATTCACTGCCGTGCGTGGGCTCCCAACTTTATAGTATAAAAATAAACCAACTCTACTCACTCACCAAAACAAAGGCTGTTTTGTGGTGTTGAAAGTCTATTCTCCAGGATGGGAATCCTCTCAGGACCCCGCCTTCTCTGTATATTATACTTTCTTTGGGCTTTTTGGGTTAAGGCTATAGGTTAACATAGTTTTACTGAGGTCACGGTACGGGTTAAGGTTAGGCTTAGGTATAGTTTCACTGAGGTGAGGTTAGGGTCAGCTATGTAAAATGCTCATTTGTTCATTGTTCTATGTTTCTATGGCTTGTTTTGTGCGTATTTATTACATATCATTTCTGTCTTATTGATTGGCCCCTAGCTGTTACGCTGCTTGCAGCTATATTATTTTCCTTGTTTTTCATCAATTCCAAGGACTCTTTTTTTTAAACATATGTTTATTGATTTATTTTACAGTACAAAGAAGTATTTTCAAAACAATTGACATATATTTTTCCCCCCCACATCCCCATGGCAGCACAAATACAAATAAAATATTATCACGAAATGTTTTGACAATAATAAATACAGAACACAAAAATAAATAAATAATGACAAAACGAAAAATAAAACGAAAATAAAACACATTACATACAGTTAACCAAACAAATACACAATATCCGTCACAGTTCCCTACCCCCACCCCACAGCTGACTACTCCAATTAACCACTATACATCCAAAGCCTCTTCAATATCACCTCGCTTAATGAAGTCCAAGAACTCCCATATCTTATAGAATACCGCAGGTTTCTTCCTAATTACATATGTTAGTTTCTCATGTGCCAAACAGGTTAAGTTCCTCAGCCAAAAGCCGATCGTAGGGGCAATGACATTCTTCCAACATAGCGCAATTGAGCGTCTGGCCTGTAACAGGCAAGGACTCACTAATTAAATGCTTTAGTTGTGAAGGATCTTTGCTCACAATAACTGTCACGTTGTATTTAACACATTTTATACAAATGAAACAATAGAGGGTATGCGCATGCTTAAAGTGAATGGCACATCGAGTGGCAAAATGAGTGACAAATTCAGTTTAACGTTGTTTAATGTTGTTTAATGCAATCAGATATGACTTTTCTGTTTGGATGCATGGGCTGTCAAGGCGAGAAAGTAGTTTTTTTGCCACTTGGTAGGCATTCCTGCATAACCTCCGGGTTTGATGATGATGTCACGCGCATATACCCTCTACAAAACAAGAGTATAGTACATCAGCCATAACCCTGTTGAGAAAATACATATCTCATACCAATATATTCTCCAAATGTGCGTGTGTGCGTGAATGAATTAGAAAAGCAGACAGGACGACAATGACAGAGCGTGAGAGAGAGAGAGAGAGAGAGAGAGAGAGAGGTCAGAAAGCAGTGAGGGAGAGAGACGGAAACAGGGAGGATGTATGAAGGGAGTTAATGATGGAGGAAGTGTTTAGGTAAACGAGCAAACAGACCGATGGACAGTGAAGCGTGAGGTGGAAGGAAGGCCCTGATGAACTATATCACAGGCTGACCCAGCTCCCCCTGACCTGTCCCACAACCCCACCGCACAGTCCCCCCCGCTCTCCTGGCTATGGGAACGGGATGCTGAGACGTGGGGGAAGAGTAGTCTAGATGAAAATAATCTGTGTGTGTGTGTGTGTGTGTGTGTGTGTGTGTGTGTGTGTGTGTGTGTGTGTGTGTGTGTGTGTGTGTGTGTGTGTGTGTGTGTGTGTGTGTGTGTGTGTGTGTGTGTGTGTGTGTGTGTGTGTGTGTGTGCGCGCGTGCGTGCACACAGTTCTCAGCATTTCTACGAACACGGGTGAGGTTAAATCCATCGTTTATGGCCACGAGTGACTGACCGTGGCAGGAGGCAAAGCGTCAGAGTTGAGAAAAGTGCAAAGTACAACTTTGACACAGCGTCAAAGTGCTTTGTGGAGTGGAGAGAGGGACATAAAAATCACATTCCACTGTCCATGCACGTTTGAGGTTAGAGTTCCATTTAGGCAGGTGTGGTTAGAGTTAAAGGAGAATTCCATGCTAGAAGGCTTTCTTACCTTTATTTGTAGTTGTTACGTCCCCACCAAAGAGGTCCAGGTGTTATTTTAGCAGAAAAACCCAACCCCCATTGAGGGCTTACAGTATATTAGGGGAAATATAGCCAATAATGCACTTTTGCACAAAATAACACCTGGACCTCTTTGGTGGGGACGTAACAGCTACAAATAAAGGTAAGAAAGCCTTCTGGCATGGAATTCTCCTTTAACTCCTTCAGTGCCATTTTTTTTCTTTTTTTTAATTACGTCTTGTCGGCCTTGGCACCCATTGCAAAGACGTCTAGAAGACGGGATTACGGTTTTGGCACTTAAACATCATGCATGGACTGAATTAACCCATTTTGGGCAGGAACCTCTTTTGGTGTTTCAAGCATTCTGTTATACTTAAGCTATTGAAAAATTGCAGATCTACAAGCTCATGTAGGTCTGCTATTTTTGAAAAATCGTAAAAATGCGGCACAAATCTTTGAATAGGTATATATTCTTTCAGAGCGAACGTTTTTTTTGTTTCGATGCCAGGGCTAAATTAATTAAGGGTTAGACATAAGGATTAATCGTGCAGGGTTAAGGCTGTGACACACCAAGCTGATGTCACTCAACAATCATACATACATAGCTAGTCTGATCTGTTGCTTGGTACCTGTAGGTTGGTCAATTTGTCTATCAGTCGGTCGGTCAGTCTGTTGACCTGTTCACCATTTTCAAGCATTGCAAATCTAACTCTGGATCTTATCAATTTTAAAGATTTTTGGGGCCCTGAATAATATTCAATTACCAAAACAACCATCCATATTTAATTAAGATTGTAATTTTGCGAATGAAGACTTGTTAAGTTTGAATAACTAATGTCCATAGCCAGATAATTTACTCTTCAAGTAATTATCTTCTTTTTTTTTTAAACCATGATCACATAGCTTTTAAGCTGTCACTGTTAAACAATTTGCACAATATTTTTTGCAGTAAGTATTCAATCATGCTGTAATTAGAGAAGCTCTTTATAATCTGATCATTGGCCTTCATTAAAAATGTGTTAACTTCGTAAACGTCAATTAACGCACTGGGGGAAAAATGTACATGGTACTGTATGGAAGGAGCGCGCTCCGCACGTACTGCACACCGCCAATCAGTGGTGGAATAAGTACTCAAATATTTTACTTAAGTAAAGGTATCAATACTGCAATATAGAAATAATCTGTTACAAGCAAAAGAGCAGAATTTAAAATGTAGCCTACTTGAATAAAAGTATAAAAGTATTGGTATCAAAATGTACTTAAAGTAGGCAGCCTACCTAAATAAACAGTACTCGTGCAGAATGTCCCATTTCAAGTTTTCCAAATAATCCAATAATCTTTTTGAAAATAGCAAATCGATTTGTGGCGAATGCATGTTTTGTAATAATCAAAACGACAAAGTAACTAGTGAGTACACTTTTCAAATGCATTTAGTGGAGTAGAAATAAACATATTTGAAATTGGAAACACGCAAGTATATGCCTCTTTTCCACCGAAGGTTGAACCGCTTCAGTAATTATTTTTCCTGCCTAATATTGAACCAGTTTAAAAATTGAGAAATGGAAGTGCTGCAGGGATCAGTTAGTGGCTCTTATAGATGAGTGCTCTTTGGTATAACACAGGTAGGACAAACAAGGTATCTTACCTTCAAGTTGTACTGCTTAATTCCCAAAGGTGTAAATTGCAGACTTGTAAAGAAAAAAAGGAATCCAAGGCTTTGGTGAAAAAAAGATTGATATAATTTATTGATGAGCAAGGCAAATAAAATATACAGGGCCTACACGTTTCGACCGATAAGGTCTTCGTCAGGGTCTATCTCTAATATTGAACCAGTTCAGAGTGTTTCTACTGACATATATTGGTTCATTCAGAACCCTAAAATTTGGTTTCGGAACTGAAAAAAAAAAAGAAAAGGCCACCGGTTTCTGTGAAAAGCACCATGTCTTCCAAGAATCTAGAACGGAACCAGTTTCAGAACCAAAGTTATTTTAGTGGAAAGGGAAGTATATACAAATGCCTCAAAATTGAGCTTAAGTATAGCCTACAGTACTTAAGTAAATGTACTTGGTTACTCTCCACCACTGCCGTCAAAGAATACGGTGAGACGAGAGCCCGGCAGCTCCCGGACGCTTGTTTAGACGGCGAGATGACCAGGACAAGATAAGCCCCCCCCCCCGCGATAAGATAAGGCAAGCCTTTCAAAGTGATTCCTCACGCAAGCTGTGTGCTGTATTCAATTTAGATGGTGCGATATGCATGAAATAAATTGGATTTGGAAAAGGGTGAAGATAATGCATTTACACATATGACGCTGATATTTTTTCCCAGAGTGATTTTTTTCTTTTTTTTTTACGCCTCCGATTGGTTCAATTGTTTGTCTTGTGTTGGACTCGTGAGGTGAGCGTCGTGGGCCGTAGGCCGCCTCGCATGGCTGTTTGTTGACTCTGGACAGGGGGGGGGGCGTTCTGGTCCTTTATCTTATCTTAACCACATGAACCCTGGCATCCGGAAATAAGATCACACATTCGGCTACAAATAGCATGACATATTTTCAGCGAATACGTTTGGCGTAAAGGGAAAAGAGAGGGGGGACGCCGCGCCGGGGTCAACAAAGTTATAGGTCAACAGCAGCCTGTCAACAGTCCGTAGGATATCGCCACAGCGGTCTCCTTCCAAGACCCATGTCCACATGTTCACACACGCGCGTGCACGCATGCACGCACGCGCACGCACGCACGCATGCACACAGACAGACATGGCGCACACACACTCTTTCTCTCTTTCTCTCCTAACCAGATCTAATGAAGAATTCCAGCTGCCAGGCTGGGCGAGCGTCTCTCGGACAGTGGGGATTTTTCATCCTGTAATGTGGGCACGGGTCATTAATTGTGCCTCGCCACGAGACCAGTGGGCTTGTCATTTGGGTATAGCACCTCTATACATCTCCACTCTCCTCCTCCTCCCCTGCACCCTTCTCCTTCGTCCGTTCGTCCTCCCTCTCCTCCCCGCTCATCCTCCGTGTGTGTGTGTGTGTGTGTGTGTGTGTGTGTGTGTGTGTGTGTCATGGCCTGGGTGGTCCCCTCCCCGTCCGTAGACACACACACACACACACACACACACACACACACACACCACCTCAGCGCCACCACCTCCTCCAGAATGGACTGACCCCGTTTCATGTCACTAACTGATGACGCCTCCTAAAGGTCTTTGGTATACATATACTGTATACAGTATAGGCCATATATATATATATATATACACCCCAATGCAGAACCACTGCTGAAGTTGAACAATGTGCTGTTACTGGATTCACTTATACTTTTGACAACTATAATATGTATGTGTGTGTGCTCATAATGCTGACTTCTCCGGTATGATTGCACCTCTTTACATGGGGCAGACTCATGCTTAATCGCTGTTAGATTCACCCGTGTGGAATGCCATCAATGCATTGAAAGGGACAATATCTCGGTAGCCGTCCACTGACCTATACGAAGATCTATAGGCTGCATTCTGTGTAGTTGAACACGGCTCCCACCGACGACATGGCCAGGTTAAGACTGGTGTGAGGTTAGGGGACTTACGTGGCCGGTTAAGACTGATGTGAGGTTAGGGGACTTACGTGGCCGGTTAAGACTGGTGTGAGCTTAGGGGACTTACGTGGCCGGTTAAGACTGGTGTGAGGTTAGGGGACTTACGTGGCCGGTTAAGACTGGTGTGAGGTTAGGGGACTTACGTGGCCGGTTAAGACTGGTGTGAGGTTAGGGGACTTACGTGGCCGGTTAAGACTGGTGTGAGGTTAGGGGACTTACGTGGCCTGTTAAGACTGATGTGAGGTTAGGGGACTTACGTGGCCGGTTAAGACTGGTGTGAGGTTAGGGGACTTACGTGGCCGGTTAAGACTGGTGTGAGGTTATGGGACTTACGTGGCCGGTTAAGACTGGTGTGAGCTTAGGGGACTTACGTGGCCGGTTAAGACTGGTGTGAGGTTAGGGGACTTACGTGGCCAGGTTAAGACTGATGTGAGGTTAGGGGACTTACGTGGCCGGTTAAGACTGGTGTGAGGTTAGGGGACTTACGTGGCCGGTTAAGACTGATGTGAGGTTAGGGGACTTACGTGGCCGGTTAAGACTGGTGTGAGGTTAGGGGACTTACGTGGCCGGTTAAGACTGGTGTGAGGTTAGGGGACTTACGTGGCCGGTTAAGACTGATGTGAGGTTAGGGGACTTACGTGGCCGGTTAAGACTGATGTGAGGTTAGGGGACTTACGTGGCCGGTTAAGACTGGTGTGAGGTTAGGGGACTTACGTGGCCGGTTAAGACTGGTGTGAGGTTAGGGGACTTACGTGGCCGGTTAAGACTGGTGTGAGGTTAGGGGACTTACGTGGCCGGTTAAGACTGGTGTGAGCTTAGGGGACTTACGTGGCCGGTTAAGACTGGTGTGAGGTTAGGGGACTTACGTGGCCGGTTAAGACTGGTGTGAGGTTAGGGGACTTACATGGCCGGTTAAGACTGGTGTGAGCGTAGGGGACTTACGTGGCCGGTTAATACTGATGTGAGGTTAGGGGACTTACGTGGCCGGTTAAGACTGGTGTGAGGTTAGGGGACTTACATGGCTGGTTAAGACTGGTGTGAGCTTAGGGGACTTACGTGGCCTGTTAAGACTGGTGTGAGGTTAGGGGACTTACGTGGCCGGTTAAGACTGGTGTGAGGTTAGGGGACTTACGTGGCCGGTTAAGACTGGTGTGAGGTTAGGGGACTTACATGGCTGGTTAAGACTGGTGTGAGCTTAGGGGACTTACGTGGCCTGTTAAGACTGGTGTGAGGTTAGGGGACTTACGTGGCCGGTTAAGACTGGTGTGAGCTTAGGGGACTTACGTGGCCGGTTAAGACTGGTGTGAGGTTAGGGGACTTACGTGGCCGGTTAAGACTGGTGTGAGCGTAGGGGACTTACGTGGCCGGTTAATACTGATGTGAGGTTAGGGGACTTACGTGGCCGGTTAAGACTGGTGTGAGGTTAGGGGACTTACGTGGCCGGTTAAGACTGGTGTGAGGTTAGGGGACTTATGTGGCCGGTTAAGACTGGTGTGAGGTTAGGGGACTTACGTGGCCGGTTAAGACTGGTGTGAGGTTAGGGGACTTACGTGGCCGGTTAAGACTGGTGTGAGCGTAGGGGACTTACGTGGCCGGTTAAGACTGGTGTGAGCGTAGGGGACTTACGTGGCCGGTTAATACTGATGTGAGGTTAGGGGACTTACGTGGCCGGTTAAGACTGGTGTGAGGTTAGGGGACTTACGTGGCCGGTTAAGACTGGTGTGAGGTTAGGGGACTTATGTGGCCGGTTAAGACTGGTGTGAGGTTAGGGGACTTACGTGGCCGGTTAAGACTGGTGTGAGGTTAGGGGACTTACGTGGCCGGTTAAGACTGATGTGAGGTTAGGGGACTTACGTGGCCTGTTAAGACTGATGTGAGGTTAGGGGACTTACGTGGCCGGTTAAGACTGGTGTGAGGTTAGGGGACTTACGTGGCCGGTTAAGACTGGTGTGAGGTTAGGGGACTTACGTGGCCGGTTAAGACTGATGTGAGGTTAGGGGACTTACGTGGCCGGTTAAGACTGGTGTGAGGTTAGGGGACTTACGTGGCCGGTTAAGACTGGTGTGAGGTTAGGGGACTTACGTGGCCGGTTAAGACTGGTGTGAGGTTAGGGGACTTACGTGGCCGGTTAAGACTGGTGTGAGGTTAGGGGACTTACGTGGCCGGTTAAGACTGGTGTGAGGTTAGGGGACTTACGTGGCCGGTTAAGACTGGTGTGAGGTTAGGGGACTTACGTGGCCGGTTAAGACTGGTGTGAGGTTAGGGGACTTACGTGGCCGGTTAAGACTGGTGTGAGGTTAGGGGACTTACGTGGCCTGTTAAGACTGATGTGAGGTTAGGGGACTTACGTGGCCGGTTAAGACTGGTGTGAGGTTAGGGGACTTACGTGGCCGGTTAAGACTGGTGTGAGGTTAGGGGACTTACGTGGCCGGTTAAGACTGGTGTGAGCTTAGGGGACTTACGTGGCCGGTTAAGACTGGTGTGAGGTTAGGGGACTTACGTGGCCAGGTTAAGACTGATGTGAGGTTAGGGGACTTACGTGGCCGGTTAAGACTGGTGTGAGGTTAGGGGACTTACGTGGCCGGTTAAGACTGATGTGAGGTTAGGGGACTTACGTGGCCGGTTAAGACTGGTGTGAGGTTAGGGGACTTACGTGGCCGGTTAAGACTGGTGTGAGGTTAGGGGACTTACGTGGCCGGTTAAGACTGATGTGAGGTTAGGGGACTTACGTGGCCGGTTAAGACTGATGTGAGGTTAGGGGACTTACGTGGCCGGTTAAGACTGGTGTGAGGTTAGGGGACTTACGTGGCCGGTTAAGACTGGTGTGAGGTTAGGGGACTTACGTGGCCGGTTAAGACTGGTGTGAGGTTAGGGGACTTACGTGGCCGGTTAAGACTGGTGTGAGCTTAGGGGACTTACGTGGCCGGTTAAGACTGGTGTGAGGTTAGGGGACTTACGTGGCCGGTTAAGACTGGTGTGAGGTTAGGGGACTTACGTGGCCGGTTAAGACTGGTGTGAGCGTAGGGGACTTACGTGGCCGGTTAATACTGATGTGAGGTTAGGGGACTTACGTTGCCGGTTAAGACTGGTGTGAGGTTAGGGGACTTACATGGCTGGTTAAGACTGGTGTGAGCTTAGGGGACTTACGTGGCCTGTTAAGACTGGTGTGAGGTTAGGGGACTTACGTGGCCGGTTAAGACTGGTGTGAGGTTAGGGGACTTACGTGGCCGGTTAAGACTGGTGTGAGGTTAGGGGACTTACATGGCTGGTTAAGACTGGTGTGAGCTTAGGGGACTTACGTGGCCTGTTAAGACTGGTGTGAGGTTAGGGGACTTACGTGGCCGGTTAAGACTGGTGTGAGCTTAGGGGACTTACGTGGCCGGTTAAGACTGGTGTGAGGTTAGGGGACTTACGTGGCCGGTTAAGACTGGTGTGAGCGTAGGGGACTTACGTGGCCGGTTAATACTGATGTGAGGTTAGGGGACTTACGTGGCCGGTTAAGACTGGTGTGAGGTTAGGGGACTTACGTGGCCGGTTAAGACTGGTGTGAGGTTAGGGGACTTATGTGGCCGGTTAAGACTGGTGTGAGGTTAGGGGACTTACGTGGCCGGTTAAGACTGGTGTGAGGTTAGGGGACTTACGTGGCCGGTTAAGACTGGTGTGAGCGTAGGGGACTTACGTGGCCGGTTAAGACTGGTGTGAGCGTAGGGGACTTACGTGGCCGGTTAATACTGATGTGAGGTTAGGGGACTTACGTGGCCGGTTAAGACTGGTGTGAGGTTAGGGGACTTACGTGGCCGGTTAAGACTGGTGTGAGGTTAGGGGACTTATGTGGCCGGTTAAGACTGGTGTGAGGTTAGGGGACTTACGTGGCCGGTTAAGACTGAGGTTAGGGTTAGAGTTAGGTTTCTGGTTTAAGGTGTTTTGTACCATTTCTCTAAAACCATTTTGTACCATTTCTCCAAAACTTCACTGCAGCATTCAATGCTCTGATTAAACGTGATTTTTGTCCCTTTCAATGCATTGATGGCATTCGAATCCGCTATTGGATTCAGGTGGATTCAGGTGCAAGCACGTATGCACGCATGCATGCTCCAGCACACGCACGCACACACACACACACACACACACACACACACACACACACGCAACCAGCTGAGTCCCAGAGGAATGTTGTAGTACAAAAAAAATCACCTCTGTTTTCCCTATTGAAATACCGCCTAAGGTTTTCTTGTCAATGATCCTTCACATGTTGCATCGTAATAGATTATCTATCAGCTATCAGTCAGCGCTTCAATTAGATCGATCCAAGAGCTCCGAGATTCATTCTCTCTCTCCATCCTATAGTTTATTCATCGCTGCTTCACCAGCGGCCACTTTTATGACCACTCAATCACCTCCTCTCAACTCATCCTTTCCTGCACCCTCGCTCTGTTCCCGCAGTGTGTTGTTGTCTCTCTGCTGTATCCATCCATCTTCAACCGCTTATCCGTAGTCGGGTCACGGGGGCAACAGCTCCACCA
>NC_139706.1:19512357-19514857 GCF_964188405.1 Protomyctophum parallelum | reverse complement strand
CTCAACGTACACGTGTGTGTGTGTGTGTGTGTGTGTGTGTGTGTGTGTGTGTGTGTGTGTGTGTGTGTGTGTGTGTGTGTGTGTGCTTGTGAGGGCCAAATGTCCCCACAAGTATAGGTTATAGTTGTTTTTAGATTATCACCTTCAAAGGTTAGGTTTTAGTATAGAAGCTTTAAGCTTCTGCCTATTCCTTTTCGATCGTGTTTGTTTAAAATAAATGAAAACAAATGTTTTGTAATTGTCTAAACTGAATAGATCGAAATAAACCATTCAAAATAAACCATTAGTGGCTATTATAGAGTCGGAGTTATGCCTCATTTTAATGCAGTCGTGTGCCAGCGCTCAGGCACAGTTAAAGTATATACAGCAGATCTACAAGCTTACAACATGTCGCAGTACAACACGTGGCACTGGTGAGCTTTAGGGTTCCCATTAAAAATGGCAACAAAAAAAAGGTAAAGAAAATGTCAAAAATGTTGATGTCCTCACAAGTATAGTATAATTACAAGTGCGTGCATGCGTTTTCGGGGGTCTATAATGTACAGTGGGCAGCAGTCCAACAGTAGAGGGTAATCCTTTACTTCTGGGAATGTCAGGAACAAGTCAATCATGATGATGCATGCACTATGCTGAGGACACACACACACACACACACAGAAGGAATATCTGGGTCTTGCAGATGTGCCAGACTCCTGCGCTGGTGGTGTCAGGGTGCTGTTTATGATGACAAGCTGATACGCACGCACGCGCGCACACACACACACACGCAGACTCCGAGGCAGGGAGGCAAGGCCAGATAAGAAGATTATTTGAAGGAGGCATTATTCCGCGTATGAATGCAATAATTGGTTTCATTATTCAGTGGGAATTTCAGGAGAACTAAACGTTGCATTAGACAGGGTTTGGTTCCCAGAGCAGGGTCTGTGTTTACAGGACGCTGCTGTCCGTCCTCCTTATCTCACATCACACAGACAGACGGACGGACGGACGCATCCCTCCCTCCAGTGTTTTGGTTTTGTTTCAAGGTGGCGTTCTGTAAAATACAATGCAACATTTATTGTTCAGACTTTGGTTACATTTTTCGGCTGCCTTCCTTGCGCGTGTGTTTGTGGATGTGATGTGTGTGCATGCATCTATGCATGCACACACCGCACACGCATTCCCCTCCCCCCCCTCCTCTCTCTCTCTCTCTCTCTCTCTCTCTCTCTCTCTCTCTCTCTCTCTCTCTCTCTCTCTCTCTCTCTCTCTCCCTCTCTCTCTCGGGACGCTGGTGGGCTGGCCGGAGGGCGGGGAGCCCTGCGTTTAACGGTCTTTTGAAGGAGATAAATGGCTTACAGATGGCCCAATCAATATATTTAAATGAGACATGGAGTCTGGGAGGAATAACAGAGGGAGTCAGGTCAGCGCCGGACCACACAGCAGAGAGACACCACCTCAGACCTATACTGTGCACCAATAGACTTCCCTGTTATACCGCCCTGCATGCTGGGTCAGACGGAGCACAAATGGACGGTTCATCTCCTGTGTCGACCGATAATCACCAGTATGTTTTATACTTAGCCATGCAGCAGGCTCAACCTGCATGGAGCCAACATGGCTGCCGTTAGGAGACGTATAGAGATGTTCGTTGGTCGCGTTGTCCAACTATTACTGACCCCTAACCCTATACATCTAAGCTTAACCCTATAACGGCCTAACCCCTAACCTCAGTCTTAACCTGGCCACGTAAGCCCCTCTAACCTCATATCGGTCTTATAACCGGCCGCTTCGGCGGCAGTATAGTTTCACTTCCGTGTTTCCTAATCACAGCCGGTATACATCATGCCGTCTGCTCCAGGTGAGGCTCGACTGGCTCGACCGGAAAGAGCCGATCTATAGAAGCTCTTGATGGCATCACAATGTTTGGCAGAAATATTTGGTGTGTAGAGGCTGGGTTCCCACGGTCATCAAAATCCTGGTCAGTTTTCCAAGCTTGGAGAAGGTTTGGAATTATCTGAATGTTTTGGACAATGTTTTGATATCATTTACATTAGTATTGATTTTGTTCATACAAAACATGTCCAAAAGTGAATTTGTGTCGTGATAGTACTACACAGTGTAAGACCCTCATTATTGCAACATACAGGCCTAGAAATGGGGCGAAATTCTTTGGAAATGTTATGGAAACGTTTTGAAAATGTGTGGAAATCCTGTAAACACTATAACATCCAACCAACTGTTGACGCGATGTGATTTCTGCCCAGCGATCCAAATGTCAAAGTGAAGAAATGCAATCAAGCGAGTGCAAAACTATTTCGTACAAAGGTGTCGCTTCTGTAGCAGAGTGGCTCAGAACCTCAGCCTGATGGCCTCTAATATCTCCGCCGGTCCATAGGGATATCCCTTTGGTCTAGTGGGTTTAAGTTATTGGACTTTCACGTGGGAGACCCGAGTTCGAATCCCGGGCGTTACGCTTGCCATGAACAAGAATATATTTAAAGGGGAATACCACTCATTTTCA
>NC_139706.1:19464857-19502357 GCF_964188405.1 Protomyctophum parallelum | reverse complement strand
GATTTCTACAAATAACTGCCATAGCATCCCGTAGTATTATTACAGGGTCCACATGGGGCGTTATCATTTTATTTCTATACCTTTTTATCTCTGTCCTTGTATCTCTTCCACATTTACCTTATTACAGTATGCTGAATTCACACGTTGAGCCTCCGTATGTACAGTATTTATTATTCTATATATGGTGTGGATGAATTGTCAAATGGATCACGTTGTGATCTGATACATCTGATGTTGTCTGATGTTACACTCTTTGACCGTGTGACTTTCAACAGCGCTCATTAAAAAGTAGTCAATTCTGGCGTAGACGGAACAAGGTACCTAATATACAATTGATCAGTGTCACCGCACTTTGTTTTCTAGCCTTAATTCTTTAATTAATTAATACCTTTCCTATAATGGCATTCAAATTGATAGCCATGTATGCCCCTCCTCCCTGGTTAGATGTGTATAGGAACAAAAAGACTATATTCTAAAACACTGCGATTTTAATATCTCTTATGTTTCTTTCTTTCTTTCTTTCTTTTCTTTTTTTTTCATTCTCTTTTTCTTTTCAATTTAGGCGTGACCTTGCTTGTTTTAACCACATTATTCATGCCACTTCCAGAGGGTTCCACATTGAAATGTTGGCGGTTCATTCTCCACCAGACTGTCCTAACAATACAATACAAAATAGACAATCAAGATATATTAAAGGAAAGGTATTAAAACAAGCTATAACAAGCTATGAGTAAAAGTGTGTCCAATGTGTACGTGTAGAAAAAAACCAAGAAACCTTATAGTTGTGAGAAAACAGTATTATTATTATTATTATTATTATTATTATTATTATTATTATTATATTTCAATAACATTCATATATCGTATATCTCGTATTACGGACAAGTATAGGTTCACAATCACAACATATCCACACTTCAGCATTATTAATGAGGAGGTTACATAATATTATACAGTACATAAAATGCCTGTCAAAGTATAAATCTCTTATTCCCCAAAATAATGGGAAATGTTCAATTTTTGGGTATTTTTATATCGAAAGTCCATAAAAATCCAATTTGAATTACTTCCTTTGAGACTAACACGCGCTGCGTGATGACGTAATGCGTCCCAAAGAATCTTTATTTCATTCACCTGTTTGATGAATGATTCCTCCAAACACAGCTGATTTTGATTACAGAACTACTCCAAACTATACTATACTATACTTTTTACCAGTTCCTTGTAGCCTAGATACTATAAGCCTGCAAAATGTATCGTTATCGTTAGCGAGGTATGAACATGCGCAATTTCAGTATCGCAAATAGGCAGCGATATCACGATATAGATATATACATCTATCTATCTATCTATCTATCTATCTATCTATCTATCTATCTATCTATCTATCTATCTATCTATCTATCTATCTATCTATCTATCTATCACTCCGTTGCATTGTTGTGAGCCCTGGTCCAGTGCGCTAACGAAATCACTAATACTCTTTTTGAATAATGTTTAGTTTTCAATGTTGCAACACTTAAAATATAGTGTGACATTTTAACGGTAATATCGTATATCGTATCGATATCGCAATATTCTACATAAATACAGAGATATTAATAAACGTTGTCCATATCGTGCAGCCCTATATACATTTACCATATCGGTTATTAGTGAAGTAGGGGGCTGTGTTTACCTGCATAAACACACTGACTTATCGCTGTATATTTTGTTGTTTTCACAGTTTGTTTTGTTAGACGGGACAGTTTCTGGGCAACCAAAACAAACACCACCACACTGTTATGAACACAGCCAGGGCAACCTGACATTCTATGACTTTAAATTAGATTTTTAGTCCACTTTATGCTCTGAAAGCACATATTTTGATAACTGTGGAGCACTAGATCGTATTGGTTTCTGCAGAGTTGTTTGAGTGCCGTCCATATCTCCAATTTTGTTTCCTCTTGTCAGTCGAGTTTCTTTTGACATCTACTGTATAGTTTTTTGCTCCGTCACTTATTATACACGATTTGTGTAACAATGAATTATTAACTATTAATTGTAACAGAATTCGGCTATATTAAAAAAAGTTATTCAGCCGTCTGTCTCAAAACCATGAGTTCCATTGAAAGTAATATTCCATTTGACAGAGAAAGGTCTTTGAAACTGAACGTGCCTTCAATGCTTTTGAAATATCTGGATGGAACCGTCTGTCATATTTATATTATGCGGTGCATTATTAAGAAACAAGCACATCAAAAAGACATTTGGGCGGTGGGGATGGAACCAGGTTGTCCTGTCTCTGTCCTTTTAATCAGGGGCTCTTTGTGTCCTGATTGAATATTTATTGGGCTATTTATTCTTAATCACAGGCAGCCTCCTCTCTGTCTCGTAAACGTCAGACACGTGCATGTGCGTGCACATGCACACATGCACACAGTCACATGCGCATCACACGCACACACACACACACACACAGACACACACACACATGCACGCACACACACATAGAGCACACAGCTGAATCCATATTCCTGTTGCCTCTGGCAGTCTCCCTGACTGTCAGTCAGCCAGCCAGCCAGCCATCCAGCCAGCCAGCCAGCTAGTCAGCCATCCAGCCAGCCAGCCAGCCAGCCAGCCAGCCAGCCCGTCAACCCGTCAGCCCGTCAGTCCACCTCCCCCCTCTCTTGATGGTTGCCAGGTTGTGTCCAGAATCCATCAAATCCTCAGCTTGTTCTTCAATATGCCATCCAGCGAGGAGGATGTCCACAGAGGACCATCCATCTCCACCCGGAGCCCAGAGGACATTATCCCACATGAGCCCTGCGGCGCTGCCGTCCCCCCGCATGTCCCCGAGCATGGAGGAGAACACGGCTCTAAATGACTTTCTAACTGCCCCTCGTCTCTCTGTCTTCTCCTCATGCCCGCCTGCTCTAATTGAATCACCATAGACTCAGTGTATCAATTCTAACTTTGCCATTGAGGTCTAATCGGGCGTGCGGGAGACCAGCTTGGTGAGCCGAGGGGTCCTTTTGTGAGGGGACCCATCTGTCGGTGACACAAGGCCCCCCAGTTTGGGGCGGCCTCTGCAGGGCCTGGCCAAAAAAAAAGGGGGGGGGGGGGGGGGGAGAGAGAGAGTCGAGTCGAGAGAGAGAGAGAGAGAGAGAGAGAGAGAGAGAACAGAAGGATGGATGGATGCTGCTCGTCTCAGTGTGAGCCGCCACCTCCCACCCAACAACTCTGAGATGTCTGTCTGGAAGTGTGCTCTGCTGCCATACACACAAATACAAATAAACACGCACGCACACACACACACACGCACACACACGCACACACACACACACACACACACACACACACACACACACACACACACACACACATTGACAGGTGGGTGGGTACACATACAGATACACGCATCTAAATAAATACATGAGCACACATTTACACATTAGCATACAGACAAACCAACTCATGCATGCACGCACACGCGCACATGCTCACACACAATGTTCACAAGGGAGCAGCATGCATATGGCACACACACTTTTGTTTTCAAAAGTGTGTGTGTGCATTTATGCACGCACGCATGCACGCATCAAGCATGCACCCATGCACGAACGCATGCACATATATAGGGCAGCTTGAAAAGACAGTTTTTCACCCCTTCAAAGGAAATTGATTGTGACACTGTGCACAAGACACATGCACGCACGCACGCACACACACACATATATATACTGGCAGCGGCACATACATAACCCTTTCTCTTTAACCCCCACTGTCACACACACACACACAGAAGGGCTGGTTGATGCTCATATTGGCAGCGTTGATAGGCTACAGCTCAGCACTCCCATCATTCAGTGGGGTTATGACCTCCCTGTAAATGGCCTGATGACAGGGGGCTGGATGTGTGTGTGTGTGTGTGTGTGTGTGTGTGTGTGTGTGTGACTGTGTGACTGTGTGACTGTGTGTGTGTGTGTGTGTGTGTGTGTGTGTGTGTGTGTGTGTGTGTGTGTGTGTGTGTGTGTGTGTGTGTGTGTGTGTGTGTGTGTGTGTGTGTGTGTGTGTGTGTGTGTGTGCGTGCGTGCGTGTGTTGATAATGGTTGCTACCGCAGGGTGCTTCATGTTTCACACCACCAGCTGTGACTCATATACCTGATGGACATGATGAAGATGAGGATGATGATGATGGTGAGCCGGTGCTGTCAGTCACCTAGTTTCTCAACCAGTGGTCTTTGAGGAGGCTCCAGGTGGTTAGATGCAGCTAAATGATGGAGAGTTTGTAACCAAATGGACCCTTATAGACCATTAACTCTAGCGCTAATTACTGTTAAACAACTGTCTGCAAACGTCTGTCCTACTTGATTTACAAGAAGTCTACAGTACACAATTAGAGCATGGGTTCCCAAAGTGGGGTACTTGAGGGAGTTTCTAGCTCAATTAGAGTTATAGGAACCAAATGGACCCTTATGTGTCTGTAACTCTTGAGAGTGTATACAAATGGAACCAAATGGACCCGTTAAATTAACAGTGGTTTTACAATATAACCTTGATATGAAAATGGTTGAGAACTGACCTATAAGGGGTTGTTGTGAATTGGTCCAGTATCAGAATCAACTTGATCACAGATCACAGATTTACAGCTGTAAAACAGTGGGTGAAATGTGTTGTTGTAGCTCGCGTTGCTATTTTCACTACTTCTTAATTAGGCCCTTTATTAATTTTATTATGGAGTTTCTTGGATGTGTTTGTTTGTTTTGAAATGTATGCAATTATTACATTTTTTGAAACATTTGAAATAAAATAAATGGGATTCTTTTGTTGTGACCCATACAAATTGGTCCATGACGCACAAATGGGTCCCGAACCCACCGTTTATACTTTATACCTCATACTAAGCCTTTAAAGTATGAGGTATAAAGTACAGCAGCCTTGTGTTCAACAGAAAGATTGGGTATTGGGTAAGACTGACGTTATGTATCTTTCAGGACCTTTCACTGCTTCGTCACAACCATTACTCTATGGCTCTGATCTCAGCCGGTATCTTTTGACATTCCGTTTCTCTCCAAAGTTGAACATCGCCACTACTGTTGGAGCAGGTTCATCCCGATGTTCTGGGCATCTCTGTAAAGTTAGTGTTAGTAAAAAGCAGGTAAAAGAGTAATGTTTGAGAAGACTAACATCAGTCACTTTCCCATTCAATGTATATACGTAATAGAAGAGCCGCCTGTTTACACCGCAGATATGCCCTCTCCGCCTACAGGAAATACGTTGCATGCGACCATGGGACCCGTTTCTGAATCGGTCTATACCAGGAACACTCACTCATAAAGGTTTCCAGGATCAAACTCACAGCTGTTTACTACAGCACTCCCTTTTATTTTGTGCCAATCATTCTCATGCTGTATCGCTCTCCCTCTCTCTCTCTCTCTCTGGCTCCACAAATTAGCACAATGCACAGGCAGGGCACCTCAGCTGGCCTCCATACCCCACTTGACACCAGCCTGCATGCGTGCATGTGTGCGTGCTTAGGCGCATGCTTGTGCTTGTGCGTGCGTGCGTGTGTGTGTGTGTGTGTGTGTGTGTGTGTGTTTGTGTGCTTGTCTGGCTGGATGGACCTATAGTCAGGGTGGGCTGTCACTGCTGTCACCCCTTACTGCCAACAATCTACCAGCCTGAGTGAAAGAGAGAGGGGTGGGGGAGTGGAGAGAGAGAGAGAGAGAGAGAGAGAGAGAGAGAGAGGGAGGGGTGGTGGATAGAGGGTGTATGCGCACGCTCGCCTCCCGGGGTCGCCTGGTCAATTACATTCACATTGACGATAAATGATTTGCAAATGATATACAAACAACGTAGTGTCCACATACGTACTGATTCACTCACACACACACACACACACACACACACACACACACACACACACACACACACACACACACACACACACACACACAATGAACATATTCACTCTCACTCTCTCCGGCTCTCCCTCCCTCCCTTCTTCACTCTCTCCCCCTCTCTCTCTCCCTCATCCTCTCACTCTCTCCCTCCCTCTCTGCTGCTCGACTTCCCGCACTCAATTCAAGTCAACTCTTAATGTGCTTTCATTCCACGGAAAGCATATTGTTTTATTGACGAAACAAATATGAAATAAAACCAACACAAAAGTCAACGTAGACTATAACAGACCTGTTGGGTATACCGGCCTTAATTCTCTGGAACAATTCAAGTTAGAAATGCATGCCCCACCCATCTGTCTGTCCCCATCTATGGAGTTCCTTGTCAAGCATGCCCCGATATGCAGGAGTGACGAACTGGACACACTCCGTCGGGTCCTCAGCGATCTACCAGTGTGTTTGAAGTCGGTACGCCGGACACTTCTCGAGATCCGTGAACTACAGACGGACAGAGATTATTTCGCACATGTATATATAGTAGGATAGCCTTATTAGAATAAATAGTGTGTAACATTGCAACTTTTACAGTCAAGTATAGAAGGTATTAGGTATACAAGGTACAATAAATAAACCAACTTGAAATAAAAATCTACTCATAGTCCTATCAGTCCTATACTCTCCCCCCCCCCCCAGTCCCTCCCTCTCTCCCTCTCCTGTGTGTGTGTGTGTGTGTGTGTGTGTGTGTGTGTGTGTGTGTGTGTGTGTGTGTGTGTGTGTGTGTACTGTGCATGCATGCATGCATGCGTGCGTGTGTGCATCGTACAGGAAGAGACCCCCTTCTGGCTGTCCTCAGAGGAGTTGATGATACTAAAGGCCTTAAAGACAACCACGGCTGTGACCCAGACACACACACACACACACACACACACACACGCCTCCCTCCAACCATTCTGTTCTCTTTACAACTTTACAAAATAGGCTTTTAATTTAGCCCGGCGTCTGGGGCGTGCGGGCCCCGCCAGCATCAATCATCATCAGGAGGCTGAGAGGCCGGGCCCCGTCCCAGGGGCCCTCTCACTGACGAGGATGCCCCTCCGCCACACGCACGCACGCATGCACACGCACGCACGCACGCACACACACACACACACACACACACACACACACACACAATGTCCTGCTCTTTCATAAAGACTCTCATTCAAGAAATCCTATCACACCCTCAAGCACCTACGCAAGCAATACATACTCAAACACACACGCACGCACGCACGCACATACGCACACACACACACACACACACACACACACACACACACACACACTGACCCAGGCATCTCGAAGCACCTCTAGACTCATGTGCAGCTGATGGGACCAGACCAGAACACTTGACAATGATCTTTCTTCCTTTTTTTATTTTATTTAAATTTGAATGCCAATCGGCTACATAAGAGGTTGCCAGTTCGATTCCCAAAATAATTTGGTTGCAGGTTAACTGAAGGAACACACCCCTCATTCAATGCCCACTGCTGAAGTGCCCTTGAGCAGGCATTGTAATTTAAATAATTAAATAATAATTAGGTCCCCACTCCTGTGTCCTCATGTGTTTGTCATTGTTTAGTGACATTTATCCTCTGTATTTACTATTATTTAAAATTTATTATTTGGTGTATAGGTTTTTTTGGGAGGGACAGTGCATATTAATGAACACCATATTAATGAAAATACGCCAGATTTAGCAAATATGCTAATTTGGTCACTTTAGGGGGTTAGGGTTAGGGTCAGGGTTAGGGTTAGGGTTAGGGTCAGGGTTAGGGTTAGGGTCAGGGTTAGGGCTAGATTCCACGGGCTAATAAAGTGTTGATAGTATTAAGTTAGTAACCATAGTATTATTAAGGCTAACAGGTTTGTATTCTAATGGTAATCATTGCAATAGAGCATAATTTCAAGGACCCCCACAGTTGGGTATGATCAGACTTTGACAGTGTACAAATGGAACCAAATTAATCTGTAAAGATCCATTTGGTTGATAGGGCAGACCCTAATGACACGGGCGGGCGATCTGCCCAAGTTTATCCAGAGCCACAAGTGTGTAGTATTGTGTTAGCTGAGAGGTGGTGGTGGATGTGATGTGACTGTGTTGCTGGTGGTGGTGGAGATGGAGGTGGTACACCTTAAAGGACAACTTTACTTTTTTTCAACCAAGGTTCATGTTTTAGGTTGTTATTAGACAAACTAAAAGATGAGTGTTCTTTTTTTTTCATTTCTGCTTTCTTTCGTTTTAGGGATTTTAGCTGTTTTTGACAGGGGGGGCGGGGGCATTCGAGCATGGGGCTAAATATGTATTTTTTTACAACATTTTATAGCGATTTATTTTTTTATTATTTACTATAGTCCTAATAAACCCCTGGAAATTTCATCTGGCCACAAAACATCACGAGATCTACTGAATGTGTCAAACTGACATTGAGCCTATGACACACAGTGTGGCTTCCCCCCAGTAGGCTACCTTCACATTCAGTAGATACTGTTATTTTTTTGTGGCCAGATGTAATTTCCTGGGGTTTATTAGGGCTATAGTAAATAATAAAAAAATAAATCTCCATAATATTTTGTAAAAAAATACATATTTAGCACCATGCTCGAATGCCCCCGCCCCCCTGTACAAAACAGCTAAAATCCCTAAAACGAAAGAAAGCAGCAAATGGAAAAGAAATAACACTCACCTTTTACTTTCTCTAATAACAACCTAAAACATGAACCTTGGTTGAAAAATACTAAATAGTTGTCCTTTAAGAGAATAATGTCCTTTAGTTCTCTTTTAGCCAGACGTCTTATACTCCTGAAATGGAAACAAGTTTCCCCACCTACACATAACGGATGGATAAAGGACGCACTATTCTACCTTAAACTTGAAAAGATTAGATTCTCACTTAATGGTTCCATGACAACTTTCCAGCAAACATGGACGCCCTTTGTTGATCACGTAAAAACCCTGATGGTTGTCCCAGAGATGAGCGATATTTGAAATATTTGAACTATATAATGGTGAACGCATTAGGCCTATGCATTGCATATGCGTCGTGCAAACCGGTGGCTGCGCGCACACACAGGTGGTCCCCCCCCTTTCCTCCTTTCTTCTCTTTCCCCTTCTCCTTTTAATTTAATTTATTTACTTATTTTTTTCTTTTTTGTATTTTTTAAATTAGGCGAGGGGGGTCAGGCAGGAGGAGAGTAGGCGAGGGGGGGTCAGGCAGGAGGAGAGTAGGCGAGGGGGGTCAGGCAGGAGGAGAGTAGGTGAGGGGGGTCAGGCAGGAGGAGAGTAGGCGAGGGGGGGTCAGGCAGGAGGAGAGTAGGCGAGGGGGGTCAGGCAGGAGGAGAGTAGGTGAGGTGGCCCAAGGCAGGAGGAGAGTAGGTGAGGGGGGGTCAGGCAGGAGGAGAGTAGGCGAGGGGGGTCAGGCAGGAGGAGAGTAGGCGAGGTGGCCCAAGGCAGGAGGAGAGTAGGCGAGGGGGGGTCAGGCAGGAGGAGAGTAGGCGAGGGGGGTCAGGCAGGAGGAGAGTAGGTGAGGTGGCCCAAGGCAGGAGGAGAGTAGGTGAGGGGGGGTCAGGCAGGAGGAGAGTAGGCGAGGGGGGTCAGGCAGGAGGAGAGTAGGCGAGGGGGGGTCAGGCAGGAGGAGAGTAGGCGAGGGGGGGTCAGGCAGGAGGAGAGTAGGCGAGGGGGGGTCAGGCAGGAGGAGAGTAGGCGAGGGGGGTCAGGCAGGAGGAGAGTAGGCGAGGGGGGGTCAGGCAGGAGGAGAGTAGGCGAGGGGGGTCAGGCAGGAGGAGAGTAGGTGAGGGGGGGTCAGGCAGGAGGAGAGTAGGCGAGGGGGGGTCAGGCAGGAGGAGAGTAGGTGAGGGGGGGTCAGGCAGGAGGAGAGTAGGCGAGGGGGGGTCAGGCAGGAGGAGAGTAGGTGAGGGGGGGTCAGGCAGGAGGAGAGTAGGCGAGGGGGGTCAGGCAGGAGGAGAGTAGGTGAGGGGGGGTCAGGCAGGAGGAGAGTAGGCGAGGGGGGGTCAGGCAGGAGGAGAGTAGGTGAGAGCGTTAGACTAGTAGTATTTATATTTTTTGATAATAAATATAAATACTACTAGCCTAACACAACTCAAGCGACGCTAAGGATTGTTTTGATCGATAATAATCCGTCATGTGCGTGCGCGAGTGCACTCTTTATTTGTGCGTGCAGCCGTGCACAGTGTTTCCCCCACGTTTGGTTAAAAGTTGGCGTTCGAACTTTACAAATAAGTTTAGTATTCAACATGTCGGGGACGCTATCATGAACTCGTATGACTGACTCACATCTTAATGACACCCTCAGACTGGCAATCACTAAATATGAACCAGATTTCAAAACGCTTGCAGATAGAGTGCAGTCACAGCAGTCTCATTAAAAGGTGGGCTGACCCATATCTGTGCAAATATATATGGTCATGTTATGCCTATGTCATTTGAACATCTGCCAATGTGAATATTCATTGAAATGAGAAACAAAATATTGTGCAATTCATGTCCTTTGCATTTTGTTTTATTTAAAAAAAACTCAACAAAGAAGTTTATTTGTATTTTTGTCCTAATATTTTTTATTTCTAATACATTTGTCTTAATATTATTTGACATTGATAATATAACTTACTATAAGTTTTTATTCTAATTTAAGCTTTAGTCTTTGTGTGGATGTGTGCACATGCATTGAGCCTGTCAGAAATAGCAAAAAAACAAGTGTTTTTTCTAACACGTTTTAGTGGTAGATCTTGGCTTACAATTGGGAATAAAATGGGCTCTTGGGCTTGAAAAGGTTGGTTACCACTGCTCTATGGCAATAGCACAAACTTTGGCATGCTACTAGTCCTACATACTTAAACCTACCAACCCCATTCTAGCCTACTTAGGTTCATCTTACGGTGGACATGTTTGCCTGAAAAGGAATCTTTGAAATGTTTCATAGTTTTAGAAATATAGTGCTTTCAAATTTACAATGGGGCTCAATGGCAGACATTGGCACGTCAAAAATTACTTACACCTAGAAACTCCATTCACACTTTTTATTATTCAGCTTACTGTGGAGACACATCCTGGAAAGTTTTACTTTGAAATGTTTTATAGTTTCTGAGTTATTTAACTTAAACGCCCAATGCATTCTCTATGGCAATAGCACAAACTTTGGCATGCTACTAGTCCTACATACTTAAACCTACCAACCCCATTCTCAAAGCAGTATACAAAAAAATCTAATGGTCAAATATATTAATAATACATCCAAAACTGTGAAAATGAAGAAATAAAGTTGAAGAATTCACTAGAAATCTTAAAACAGGTCAGTGTGTGTGTGCGTGTGTGTGTGTGTGTGTGTGTGTGTGTGTGTGTGTGTGCGCGTGTGCGTGCGTGCGTGTTAGTTACTTATTATCTGTTATCTCTATTACTTATTAAATTAATTTTATTATTACATTACATATTATTACATTACATATTGCTGTCTGAGCAAGAGCAATATATTACTTTTTAGTTACTTTTACCAAGATAGTAAAATTGGCAATAATCTGTAAATTATGTCGTTATTTCGGATGTGCAGGGTTGTTCTTCATATCGGCAACAAAAAAAGGGTAATTTTATCATCTACTCAGGCTTTTGGGACAGTTTTTAACTTGCTTCATTCAGTATTTAAATATTTCATATTCATTTTTATCAGACATGCCCAATGTTCCCTCTAAAAAAAATTCGGTCTGAGCAAACACTCAAACCTCCTGAGCAGACACCAGCAACTACTGAGCAAACATACGTCACCTTGACACCAACTATCCAAACGTTAGATAATGCGAAGTGAGCGCCCCTCACTTCACACAGGTGTGATTTTTTTCTTTTTTTAAAATGGATTTTGGTATACGAGTGAATCAATGAATAGTTACATAAGGTTACAACATTTTTATTTTATATCAAGGTGGTAGGCTAGCAATTTTAGAAATATTCAGTTATCAGTGGTTCTCAACCTTTTCAGGCTGTGACCCCCCAAAGTAATCATATTTGAACTGGGGATCCCCCACCCAGACAAGCAACAGAATGGTTCCACAGATAAATATTGTGAAAATAGCCAATCTACAAGCTCGTTGTGAACTTGTAGATCGGCTATTTTCACCAGTTTGACCAGTTTTTATAGCATGGTTTGCTGATTACTTTTGATGCAGTAATGGTATTTTTTCTTTTAGAGCCTTAGTTTGAGGCATTATAAAAGTCTTAAAAGTCCTTAAATTGTCACTTCACTGTCATCTGGGGTCCCACAGGTTGAGAACGACTGGTATATGAATAGCCTACTCAATTGTGCATTACATGGGGGGCATGAGAAACCGTAAAAACTTTATTGGGACACACACACACACACACACACACACACACACACACACACTAAGACCGAGTTTGTTGGTGTGTCAACTCCTATAGTTTCTCAGATTGTCGAACGTCAGCAGCCCCTACTACGCCAGATATGAGCTATTATTATATGTAGCTCTACATAGCAGAGGGATTGATTGATTGATTGATTGATTGAAGAAAGCTGTATTAACAGATTGGATAATTACAGAGAGAGGTTCCATAATTATGGGACTAGACCGCTAGAGATTAATGTTAACTTCCACATGTTGTTTCATTCACAAGTACACTGGACTACGGAGGCTTGTTGTGCTGTAGTGATAACAACAACGTTAGCTAAACAGCTAATGCGAAGCTAACGTTATTCCCCCTCTCCTTGTTGCGCACAGCCGCACTTCCATCCGTTCGCCTTTTAAATCTGAATGTCCCATCAACGCACTGTCATCAAACTGTGAAGTAAATAGAAATAAAGTGTGGGCAAATGTCAACTCGGGATAGGTATTATTACTGTAATGTAGATGATACTCGGGGGGGAACACCTTTTTCTTTTAAAGAAAACGTTTTTTTACACCAGCGTCGGTGTCTGTGCGCGACAGATTTCAGTTGTGCGCGAGAGCATTTGGCCATGTGCGCGCGCGCGCACGGGCGCACGTTAGGGGGAACATTGGACATGCCCCCTTCATACAAGCCCACTGTAACTTCAAACTTCAGTTAAACCATGATAGATTAAACGGTGTTGAAAAAAGTTTAAACAAGCAACAGGAACGAACAAATACAAAGATATATCATTGCATATGCAAACTATGCATCCACCACATCTGCTAAACTCGTCATCTTTGTCTTGTGTATTCTTTGTTTTTCCTGCACTCCATCTTCTTTCTAGAATAGTGTTTGAATCACGTCCTCCTCTGAGTCAGTGTGTATTTGCATTGCAAACAGTCATTTCCTTTTCTGGGGTGGGGGGGGTTCGTGTGCATATACCTGCTCTGTTAATTGGATTTGGATGACTTCCAAACGTGTCGTGTGTGTACCCGCTAATATTTCGAGGCTAATTATATTCTGGGGGAGATCCATATGAATTTTGTCAGCGACTTGATGGGCTTGTCGACGCGTCGGCAACATGACACTGATATGTTATTGCATGCGAAAGACACATGGCAGCTCACACCAAGCAATATGTCAGGTAGTACACATAATATATTTCATATAGATGACACGTCACAGCAACTCAGATCAGCCTCTAAATAGACCCGTCTCTCTGCAAGAGTTAAAAACAAAACAACAAAAATATTCGAGGCTTTTATAAAAGCCTGCTTATCGGTAGGGTTGTCCCGATCGGATCCTGTGATCGGAAATCGGCTCCGATCACATGATTTTCAAAAGATTGGAATCGGGGAGAAAAGATCGGATTTGTAAATCTCAAATAAATATGTATAAGCAATGAGATTTTGTAAAAACTGTTGTGTTCATGCTAGTTGTTTTCCTTCTGGTCCCAGTCAGAGATCATCAAACAAAGACTAGTCACACTCAGAGGCGTGAAAGACACCTATAATGAAAACAAAGGAAATGCAACCACCGCTATGCATGATGGGATAGGTGTCTGTAGTACTCTCTCTGAATGAGAGAGATACTCTTTAAGAGTTTTAACTTGACTTCAGTTCTATAAGCTGTAGAACTGTATTCACTCTAATTAACCAATACATCATTATTTTGCTATGATTCCATGCTTTCATAGAAAGAAAAAAAACACAATGACATTCTAATAGTCACATTGGGCCTTTTAATAATTAAAAGGGAACACAACAGACTAGACTAGAGTGACATAGGCTACATTAGGACATTTGCTATTGTGATATGGCATAAGTGTTATATAATAGAAAGAATAGAAAGATCGGATCGGGAAAGATCGGTGTCGGTATGTCTCAAAATCAAATGATCGGAATCGGATCGGGAGCAAAACAACGTGATCGGGACATCCCTACTTATGGGCGATTTACACATGGTTGAAAATAGCCGATCTACAAGCTCACAACGTGATTACTCTGGAACTTTGCCCTCAAGTGATGGATCACAGGAGCAGATGGAAAACCATATACATCTATCTGCTGCTAAGCCAAAGGGCCTTCCCACCTTGGCCAAGAGATCTATTAGGCCTCTGGTCTTCAGGCAGCGATACTGTGCTATATTCATCCTCATTTAACCCCAATCCTGGACGAGCATGGATGATACCACCTATTCAGTCCCAGGTGTCTCACATGGGAAACCAAACTGTATATCTTTATGTATATTCTGCACATGTGTATATTTTGTACGTATTTATTACTAGGCCTATATTGCGACCATAGGTCGCAGTTTACTATGAACGTGCACGAGGCGTCCATCACGCCTCGTGACCCCGTCCGTCCTGCCTCGTGACATGCTCCATATATGGCCAGTACAGAATTGACCTCATCAAACCCTTATATATATATATATATATATATATATATATATATATATATATATATGGGAATGTCCATATATGGACTTATTGTGACAGTCTCATGATATAACCAGTGTGGTTGCTGTGACGTGAGTCACACTTGCAAACGAACGAAGTTGGTAAAACAAAAGGATCTCCATATGTGGAGCTGACTATATCATCACCTGGATCTCCATATTTGAAGATCACAACATTGACCTCATCAAACCCTGGATAGTGGATAGCCATACATGGAGAAGACTGGATCATCACCTAGATCCTGTCTGTCTGTCTGTCTCTCTCTCTCTCTCTCTCTCTCTCTCTACCTCCATGGTGCTGGCTGCTGTAATCAGATGAAGTGAGCCGAGAGGTGTGATAAGGCAGGGGGCCCCAGGGCGCTATGTCCCTCCCTATACCTCTCCCTCCATCTCTCCTCCTCTCCCCACCCTGCAGCTATACCCCACCCCCTCTTATTTCTGCTTGCCATTGGCGGTAGCATGTGTGCATGTGTGTGTATGTTTAGTATGCATAGAGCTGAGCTATCTGCTTCAATGCACCTTGACTCCCCCCTCCACACGCACACGCACGCACGCACGCACGCACGCACGCACACACACACACACACACACACACACACACACACCATGCACATCTTCCATATATGTATACCATCACCCTCACAGGTGCATGTGCACACATACGTGTGTACTGTACAGACACACACACACACACACACACACACACACACACAGTCAAATGTGCAGACATGAACACACACACACACACACACACACACCAATATTATCACAGCAAATACACAAACCAGCATCACGTTAACCGCCTAATATGCAAACATACATTTACACATTGGTGTGCTGCTATACTTAGACTATAGACGTTTGATTGATTTCTATTGACTAAATTATTTCCCTTAACATGTCAAAAGTCCATTCCAAACGTAAGCGTATATATTTATTCACATACTCGGCTGTGTATAGACTTTTGTCCATGTTGAGGTTCCAACCATTTCATCCACTAGAGGGCAGGGTGATTCAACGGGTCGCAGGGCCACTCTCATGGCAGCCTATACTTGAGCGAATGATCGTGATTTCCCCAAAAGCTGAAAGAATACCATAAAATATAGCAAAGCACAACAACGCCATTGCAGCACCTCGCGTATCCCAGTCACATGCCCCGTCCCCTCCAAAGCACCTTTAGATCTCCTAAGGTTCCACTCACCGGTTGAAGCTATAAGAGGCGTTGAGGGAGTTGGCCTGTCAATCATCGCCTCTGCTCCCCAAGGGGCTGAAGCATATAGGGGAGGGGGCGGAATCAGTGACATCACCGTCCACAGCACTTTGTTTTTTAGCCTAGTAATTACGCCCAGCTGCTGGCTGCTCAGGTGGCTACAGTGAGTGCTCGAGGTGGAGCTCCCTTTGACCATTTGCAGACCACGGCCATCTTGCCATCAGAGTTTGGAAGCACTCGTTTTCAGTAAAGCATGTGTCCTGCTGCCTCCTGCATTATGTGCAAATTCAAAACAGGTGGTATACGCAGGGCAGTTGAGTGATATCTAACGAGCACTTCCAAAACTGCAACACGAAAGGAATCACCTGCAAGGACAGAAAGTAACTCATAACATGTCTACAGTGGATTTTTATGAAACAAACACTTTGAGGATAGAAAGAGAATACTTCGATGTCCGCGGTCTGCATATGGTCCATATAGGGCGTCCTCGTCACCCCACATGTGTCTGTCTGTCTGTCTGTCTGTCTGTCTGTCTGTCTGTCTGTCTGTCTGTCTGTCTGTCTGTCTGTCTGTCTGTCTGTCTGTCTGTCTGTCTGTCTGTCTGTCTGTCTTTCGGTCGGTCGGTCACTTTGCATCACAAATCTGTATCCATCTCTCTCTCTCTCTCTCTCTCTCTCTCTCTGGAGGTATATGTCGTTCCGTGATAATAGAACTGGGAGAGAAAACTGCTATCTGCCGGATGTGCCGTTCAAATGGGAATTGGTTGTGTGTGTGTGTGTGTGTGTGTGTGTGTGTGTGTGTGTGTGTGTGTGTGTGTGTGTGTGTGTGTGTGTGTGTGTGTGTGTGTGTGTGTGTGTGTGTGTGTGTGTGTGTGTGTGTGTGTGTGTGTGTGTGTGTGTGTGTGTGTGTGTGTGTGTGTGTGCGCGCGCGTGCGTGCATGCGTGCATGCGTGTGCGTGCGTGTGCTTCTGTATTTGCATGTGTTTACTCTGTTTACTAGGCAGGTATACGGTCGTGCATGCGCACATTTGTGTGTGCGTGCGTGCGTCTGCCGTGCATGTGCGCGTGCGTTCTATCAGTCTGTGACAGGGAGCTAACGGACAGGGAGAGAGACTCTAAATGTATCAGTTGTTATGGAGCTGAAAATATGAGCGTCCAACTCATTAAACAAATCTCCCATCATAAACACGCCTCTGAGACCAGGGGTCTTCTACAATCTCTCCTTCTCATGCCACCGGCTATATAGGAAAATCAACCAGTGAAATACACATTAGTTATCCCTTAATTTATTCAAGGCCATTATTCTGAGGGTAAAAATAAGAAAAATGCTGTCTATGTGCATGCTCTGTCTCCGAACATGCCATGCTTGAGCCTTGGACCGCCACCCTCTTGTTTCTCCCCCCCCCCCCACCCGTCAGTCCGTCCGTCCTATACATGAGAGACAGTTTCACCCCTGGGAAAGCAGCTGCGGACAATTGGACAAATTTTGACTTTATTTTTTAATGCTTTTTCTATTTTTTAAGTTGTGGGCCGGTTACAGTATAGGAAGACCTTCCCCCACTGTTATTTGTTCTTCCATTCTGATGGAGAAATGTGGACCAACACTATAAGAGAACTGTACACCAGGCAGTAAATTGAGGCTGGTGGAAGGGAAGAGAGAGAGAGAGAGAGAGTCAGACTGGTGGAAGGAGAGAGAGAGGAGAGAGGCAATTCAAACGGCTTTCCATAAAACCTTATAAGCATTAAGACGTCAAGACATGAAGACACAGAGAGAGGAAAAATACACACATCAAAGAGCATTCTGAACATAATACAATTAAGAAGAAAAATAAACGAAGAGAACCGGGGAGGAGAGAGAGGAGAGGAAAGAAGTAGAGGAGAGAGGAGATGGACAGTGTCCACCGCAGTGTTTGTTAGCAGTGAGCAGCTAGAGGCGTAGGAGATAAGACAAAGCTGCTGTGTGTTTGCTGTCTCTGTCGACGCTGTTTGGCCATTAAAGGTGACCAGTTATCTGATGTAGGCTGACTGGCCAGCAGGACCTCTTGTGTGTGTGCGTGCGTGCGTGTGTATACTGTATTTTTGTGTGTGACAGTGTCTGTTCACCTACAGTACCAGTCTCTGCTGTATAGCCTCACACTAGGTATATCAGCGCATCTTAGATCTTAGTAAGTGTGTAATTGGTGGCCCAGGCCGTAGCGTAACGGTCTGGGCACCGGACTGGTGATCCAGTCGCGGTGTGCCGCGGGTTCGACTCCCGGACCCGACACGGCCTTTACCGCATGTCATCCCCCCATCTCTCTCCCGTTTCCTGTCAGCCTACTGTCTATCCCTTAAAAAATCAATAAAGGCGTAAGCCACAAAAAAATATCTTAAAAATAAAAAAATAAATAAAAAGTGTGTAATTGGTAATGCATGTGTGTGCACAACACACATGTGCATGCATGTTTGTGCATAATGTGCGTAATAATCAGTGTAGCGGCTCCTAGCCAGCAGAAATATGACAACGCTCCAACAGATGTCTTTAAGGTCGTTTTATTTCTTCCCATTGGACACCGTGAAAACTGTAACACAAAACATACAAATATTCTCTTAAACACCATGAAATATGCAATGTGAATGTCCTTGTTGTAACTTGTTGTAACTGTCGGTCAATCATGACTTCCGGATTATGGGTAAACAAACACAATGAAACATACACAAACAATCAACGGAACGACAACAATGTTTACAAACAAAGAAACCAACAACATGTAACATACCGTGTGCGCCTTCTGCGGATTCTTTTAGGAGCTACTCTACGTTCTCTTATCTTTCATATTTGAGGACGCTCTTTCTTGGCGTAAGGAGAGCTCCTCGCACCGCTGCAACTCAGCTTGTTCTGAGTTTCTGACTGAGCCAGCTCACACCGGTGCCATTAATGAGCACTCACTCTACTCACAGGGCTTTTCCTGCACGCCCTCAACACGTCATAATATGAACAGCATTAACCAGGCACCACACACGGCATGTAAATACAATGTACCCAAGTAAACATACCTCTAATGTTCACATTAGCAATAAAAATAGAATAGAAAATAGATAGAAAATAGAATAGAAAATAGAAAAGTACAAAATACCCATTGCTGGGACAGTTACAATCGGTATAGTACATGTTTGGCGCACGCATGTGCAATTGTGCATGCATGCTTGTGTGTGCGTGTGCGTGTGCGCATGAGTGTGTGCTTGTGTGCACACGTGCTTGTGTGCGCGCGTGCGCGTGCGCACGTGCATGCGCGTGTGCTTTTGTGTGTGAATACTGCATGCAGTCAGTGAAGCGCAGAGACAGCTAGACCTCTGCTGGATTGCTGTGTTTGGTTCCTGTTGATTGGGGATCTATTGTGTTTTGGAGCACTACCCAGTAGGCTTATGGGCAGATATAACATTATTCAATCATACATTATGCAATATGTATAACTTGAATAACACAAAAACATTTAGAAGTAAAAAAAAATTAAAACTGTAATTCGACTCCCCCCTCCACCATGGCACACGGCCTTAAATGTATAGCCTGGTTTCCGGCCGGATTCGCATGCGTGATTTGTGATTTGTTTTGTCACTTCGCTACTCAGTCTGGAAAGTCTCCTCTCTCCAAGGGAGGGGGCGGGACCAGAGCCGTAAGACAGAGATGGGGCCAGGTTCTCTTCTACATAGACTTCTATTGAAAAGGGACAACCGGAAGTTTACGGAATACATGCGGAGTCTATGGGCTCGTGCGAGTTACAGTATACATGAAGAGAGGAGAGTCCGCACACAGATTTGCTCCAAGGTGTTTGCTTTTTATTCAAAACACCATAATTAATACACAACGTTTCGGCCGTGAACGGCCTTCATCAGGTGAAAAGACCCATGTGCTTCTTGACTTACTCACCACAGGGAAAAGAAATTGATAACATCCTAAACAAACACTGGCACATTATCCAATCTGACAGCGCCTTTAAATCAGCGTACGAAGGACCACCACAGATAGTATACAAAAGGGCACCTAACATCAGATCGATGTTGGTGAGATCTGATCATAATCCCCAAACACCTCGTACTTTCCTGGACAAAAATGTCCCTACAGGCAACTTCAAATGTGGATCCTGTACACAGTGTAACTTCACCACCAGATGTGACACGTTCAACCATCCACACACAGGCAAGGCCATCAAAATCAGAGGAACTATCACATGTTCAACTACAAACGTTATATACATGTTGACGTGCCCGTGTGGCCTCTCATACGTGGGACAAACCAGTAGAGCCCTAAAAACACGTATTAGTGAACATAGATCCAACATCAGAAACACCAATCCCAAAAGCCCAGTAGCCCAACACTTTAATAAAATGGGCCATGCCGTGGCATCGCTCCGATATGTCGGCATAGAGAGGGTGCAGCTACCCCGGAGAGGTGGAGATATCCATAACCTCCTCCTGAGAAGGGAAGCATATTGGACCTACACCCTCCGCACACTACAACCCCATGGACTAAATGAGGACTATGAGTTATCTGCTTTCCTGTAAATAGTGAGCAAGGACTAAACTATCAGATTCCCCTGTGTGAACTGAACTACATGCCGATTCTTTTTGATATTTATATTTATGATTATTCTTTTTGATATTTATATTTATTTTGGTCTTGTGAAGCATACTTCTCGATATTTGTCTTTTATCTGGGTTCGTTCACTTTAGAGTAAATTAAATTAAATTAAATTAAATTAATCTTGATGGCTTTACTGGCCTATGTCCAGAGAACCATTGATCTTGAATGCTAGCCTTCATGTGTCTCTTACCTGTTCCTTTTTGATATTGTTCTGACTGACTAATACTATTTTGGAGCAAATTGCCCAAACTGTAAACTACTTTTGGTACCAAAAGCTTTTTAAATCTTAAAATCTTAAAAACAAACTAAAAAATGTAAAATCTCAAATATATAAAATATTTAAAAAATGTATTTAAAAAATACTAAAACAGTCTGTAACAAGCAAAAATACCAGCAAGTTTTATTGAAACTGTTGTCTTATTGTAATCCTACTTGCTGTGAAAAAACTGTTTGACCGGGAACAGTATACATGAACCACGTGACCAGGCTGTTTTCCTGCCTCCCCTCAATGTCGTAACTCTGTCTTACTCTGTCGTATCAATGCGTATAGCTAATATGCTGCTGTTGCTGTTGCCCTGCATTATCCCCTTATCATTCACTGAACTCACCCCAACTTTATGTGTTTACCTTTTTTACCGTGTAGATTTACACTCAAGTCTCGAACTGGCGCACATTTCTTCACCAGTGAGAAAAGAGTGGGGCTGGCCAGACTTAGTATAGCGAAGGGACATGAGAAAAATAACGAAACGCACATTTCAGGTCTGTAGACAGATGTGACATGGAGAGATGTTGAGCTTCAGGCAGGGCTACTTGTCGACTTGTCCTGCCTCCCCAACACCAGGCTGCCTCTCCTCCACTGCCCACTGCAGCTGTCACTGTCTGTCTGATGGCATGGCACCAGGGTGTCTTGGACACATGCAGTCACCTGGCAAGGCAAACACTCTCTGGACGATATACGGCTCTTGTTTGAGATATATAGGAAAAGGGGAAGTGTAAAGACAAAGGACAGGAGAGGGAAGGAAAGCTTTGCTTTCTGTCTGAGACAGGAGGACACCTTTATATTGTGATTAAAATCAGCAGTTCACATTTACATAATACTTCTCGAGATGATGATGTATAGAGCTATACACGGTAAAACAAAAGAATCTACATGTGGTAGATTTTTCTACGTTGTCACAATTTAGTACGAAGTCAAAGAATGTTTCCATCGATGACTTGGTTTTACTGAGCCGGATATAAAAAGACATTTCCTTGGTGTTAACCAGCCACAGGGGGAATGAAGTGACTTCTAACCAGACCTCAGCAGTAGCACAGCAGAGAGCTTGGCTGTAGGCAGCAGCAGCCGTGGCCCGTGTGACTCTGGCTGCAACTCGCCAGGTCTGATGAAAAGCTGCTTAACAGGACTCATCTGGGATCAGTGACAGATGGACAACCTGTCCTGGAGGCCCGGGCAAGGCCGGTAGCTCCAGGACACAGGTAGACCTGGTCAAAGCTGGGCGGAGAGAGGCTACAGGATGCTTAGAGGCTAATCGGAAGATTTAGCAGTGGGGGGATTTCATACAATCTCACACACACACGCACGCAAACACACACACGCTCGCGCACACACTCACACACACGCACGCGCACACACACACACACACACACACACACACACACACACACACACACTAATACAATACTAATACAGTATAACGTGCTATGATGACACTTTGATGACATTTTTGGCAAATGTGCACAAGGAAACGCTACCACACACACACATAGTGTCAACATTCTAAAAGCCCCACTAGTGGCCACTTGAGGCAGTATTGCATCTTAAACCCAAACCAGTTTGAACCAACCAACATCATCCTTACATCCCCATGCTGTCACTATAGTGGCGCTAAAAATATGTATATATATATATATATATATATATATATATATATATATATATATATATATATATTCACTAAACTTTAGTTTAGGTAACAATATATTTGAATCCTTTCACTAAAGGATTCAAATCTATTGTTAAGAAATAGGAGTTATGTTTTCATTGTTTAGTTTGCGTTTTGAATACGTTTTAATTAAGACGTACAGGGTTTCCATCGGAGAGAGGGTGACAGGTGGCGCGTTTGGATGACGTCACCGGAAAAAACAATGGCTTGCTAAGGCTTCTGGGAAATTCCAATGGCAATGGCGGCGCACAATCGGTGGCTCTTTCCTATACGTTTCCTATGTCGTTCTCATACATTTTCATGTCAACAATATATCTGTAATTGGCCGCATCTGAAAATATGTTGTTTCAGGGACCCCCCAGAAGCAAAGATTTGAGTTAAAAACCTTCACTCTGAAAGAATATATATTCAAAGATTTGCGCCTAGCGATGAGCTTGTAGATCTGCTGTTTTCCAATAGCTAAAGTGTAAAACACCAAAAGGGGTTCCCGCCCCCAAAATGGGTTAAGCTGGATTTTCATGAAACGGAACGATGATGTCGGCGGGGCGGTTCTTCAAAGTTTAGTGAAAAACTAGAGGCAGTCAAATGGGGATTGAGATGTTTTTATCCCGGAGTCAAACGGAAATGTTTACCTATATGGGTGGCACTATATAAGGAAAGGTCATGGAGTCATACCAATCTGGAGGGTTCAGCGTGCAGGGATCACTCAGTATCAAGCATCATGGAAACACACTCATTCGATTTTGTGATATATTTTATATAAGTGGACATTTTGGCCTAAGGGTGGAGCTATAGGAGCCATGGGATCAAGAGAAAAAGGTTTATCCTACAAGGTGTATAATGGAGGGTATGCACGTGACATCATCATCATACCCGGAAGTTATGCGGGAACGCCTACTGAGTGGCAAAAAACTACGTTCTGGCCTATAGACAGCCCCATACATCCAAACAGAAAAGTCCTGTCTGATTGCATTAAATGACTTTAAAACAACAATAAATGCACTTTGACACTGACTTTGCCACCCGATTTTCCACTCGATCTGCCATTCACTTTATGCATGCGCATACCCTATAGCTCTATTAAGGTATATTAATGTATAGTATACTATAAATAGATAGTCCATGGAAGACAGTATAGTTTCCAAGATATCTTGTTTGGGATCGTGGAAGTGTGGATGGATGGATCCACACACTCCCATATATTCCCCTGGCATTCCTCCGATTGGCGCACAGTAAACAGGAGCACCTCGTCTTGCTATGCCAGCTCGCCCGGTGCCATGTGCAATGTTTTATTTCACACTTGCTTTGTGCACACACATGGTGCCAGTCGAGTCCCCAGCCACCAAACACCAAAACCGTGGATTTGCCTCCACTGTCGGGCCAGACTGGCATCCGCTCAGTGGCTCTTAACTCACCTGTTTGTTCATTTTGCTATTATGATTGGTCTTTGTTTTAATTCTCTCCACCACGCCCCTTCTCACCTCTGTCCAAACGGTGTGTCTGTCTCTGTGTGTGTGTGTGTGTGTGTGTGTGTGTGTGTGTGTGTGTGTGTGTGTGTGTGTGTGTATATACATGGTGGAGTTTGGGTGTGTCAGACGGGGTTGGGGCGGGGTGGGGGGGCAATTAGCGTCGGTATTGAAAAGTAATAACAGTATGGATTAATGTGAGAGAAGTGGAGTGGAGCGCATCATCGAGTGAGACAAATCCAATGCTGGGAATTGGCAGACAAAGCAAGAGGCAGTCAATAGGGATTATGCGGGGCTAAGCCGCCCCACTTTGGCTAGGGGAAGCGACAGTGGCAGCTTTGGACTGGCATCGATACACACTCGCACAGGTCGACTCACCAACCACCGTCTCACGTGAGCGCGCACGCTACGCACGCACGCAGGTATACCCGCTATACACATGCCAAAATCACACACGCTCTGCGCCTGAGTGCGGAGAGAGGGGTATGGGGGGGGGGGGGGGGGCGGGGGGCGTTTGAGTGGATAAGGATGAGGCGAGGGGGAGAGACAGGAGGTGGAGATGTGGCATAAAGGGGTGGAGAAAGGGAAGACGGATGGTGGGGGGAGGGGAGGGGGAGGTGCATGGTGGCAGAGGGAGACTGGGCGTCGTGCCACATTGGTCCCTCTTTTTTTCCCCCCTCCTTCTCTCTCTCTCGCTCCACCCCCCCCCCCCCCCCCCCCCCCCCCCCCAGGCCCTCGATTCCTCCGCCCCCTGGGAGGTGGCACGTTGGCACTGCCAGGCCCAGCTCCTGTGCCAGCTGGGCAAACACTCAAGTTGTTGACAGAATAAACACCTTGCAAATAGAGGCAGAGACGGCACAGCACGGCTCAGAATACATCAGCAGGCTCTGCGTTCCCCCCCCCCCCCTCTCTCTCTCTCTCTCTCTCTCTCTCTCTCTCTCTCTCTCTCTCTCTCTCTCTTCCTCTGCAGTTATGTCCCTCCCATGTGTCCTCATTCGCTCCACTCCGTATAGATCAAATACGTGGGTCTAAACCCCAAACTGTCGGAGCCATGAATGTAATCGCCGGGTACATTTAAAGAGACATGGAATTTGCCTTATTGTGTTGGTGCACAAAACACACAATGCGCTGAATAAACAGACCAATTATGCATAGATGCACATAATTATATACATAGTGGTTAACAATAAGCTCATGATGAGAGTGTATATGTCTGTCTTGCTGTCACAATGTTTGTTAAACACTTTCTGGCCATGTCGTTATTATATTATTATATGATCAAGTGTAGCGATATGTAATGGAAGAGTAATTAAATCCATCTTTTTCTTTTTCTCTTGTTAAAATTGCTAAATACAATGCACGTACATGCAAGTACATAAATGCAAGTATAGGCCTACATAGTATTGACAAAACGATTTGATACCGATTATTTCCATTGGCGATACGATATGATGCAAAGTCAAGCGATGCGATACGATATTTGCTGTTTACATATCGATATACTTAGATTTTTTTAATTAAAATTGATATTTCGATATTACTATATCGTTTCACCCCTAATTGTTATAATTGTCTCACCTCCCTGTGATTACTAGTTTTCTCCACCTGTGTCCTGTTAGTCTCCTAGCCAATCTCTATGTTGATTGTCACCTGTGTATTTAAACCCCTAGCTCCTTTTGTTTCTTGCTAGTTGTTAATGGTGTTCTATAGTAGTGTAGTATAGATTGTAGTTGTTAATGGTGTTCTATAGTAGTGTAGTAGTAGATTGCGGTGTAGAGGGGAAAAGAGGGGGGAAAGTGTAGGCCCCTGGGGCCAGACAGAAGTATATAGGGTTTAAGTCATATGGTTAAATAACAACATATAGTACCATAGCAATACAACTATAGCCTACTAATGCACACTTGTTGTGGAGCTATCCATTCAGCACCACCACCACCATACAGTATATACCAACACAGGTCAAAAGGCAACACTCACAGCATTGTCCTTCTACCAAAACAGCAAAGTAGGTTTTATTCTTTCCTATACGTCATTGCAGCTGACTGCTGAATTTGCACTCATCCCGGTGTTTAGCAGCTCACAACAGGTCTGTCGAGTCGTGACAACTCATGACGACAAACACAATATTTTGGACCAAACAAATAATTTCAAAATTATTTGGTCGGCCCAAAAAAAAATGTTTGTTGTCGTGATTTGTCACGAGAAGAGTTGGCTTTGTCTGCGGCGTAAACGTCTTTAAATAAATTATTTTTGAAATGTCTATGAGGAAAATGAACGGAGAATCATTTCCTGGGCCCTGGTAGGGGGCGGGACTGCGACGCTCTATAGGCGCAAGCCTTAAACCAGTTAAATCAAATAAACCCTATACCTGATGTAGAGTCCCTTAATTACTTTATTTACCTTCACAAAACCAATCACTCTGGACTTGGTTTAAAATAAAATATCAAAAACCCAACTCACAATCTTTACATTTCGTACCAAAATCCCTTTTCAATTAGTTCAACCAAAATCAGATTACTATTCCTAAATAGCAGATACAAAATACAAAACACTTTAATCTAAACACACAGTGGGCCCACACTCATACACACACGCGCACACACAAACCAAAAGTTGCAGGCCTGATCGTGGTGATGGTGGGGTGATGATGATTTACTCCTCAGTGCTTGTTGATGAGCAAAAGTCCTACTCACAGTTCTTTGTCAGATCTGTAGAACAGTTCGTGAGATGGTGAGATGTGATGAAGCCGAGCAGACTGCAGGAACGTCGAATCCTCGTCAGGAACACACTCCAAAACACAGTCTCTTAGGTCACATTCTCACCTAATACTTCGGTAGACTCAGAACCGTATGGGCGGGGAAAGGGGATTCTTGCATATTTAATTGGCTGCGGTTTGCCTTCACACTGTCATTCGCAGCAATTGGAAACGCAGCAGGGGGGACCTTTATCAATGTGTTCCGTTCATAAACTATAGCCTACACAGTGAAATCTATGGTGATAGAATTACACTCATAACGTGCATGTGTCGTGCCGTCTGGGACCCCCCCCCCCCTCTCTCTCTCTCTCTCTACGCACGCAGCCGCCACACACTGTTCTTTTGGGCATGCAGCACAGCGCTGCATGAACGCACTGATATAACTCCCCAGTCCCACACAGTGACAGCACTCCATGTTTACGGCACGCACAGACAGACAGACAGACAGACAGACAGACAGAATATGATGTAGGCTATAATACACTACAGTGTTTTTATGTGTTTTCTTAAGCAATTGATTAACGTACACGTCCTCATTTCGATCAGGGCTTCAGTCTCCTTATTCGACCACGTCTATCCACAGTAATGGGACACCTTTGCGCTGCGTAAAATATGCCTTCTCCGTCTCCAACTGTGTTCAGCTCCTCACCCGCCACATTATGTTTGCTTCATTTCCTTTATTTACTGCGGATTGCATTCACACCTGCACCGAATCGTAGTCAAGTCCGATTCGAAGCGAAGCGAAACCCACGTTTTTGGACGGAGTAAAATGCGGTTATTTGCTGCGCATTAGGATTCGAATGAGCCTTCACACCTGCCAAACGAAGCGCACTTTCTGACAATGCGCAGCAGGATTCGTTTTAATCGCAGCAAAGCTCTCTGGTATGAATGCGACCTTAGAATGAGCCAAAGTCTCCTCTTGTTGAGAAACTAACTTGCTTTCTTCACTCAGTTCATACACGTGTTACATTACCACTCACTTAAGACTTCTTATAACTCACTCAAACAAAACAGACACAATAATCATGCACTGTGCATCAAACTATCAAAAAACTTCCACTTCTGTGTCATGTCAACCTGTGTCAGGTCATACACTCTGGTGAATCTGTTCAGTACTTTTCCACTCCTCCCATATTTTCTCTCCTCCCCACTTCACCTAATTGAGAAACCCCCAATCAGAACACATCACTTGATCACACACACACCAATCAGAATGAAGAACTCCAGTACCTGGTTAACTGTCTCATTTACTCTTTGCTCAGTAAACTCATTAACCCTGGAACACACCTGTTTAACATTGCACCTCGTTATTGTCTCCACCAGGCCGAAGGCATGTGGGGAGAGTATGTTTTGCACTCCGTCCGTCCGTCCGTGTGTCCGTGAACAGCTAATCTCGGCCACCGTTAACCCGGTCGATGCCATATTTTGCACACACACTCCCTGGATGCCAACCATGAACCTCTGCCCCAAACTTTCCAGAACGGCCTGTTATAGCGCCACCAGGAGGCCGCTTTGTGCAAAACAAGTTTTTGCACAGTACACCTACAGATTTTGTCCAAACATCACGCAAATTGGTACACAGTCTCTCTAGAGCCATTCAACGAAACGGGTCTTTCAGATTTATCAGACTCCATCCTGATTGGTTAAGATTGGCTTCCAAAGTTCACAGGAGTGCTCAGTTTCAAACAAAATGCTGCAAATCATGAACACATCGCGTGATTTCCGTGAAATTGTGCACCCACATTCCCACTAGGCCGAGGACGAAATGCCACATGAACAATTTCAACTCAGCCTCAAGGTGGCGCTATAACTGGCCGAAAAGTGTTTTTACCTCTAACTGCACGGATCTGTGGATAACCTGGTGGAGACCTGTGCCCGGAAGGGCACTTTTTCTAGTTGGTTTTGTTTTCTACAGTCTCTCCTATGCATTTTACCCTTTAACTGCTATGAACGGCATGCATCGTTTTTCACATAAGTCCTGTACTAAAACCTATTTATTTAGAGATCTATTTGTAACAGACAACCTTTTATTAAAGGCATACATTTTTAACTTAGTCAACTGTTTTAGAATGACTTGTATTATGTATTAAAATATAAGAATAGGACTAAGGGCATGAAATAACCACTGGGCTACACTTAGATAGCATTGTATGTAGACATATAGCACTCTAGTGTATACGCATTTAGTTTCATTATATAAATAATCCACTGTTAGGTTCTTCTTCACGTATGATTCTTGATGACTATTTTTATGTATTTGATGTATATTATCATGTTTTGTTATTGCTTACTGTAAATCGCTATGGATTAAGAGCATACTGCTAAATGCCTAAACTGTAAATTGATACCATGAAGCACAAATGACACCAGTTTAAAAAAGTACACACTGACTACACATCTCTGGTTGGTGCCTTCTTATTATTATTTCATATTATTTTCATAACTAGGGCTGCAACTCTTGATGATAAGTGTTTAGATTACTTTTTCGAATAATTATTTGATAAAAATATTAGGATGTTTCTTCACTAGTAAGAAACCACACCTTCGCTCAAGATCAACAGTTTATTGAAACAGACGTCATAATGAAAAGTAATTCTAATTAATTATTCATAATCAAATGAAATATATGATTTAGATTACCCACTAAGCCCTAATGTATACAGTGCCTTGCAAAAAATATACAAAAATAGTGAAAATTATTAATAGCTCATAGGCTCTTTTTTGCTATTTGGGGGAAATCAAATATTGTATTAAAATGGATTATTTGTTATCTTGGTCGTTCAGCTCATTCCCGTTTCTGTTTTCTGCATCCATCCTCCTTGGTCACTATATCCTCTCTCACCGCATCCATAATATATCGTTTCAGTAGGAGTTTTGTCCCCTCAGCCATCGCGGCATTAAACAAACTGCCCCGCCGATAGGATGGTTCTATATACACAGTGGGGACCTCATGTTGTTGTATTGTCTTTCATGTTGTTGTATTGTCTTGGTGTAATGTTTTTCTGTATTATGTGTTGTTTTTTGTTGTTGGTGTTAAACAGACCTGTGACGATGAATATACTTCGATAATATTATTATTATTATTATATAAACCTCCTGTTTGGCCTTCCGCTTCTCCTCTGGCCTGGCAGCCCCATCTTCAGCATCCTTCTCCCAGTGTCTCCTCATCCCTCCTCTGACCTCTATCCAAACCATCTCAACCTCATCTCTCTGGCTTTATCCCCAAATCTTATAACCTGGCCTGACCCTCTAATGTAGTCATTTCTGATGAGAATCGTAGAAGCTTCAATTCTGCCCCCCTATACCTAGACTAGGCAGAAAATGTTTCATTTGAAGTGCTAAAGGCAAATCGTTAGACACTGGGTGAAAAAGATGGGTTGCAAAAATCGTGGGATAAAAATTATTAATGAAAAGTATTGGAGGCGGACTGATAAGAAGATATATTCGTATGAATAAAACGTTTATGCATTTTGGTTTATGCAGTTTGTCTGAGCACTCGCCACCCGGCTAACTTCTTCTCATTCCTTTTCGGATACCGGTATGCTTAATGTGATATTAATTTGAATTATTTTTCTTTATGATTTTGAAAGTGCAAAATATGTTTAAAAGTTTCAGTTTTTATTGGCATATTCTAAATCAACACGACTGGACTAAACTAAATATATACTGTAGACTGGAATGTATCAATTTGTTACATCAAAGATTAAAAGGATGAGCTTGCACAATGTAAATGTGACTAGGAGCATACTGGAAAAAATACAATGTACCTTTTTCTAGCAGACCCAAGAATAGGGCTGACCAATGGTGCATGACAAAGTACAGTATATACTTTTTTAATTAAAATATTCCATGCATATATGAAACAATTCCCTTGGCCCTATATATATGTTGCTTTGGTACATTAGCCTGAGTTGCTAACATGTTGTTTATTGCAGAATAAATTTGACTTCTTTTCCCTTGGACTCTTTCCAAGTGCGTGCTTATATTGAGCCCGCCTGGGGAGCCAGAGCCCCTGGTCGTCCAAGAGGTTCTGTTCCAGGCCAGGTCAGCAATGTGTGATGTGCGTCCTGAACACTTGACGTTTCTCCAGGCGTTGGAACTGTCCTTTTTGGCGGGCCTCTATACATGCTCCCTGGGTGGTCTTAGTTGTGTGTATGCACGCGCATGTGCGCGTGTGTGTGTGTGTGTGTGTGTGTGTGTGCGCGCACATGTGAGAGAGAGGGAGAAAGTGTATTTGTGTGTGCCTATGTGATTATAGATTTGTTTGTGTGTGCATGTGTGCATGCGTGTGTGTATGTGCGTGCGTGCTTATATTTGCATGTGTTGTGATTCAAATTATGTATGCGTGCATGCGTACGTGCGTGTGTCTGTCAGTGGCTGCATTGTGTTTATCTGTCTGCCTGTGTGTACCCGCTCCAGAAAATCCCTGATAAACTAGTTAATAAATCTTGTCACATCCGTCCACTCCTGTCGTAGCCCCACTCATCCCCTCTCCCCCCCCCCTCCTCCTTCATCCCTCACGTTATCAGTTCATCCCCAGCCAGCACCCCCACACAAACCTTTACACCCCCAAATGCACCAACCTCTCTCTCTCTCTCTCTCTCTCTCTCTCTCTCTCTCTCTCTCACGCACACACACACACACACACACACACACACACACATAAACTTTCCCTCCCTCCCTCCCTTCGCTGGTGTCAACAATAAACATGTGTGTTAGTCTAAACAAATAATCCAATGCGTAAAGAGTATATCCTATAGTCGTCCCCATATTTTATTTATGTGTGAAGAGAAATGGGGCAAGGGATGATGGGGTATATTTTCTATTCATTTCTTTAATTTCATTCACTTCCCCGTGTTATAATTCTTTACTTTTCATGTTAATCGGCGCATACATGCATGCAGTGGCTCGTGGGTTTTGATGACATATCAAATATATATATAGTGGCTCTCCTTGGCACGGCATAAGGCCGATCAACGCTGCACGAGAAAATAGCCGATCCACAAGCTCACTGTGAGCTTGCAGATCTTCTGTTTTCGACGAGCGACACCGCCGCACGACAGAGCATGAATCAGGTATTAGCTCGCCCCGTCCAAAAATAGCACCGAAATCCCACCGAATAATAGAAAGGAGAAGAGAAGAGGGAGGGAGGGAGGGAGGGAGGGAGGGAGGGAGAGGAGGCGGACGGAGGGGATGTGGGGGGGGGGAGATTTGCGGCAGCTGAGGCTTTGCATTCGAATGCCGGGGTCCGTCTTGAGCGGAGGGGGCCCCCCGTGCACGCAGAGCGGAGGGGGCCCCCGTGCACGCAAGAGGCTTTATCGGGTCCCCGCAGCCAGGGCCCCGGCTTGGTTATGAATACCAAATGTGGCTCAGGACCAGAGTAGTGAGTTGTCTTTTGTTTTGTCAAGTGTGCAGCGACAAAATGCAACCCCCCTGCACCCCCCCCGCCCTGCACCACCCCATACCTCTGCTCACCGCACGCACGCACGCACACACGCACGCACGCACACACGCACACACGCACACACGCACGCACACACTCTGGTCTGGGGAATGTTTCCAGGGGTGGGGGAAGGGGGTTGTCCCTCACCTTGTGTCCACACTACCTGACGCATCGTTGTTACCATGGGAACAGTTGACCCCTATACACATCATGTTCACGCGCACGCACACACACACACACACACACACACACACACACTCACACACACACAAACACACGGATGCACGCTTGCACACACAGCATATCCTGTCCTGATGAATATTCATGATGCAGGACTACAAGGAACTCTGACTCCTCTTCTTCCTCCATCTATCCCGTCTGTCTGTCTGTCTGTCTGTCTGGCCATATATGGCCTTTTTTTTATTTACGTTTTCGGGCCGGGTAGGGCGAAAAATAATGAATAAGGCCAGATGGGGTCTCGGGCCAGCCCAGTTAGGGCCCAGTTAAGGGCATATTTTCCGGGCCTGTTCAGAACTACATTTTGCCGACTGATGGGTTAATAACTTTGGAGCCTAGAGTTTGACGTATCAGTCAAAAGGGAGACATCGAAGAGAAAGGTGGGAAAGGATCAACATATGGAATATCAGAACAGGTCAGCTCCATATATGGAGATCTAAGGGTTTGAGGTTTGAGGTCAGATCTACAGTTGCTGGCCGGCTCCATATATGCAGATCTAGGTGATGATCCAGGCTTCTCCATGTATGGCTATCCAGGTTTTGATGAAGTCAGTGTCGCGATCTTCATATATGGAGACGGCCATATATGGAGCATGTCACGAGGCGTGACAAACTGACAACCATATATGGAGGTGTGACGGACTGACTGACGGACTGACAGGTTTTGCAGGTTTTCAAAGTAATCTGAGAGCTACCGTCACAACAAACACTGAAATGTTTGTGTGGCATGCTGTGCTAAGAAAAACAATAGATACAATCAAGATGACACGGCAGGGGTATTCAAGTTGATTAGGCAATGGATTAATGGATGCAGATGAAGATTGGTGTGATAGGGTGTGATATGACAACATCCACTCCAAACTCAAGAAATACAGATAGCTAAAAATGGATGGAAATGGCATGTGTTGGATGAACTGCACTCAAATACTCATCTTGTGATCTTGTGCTAATTATTCGCCCCTTTCTAAAGCATGCTATGTGTTAACACATACAATGTGCATCTTTAAACTGAACAGCTTGGCCTATAGAAAAGTTACACATCCTCACAAAACGACATGCATTTGGTGCGACCTCGCCGATCTCGACTGCATCTGTTGCCGTGTTGATGGAATGGAGTCAAGTGGTACCTAAACCTGAGTGATCACAGATTATATCCCTTCCACACACACTCAACCTGCTGATTGACTCAGGATATTGAACACAGTTGAACCCACAGTTGACCCCGTCCATCTACACTGTCTGTACGTGGCCCACTGGTCTATACTATAGGTCATCATTGTTGTTGTTTATTCTTCCATTCAAGACGGACTGAACACTGAACGGACTGAAGCTCTCACATCAGACATCTGTGACCTCGCCATTCCCTCTCGATGGATAAATGGAATAAATGCTTCATGTTAAGGTAAGGTTTATAAGGCAAGACCTTCTTTTTATACTATTGCCGTTATGCCATAACCCATTTTGAGCGGGAGCCGGGAACCCCTTTTGGTGTTAGCATTATGTTATGCTTTAGCTATTGAAAAATAGCAGACCTACGAGCTTGTAGACATAGAAACATCACTTTTCCAGAAAACTGTCGATCTCAGGTCAAAATGGGTTAATAATACGTCATTTCAAGTTGTAGTTGGCATAAATGTATAGGGCTGTGCTTATTTGCCATGTATTTTATAACCTATGACTGAGGTACTTGGTCCTCTCATTTTTGTCTCCCGCTGCACGCTAATTCCCTTCGCCGAAAATAGCTGATCTATTAGCCGAACAGACGATCTATATCCTCACAATGTGTTGCGTTATCAGCTCGTAGATCGATTATGCTTCCAGATTGTTTGCCCGATGTTCACTAGTTCTGCTCAGAACAGAGATGCAAGGGTTCATGTGGTTGTTATAGTGATGTTACACGGCTGACTGATTTGAACTGTACAGGAATGACATTTGATCTTGACTTTGTTTCATCACTGAATTGATGGTCTCTTGATAATGACACCAATATTGTAAATGTTAAAATTCTCTTATCTAGTCTTGTCCTATAGGTACGTGCGTGCGTGCATGCGTGTGTCCGTGCGTGCGTGTGTCCGTGCGTGCGTGTGTGTGTGTGTGTCCATGCGTGCGTGTGTCCGTGCGTGTGTCCGTGCGTGCGTACGTGTACCTGCAAACACTTGTTGAGTTACCCAAGTTTGTGCATCTACACTATTGTTTGTGTTGAAGAATTTCTTAAAATCAAATGCAAATGCAAATAAAGATGTGTGTGTGTGTGTGTGTGTGTGTGTGTGTGTGTGTGTGTGTGTGTGTGTGTGTGTGTGTGTGTGTGTGTGTGTGTGTGTGTGTGTGTGTGTGTGTGTGTGTGTGTGTGTGTGTGTGTGCGTGCGTGCGCGCCTTGGAGCGTCTGTGTGTGTTATTCCATAGATGATAAACATGCAATTCTATCTACCAGGCCCCGGCATATTACCCTGCATCGTGCGTGCACGTGTGCATGTGTCACACGCACCCTGGCCGTGAGGTGAGGGTTGGAGGTTGGAGGGTGGGGCTGCCAAAGGAGGGGCCTCTCGGCGTGGGCCTTGGACTCGGCCACGCTCCCACTGGGCAGCGGGCGCGGCCGCGCTGCCCGGTGCCAGGCTGCCCGCCGAACCATCATCTGACACACATTCACACCTCGCCCTAGACGGCTCCGCCAGGCACTGCCACCCCGCCCAGGAGCATGTGGCTCTGGGCGCACGCACGCACGCACACACTCACACACTCACACACACACACACGCCACACACAGACACACTCACTCATACATACCTGTCACCACGCGGTTATGTTAGCATGCAGGATGTTTACCACACTTGGCGTATAATGAATTGAAGACATTCAGCACGCCTTTAAACACATTGACAGAGACACCGTGCGTGCGTGCGTGCGTGCGTGCGTGCGTGCGTGCGTGTGTGTGTGCGTGCATGTGTGCGTGCGCTTCTGGTACAAAATCTCCAGGAGTGGAGGACTGAACAACAACAACTACAACTATAGAAAGAAAGAGGGAATGCTTCCCTATACAATCGAATAAAAATACAATGGCTAACCTAACCCTTAGCAGAAAAGCTAAGCCCAAACAATATAACGATACTCACCCCCCCCCCCCCCTGTTCCGGGCACTCCCCCCATGCTACAATCATCAACAGTATACTTTATATAGGATAACAACAATGTCTCCTCGTAACATCTCACACATCACCTGCATATTCATCATCACGGCATTAGTGACGTGTACAGCATGTTGAACTGCTGAACTGTTGAACCTCAATGACCTTTCTCTGTTCCTTTTTTATCACACACATACACCCCCCCCCCAACCCCCACCCACCCCCTCACACACACGCATGAGCGTGTGCTGCACACACACACTCAGAACACACACGTCACGTGCACACCCGCAAGCACGTTCTCCCTCTCTGCCCCCACTGCACGTCTCTGTTTATCTCTTGCCCTCTCGCTCGACTGGGAATCACCATTGCTTGCTGACGTAGTCTTCTCTCTCTCTCTCTCTCTCTCTCTCTCTCTCTCTCTCTCTCTCTCTCTTTCTCCCTCTCTTTCTGACAGTCTGCCTGTCCATATGCCCACAGTCTGAACATGGCCCTGCCTCATGTGGCTCTTTGTTAGCGATTTGCTAGCTGTTTAAACGTGGCTAATCATATGCAGCCATCTCTCTAAGTCAGCTGTCCTCTCTACTCCCACCCTCCCCCCCCACCACCCCCACCACCACCTCTCCCTCCCGCGCACGTTCCTCCTTTTCAGCTGTCTCGTTCGACTACCGCTATCTGTTTGACTCCCCTTTTCTCCCCTCCGCTCCGGTCTCACCCCCCTCCTCGTTTTCCGTCTGCGTTATCTCCCATTCAGGCTTGCCTCTCCCTTTCTCTGTGTTCTCTCTCTAGCCCTTTATCTCTCCCTCTCTCTCTCTATCTCTCTCCCTCTCTCTCTCTATCTCTCCCTCTCTGCCACTCTCTGTTTCATCTCTTGCTTGCTCTCTCTCTCCCTCTCTCTCTCTCTCCCTCCCTCCCTCTCTCTCCCTCTCTCTCAGCGGTGAGCCTCCTAATCCCCTGCTCAGACTGCGTGGCACACGCCGGCCTCTCGCCCGGCACACAGATGCCCTCTGTCCGCACCGCCAGCAGGGGTCCTTCCTGCGCAGGTGTGCCACGGGGTGCATGCACGGGCACGGGTTGACTCCACACGGCGAGGCAAGCCGTGGATCAGGGGTGGCCTGGAGGTTAGGGGGTGAGAGATGGTGATGGTATAGATGTGGCTGTAGGGGGTTTAAATATGGAGACATGTGGGCTAGTGTTGGTGATTGTAGTGGTATTTGTGATGGTGGTGGGTTGGTAGAGGTATCGGTGAGGGGTGGGTTGGTAGACATACTGTATTGGTATTGATGGGCGGGTTGGTAGACATATTGGTATTGATGGGCAGGTTGGTAGACATATTCTGGCGGCAGTGGCTCAGGGGTAGAGTCCCAGTTCGAACCCGGGCTCCCCCAGAGTTAGTGTCGAAGTGTCCTTGAGCAAGACTCTGCACCCCTAATGGCTCCTGATGTGCAGGTCGGTGCCTCGCATGGTTTCCTCCGGCATCTGTATATGTGAATGGGTGAATGTAGCACAATCTCTGTAAAGCGCCATAAAGGCGCTCTTATAAATGCACCAGTTACATATTGGTATTGGTGTTCCATGGTATGAGTGCACGCTACTCAGTGAAAGGAGCATGTATACTACGTGCGCCAAACCAAACTCTGGTCCTGTCACCACTCATGTGAACAGTTTGCTCGCTCAGTCACATGAGAGTGAATTCAAACCGCCATTCAGATTGGATGGTCGCCTACACAAGATGGTAGGCCTATATGGTATGGTATGGTATGGTTATGGTATGGTATGGTATATGGTATGGTATGGCATGGTATGGTATGGTATGGTATGGTATGGTATGGTATGGTATGGTATGGTATGGTATGGTATGGTATGGTTATGGTATGGTATGGTATATGGTATGGTAGGGTAGGGTAGGGTAGGGTATGGTATGGTATAT
>NC_139706.1:19432357-19459857 GCF_964188405.1 Protomyctophum parallelum | reverse complement strand
CAGTACAGTACAGTACAGTACAGTACAGTACAGTACAGTACAGCACAGCACAGTACAGTACACTACAGTACAGTACAGTACAGTACCTTTCCCCTGGCCTCCACTTCACATCCATTCATGTGAGATAGACGTTCTAGAACCCAGTGTCACCCTGTTCATGTTTTTATGACTGACTGACTGACTGACTGACTGACTGACTGAGTTTATGGCATAAAATATATTGATGATTAAAATGTCCCACAGTGCACGGTTATTATTGAACCAAAACCGTTTTGATCAAAATTCTTAATTTAAGTAATATAAAATCTGTCATTCCCAGCATCAAAATTGTCACTGCGGTTTCGGCCAAAATACACAATTCAGAAAATAAGTATGTATGTTGAAAGGAATCATGTTGTTCTTCAAAACATACTGTATATTAAGGCAATTTATATTACCAACTCCTATAGCATTTCGCTTACCACTACTAAGCCCTATTTTATACCTACTATAGATATAGCCAAACTACAGCGCCGCCATGCAACTTGTAGTTCTGATATTTTCAGTTTTGACAAATCTTGACACATTTTGAAAGATTCCGACTATAATAACGTGCCCAAAATCGGGACGCCACCTTGAAAGTGGTTCAGGAATAAAGAATCCGAAGGCCATCGTACCGTCCCGACTCCCTACCTTTCTTATCCACTTGTCTGCCAGATGTGTCAACATTAAGGTATGCATAATGAGTTTAGCAGGATTCCCCACGTCTTCGCCAACATTCAGTGTTTTGTCTCAGGGAAAAAGCGAACTCTCACCCCTTTCCTCATGCTGCCGGTTGGAGATAAAAGATTCCAAGTGTTCTCTTCGGCGGCATTTCTCTCTCCAGCCCAGCGCTGTATCTGGGAATTACACGGGGGAGCCGGTCGATAACGCCACTACAATCAGGCTCGCCACAGTGAGTAGCGTGTTCTCCTTTCAGGCCTGTCACAGAGGAAAGACAATGCAGCAGCACCTGTAGGGTGCACTGAGAGGTCTCTCTGGCTTATTGTCAACACGCCTCAGCGGGATAGAGGCGTCTTCCCTGCTAGACTCCACCGCTGCTCTTTTCTACCGTCTAAGAAAGGGGGCTCAGATGTTTTCTCTTTCCACAGACACAACGACGCACAGGCTTGTCCCGCATTGTCCGATGCGGTGTTTTGCGAAATCTGACAACATTGGAGAAGTCATTACATTTGATTTGGGTTCAAGGGAAAAAGATCAAAATGGGGGCAATGTAAAGGAAAATGTTACAGTATGTTAAAACTATTATGCCTGAGTTATGCTTGGGTGCATGCATACTGACAAAAAGCCCACACCGTATTGCACTGCAGAGCGTTGTGTTCTTATTAAGCTTTTGTCTGTGCACGACACCTGCACGCATAGCTACGTCAGGCCTCAGTCAACTGGTTTTTGTCAGAGTATTGATTCATTCCAGTATTTTGAACTATTATTATTCCATGGAAAGTCAACAGGCCTACTGTATACCGTATGCCAAAACATCATTTCAAACTCCTGCACAAATTCACACCCTTAAACTGCCCAGTATCACCACAGCAGTCTACTATTGGCCACTGTCTGGTACCCATGGGGCAGAGAGGAAGCACTTGGCCAAGTGTACAGTACATTGTCTACAGTCAGTATTCTGTACGGAGAAAACTGAATTCAGCATGCATGCATAAAGCCTTGATACATTCAATTTTCACCTTTTTTCCAGTTTTTGAGAAACTAGTCCTTACCCGTTCTGAATATATGAACAGCAAATGATGTTCAGTGTGGGTAATGTGATGGGGGGGGGGGGGGGGGGGGATTGTTTACCCGTGTGGGTCTGCGCGGAAAGGTGTGTCCCAGTATTAATCTGTGTCCGTCCCAAGATGCATTTCACTGGTGACACGTGATTTGCGGGGAGATGGGTTTTTTTTTTACGCAAATTAATTTAATTAAGTACGAATGTTTGGCGTGTGTAATGCAGGGCAGATTGAGGTTGGAGGACAGCTGTGCGGCGCTAGGTTCCGTGAGGCGGTCCGTGCGTCGTGGCATTGTGAGATGCCGCAGAAAGCGAGCAGCTGTCTTGCTCTATGCTAAGGAAGTACTCTGACTGACTGACAGACAATCCGCTAAATTATTAATAGGATATTGGAAAGTGGTGTAGTGATTCTATGTAGAACGTTCTAGGGATATCTACATGTCTGGATTCCATTTGATGAGACTGTACATTTGTTTTCCTCTTTATACATGCAGGAAGATACCTGCAATACCAACAATATTCCTTTGGCCTTTCCAACACTATAATCACCATATTGTCTCAAAGGGCAGTCTATAGATGCATGAGGTGTGTTTCGTATCGATCCAAGTTCTCCACAACGGGTGAGTGCAAGCGAAAACAGAAATTGCTTTTAAAATCCAGTTTGTATTTCAAGTGAGAGCATGCTTAGCTTTTGTCTGTGAATACATTTAGGTTTTCCTATTATGTGCCCCCTTCGCTATGCACCCTCAAAAACTCCCTCTCTCCCCTCACACTCGGTCTCATTTTATTCAGCTTTAAATGGATTTCCTCTTTTCTTTCCAACGCTGCGATCATCCCGAGAGAGCCAGCAAACTTCTGAACTTGGAGAATGCCGCATGGGTACTCCCCCCACCCACCCACCTACCCCCTCCAAAAAAAGAAGAAAGAAGAAGAAGAAGAAAAAAGGCGCTGGGATCTCATGCATTCACGGGCTGATGATTCCGATAATCCGAGTTCAAATACAACTCCTGGATGACAGGATTTAAATGACATTATATAGAAATTAGATTTCACATCTAAAGCAACTAAACCACCCACTATCCCATATCTCTTCTAATTATACATACAAACCCCCCTCAGCAGCACCCACCACCACCATCTCTGCACTCTCTTCTTCCCCTGCAACTCCTCAACATTCTTCCTTCTGATTCCCTTTTTGTCATTCAGGATGAATATTCTTTACTGACACGTTGGCATCCACTACAGTACAAAATAACCCAGCTGCATGCATATATGTATATCATATATACTGTATGGTGAGTGTTCCCCATGGTGAACTGTACTGGGCTTGATTCACGGTGGGCCAATGTACGTGCGTGCGTGCGTGCGTGCGTGCGTGTGTGCGTGCATGTACAATCTGTTGTACATTCACCCGTTCACACACCGACAGTGGAGGCAACCATGCAAGGCACCACCAACCTGCTCAGCGCGAGCAGTTAGGGCACTGATGTCCAAACTGGCAGCCCGCGGGCCAAACACCGGCCCCAGCTGAGCTTTCTTTTTGGGCCCCTGAAACATATTCCATATTCCAATTTAAAAATAAATGTACAATATTATTTTTAGATGGTCGGTTGTACAGGATGTAGAGGATGGTTGATCAACCATCAACCGATAAGAATAAAATAGGCTACTATTTAGAATGATATGTATAGCTTGCAGAGTTACAGTTTAGTCAGATACACTCGAGGGGCTCATTCAGTGTTACGCAAGACACACATGTCATTCGCTGACGGCATCAGCTGACCAATTGGGGCAGGGTATTTAAGCTCACCTATAAGACTGGATTCTTCCTGCGTTCCTTCCTCTGCATAATACGTTCCTGGTGTTGTTATGTACTGTTTTGCTCCCACCACCACCCCAGCACCACCGGTGGACTATTCCTGTTCCCCATGGGGGGTGTTATTGTATACCTCCCTGCTCTTTATGTTTAATGATGGTTGTTTAAATATGCCGAGCAGGGAGAAAATATAGCAGAGCCGAACGCCAAGATAAAATATTATACAATTATATAGGCACACTTGTATTCTCATTGTATAATAAATATTGGTTTATTCGTGAGTTATCTGACTGAAAGGGAGGAATGTTAGTGACTCACTGCAGGGTCCCAAATTAAAACCCACAGTCAAGACTGCTACAAGAACCCAAATGCGGGTAAATGTAATCTTTGTTGAGTATAGTTACCCATAAGAAGATACAGCTCCCTATATGTACTTGAAAAGCATCTGGTGTTAAATTGTATAAAAGTAAGAGTATAAAGACTTTTTCATAGTATAACAAAATGCCTTCTCACTGCTTTCAGAATAATGTAGCTTTCAAGCTTTTTTCTTTTTTTCACCATTTAATGGCTGGATTGGCAAAAGCTGTCAGTGGCACATCAACATACAATTTACAATTTAGGCATTTAGCAGACGCTCTTAATCCAGAGCGACTACATAAATCCAGAGCGACTACATAAAGCTCTGAGTGCAGTTCCTCCATCACACAACATCCATTTGTAAGTGTAACTACTTCTAAGTTTCTTGAGTGGATGTTCATTGTCCATTCACACCAAATAAATAATTGCATCCATCCGTATGTTTTAGTTTTGAGATGACTTGTATTGATTTTGTCTTCCATCTTCATCCACTTAAAAAAACACATGAGAGCTTGTGCTCTTATTATAATAGCCGGGTGCTCAAAAAACCTTTCATTCATATACGAACATGCAAACACTTCACGTTGTCAGCCTGCCCCTAACACTCTCAACAACTGGCACTGGCACAGCAATTATTCTGTCAAACATCAAAATGCATAAATGCGAGGGGCACGGTGTCACAGTCAGTAGTGCTGTCACCTCACAGCTAGAAGTTCCTGGGTTCGATTCCCGCTGGTGACGCTGTGGGCGCTGGGGGCGTGTTCTCTTCCTCCACGTCATCAGTGCCAATACCCGAGGAGGGGTTGGCGAACGCCGAACTGAATAACGTGTTCCGTTCACGCGCTACTTCCGGCCGAGGAAACTCTCCCCTGTCTGGTGAAAAGAAGCAGCTTGGACTCCTCATGCATAGAAGGAGGCATGAGGTCAGTCCGCTGCCTCCCCCCCCCCCCCCCCAGGTTGGCAGAGGAAGTGTAGCGCCTATAGGATTACATTAGATAATTGAGATTGCAAAATTGTGGGATTTTTATTTATTTATTTATTTTAATCCATAAATGCAGTATATGAAGCAGGCCATACTAAGTTGCCATAGTGTTGTGTCCTATCGGACCTATAACACACAACAAATGGTCACATGGTTAACCTGCATTTTGTTCATGTCTGCAGGTTACGGTCTTGTGGCCCATGACTCATTTTACAATTGTGGCCCCCTGCCTAATCTAGTTGAATACCACCAATTAGGGGTTATGTTTTTGCTCAGGGACTCATTGACGTGAAGCCAGAAAAAGCCAGGGATCAACCTTCTAATATGCGTCTGTCTGTCTGTCTGTCTGTCGGTCGGTCGGTCGGTCGGTCGGTCGGTCGGTCGGAGCAAAACATAATTTCTCCAAATGCCCTCCCGGTCTTTGCCCATTGATGGCTATCTTCAGGTATTCTATATTATTTGGTGCGTGCGTGCGTGCGTGCGTGCGTGCGTGTGTGCGCGAGAGAGAGAGAGAGACCTTGCAGTGATGGGCCTAGATAAGAGGATTCTCCCAACTCCTGATTAGATCTGCTCCCATGTTTGTCTTCCAGTATCAGGGATTACATGATTTATTAGAGTGTGTTAGGGCTCCATGGCACAGGGTGCTGCTAACCCTCCCCCCACAGCCTGTAGGGGAGCGCATTCCAGCAAACTCCATGCATATTAACCGCTTAAACCTCATATGGTTGAGCGTAGTCCCTCAGGGCTCTATGCTAGTAACTCTTCTGTTATTATTTAGCCTAAAAATCAACCTGCTGTTTTTGGCGAAGGCGTTCCCCACAATACGGATGCCGGGCTTTAAGTGCTTACCACTTTCAATCTGGCGTCCGTATTTTGAGCATGGCAGAATTAAAAGAAAATATTTTCACCGTATTTACATACAATAGCAGATCTACAAGCACACAATGCATTGCGGCAAACTTGTAGAGTTTTTTAATTTGTAAGGTACACGTGCTCACACACGCACGCACATAGACGGATATATATAAGGTGGAGACAAAGGAAACATGTTTTTAGTGCTGTTCAGACCCCTGTCTCGTAGGTTCCGTTTTTCAGTACTCACCTCACCTTCCCCTTCCCATGTAATCTTGTAACTCATTTTATAATAAATGAACTATGTTAAAACCTTGCTGAACCTGCCTTCATTCACTCGACGGATGGCATCCCAACCAGATAATACACTTCAGTACAATAAGTGGTTGGAAAAACACGTCGTCAAGTCTGCCCATGTGTGCTTTCGTCTATAGTTCACAAACAATTCATAATATACAAAGGATGGATTCTACACATAACATATAGAATCACTTTAAACTGTCAGTGTTAATCAACATTTTCCTGTGAATCATTCAAGAATGGTCACTGTGGGACTCAGAGAACCGTGTGGAGAATACACTTAGTAAAAGTAGAAAGTAAATTTTGTTTGTTGACAAATGTGTGAGATTTTGAAAGCATCAAGGTGAGAAGATTCAAGTTGTTAAACTTTTTTACGTCAGTCGATTCGTCACGCGACTCACGCCACCATAAAATTAAGGCCCGGCCTTACCTGGGCCCTCATCAAACCCTGTACACTCTAGACACTGCCCCCTCTGCCACCCTTAGAGCTCCATATATGGAGATGACCTGTTCTGACATTCCATATGTTATCAAATCCTGTACACTCAAGACACGCTGCATATATGGCCAGTACAGAATTCATTCCATAATTGATCTGACCCCCCCATGCCAAAGGCGCCAGCACTCGCCCAGCAGTCTGCCGTCACACAGGCGGATGCGTGCACACGACCTCGCCCTCAGGTACTACTGGTGTAATTATGAAAGTATAAGAATCAGGACCATGAGGATGATGTGGGATGAAGTGGGATATTTCACTTTCAAAAAAACATTTTATCGTCTACCCCAGACAGTTTTTAAGTTGCTCGATTCAATATTTTGATTTTTGATATTCTTTTTAGCTGCTTGCTATACAAACCCATTGTAACTCCAAACTCCATTTTAACCATGATAGATTCATCGAATATTCACCCTTTTTCTTTTCTTCTGGTGACCGATATTCTCCTTCTAATTATCTAATACGTGAGGGACCCAAAAAAATCGATTAATCGATGTTCAATCGATACGCACGGGAATCGATTTTAAAATTTTGAATCGAATAGTCATTAAAAAAAAAGCGTCCGCTTTTGGTCCGCGAGACGGCCCCATTTGGTCCGCGAGCCATGCTCGCGCCTCGCAGCACCGCAACGCCTCCTCCCCTCTCCCCCTCACTCGTGGTAACAACAAGGAAGTCAACACAGCAGCCTGCAGTCATGCCGCCACAAAAGAAATCTAAAGTGTGGTTGGGTTTCGAAGCGTCGAAGATCGAAACAAATTTATATCGAAGTGTCGATCATCAAAAACGTAATCGAAGGTCAGCCCTAGAGGGACTGTGTTTTTTTTTTTCATTTACTGTGTTAATTTAATTATTTTATTTTTGGTCTCCTCCGTCTGCCTGTAAATAAGACCCTATGTTTGTGCCGTTTGTGAAACCAGCTTGTATCTGGAAAACCCTTCATTGTATTCTTATTGTAAATAATATTTTGATATGGTTGTTAAAATATATTGTATAAATGTTCAACTTTTGGTACTGGTCGTATATGTCTAATATACTGTATAGGTTGTGAGGTTGTGATGTCCAGGGCTCGGATACAGCTCACCGCCTCCCCCCCCAGGAGGCTCAGCTGGTGGGCCGTAAGCAGGGGTCAAGGTGGGGTGTCGTTCCCCGAGAACACTGCTGACGGTCAGCCTGCCATTTAATTTACAACACTCCCCCATCTCTCATCTCTCTCTCCCTCTCTCTCTCGCTCTCTCTCTGCCTAACACCTTTCTTATACGGGCCGCATATACTCACAACAACGAAGTATAACGTCTGGGGGCACAGCGGAGAAAATTGACAGTGTTGGGCGGCCTTCCTTCGGTGTGGGTGTGCTCAGACCTCCGGAGGGTCTTTCCATCTTCCATGTAATCTGATCGGTCCAAATCTATCGTTGGTTATGTCACGATTGCTGCCAGGTTTTCATTCATTAATTTGGGTCACCTGCCTGCCTGTGCGTGTGTGCGTGTGCGCGCGCGTGCACAGCTCAAGGGTGTGAAGGTGCCAGCAGCATGCTCCAGGAGAGACAAATCAGACAGACCCAACCCCCCCCCCCCCCCCGCCTCCTCCATCCATGTCGTCGTAAAACATCCACCCCACCCCCGCCCGCCACCCCATACCCTCCACAGAGGGTTGCGACCTCCTCACCTTTTCAACTCATCTGCAGGCAGAACAGGCTGGAGCTGAGGTCCATGCTCCATGCTCAGGCATTAATACCTTCACCATCCTCCACTATAGCATCACTGTCACCAAACTGCTATAGCTGGACACAGCCACAACCTGTCTAAAAGATCTAAAAAGATCTGGGGTGCCCGCTGGCGGTCCACATATAGGCTCTGACCTGACAGCGTGTCGCGTCTTCGAGTCCTGTTCATGACGACCTTTGCTGCGTGCCTCCCCTTTCTCTCTCTCCCTCTTTCCTGTCCGTCTTTACTGTAACTATCAATAAAGGCACAAAAGCCAAAAAACTAATATGAATGCCAGGTTGAAAGTGGCTATACGTTTATAGTTCATGGTTTCCACACCTATATGTGTGACACTGCCACATAAATGTGTGAAGAAATGTATATTCCTGAGTATTGAAAGAAAATGAAACATAACATACTGAATATTTAACTATATTTAACTAAATGTACGGAAAGGTTGTTTTATTTTCTGTAGTTAAACCATTTTCTGTTGAGAAGCTTTGATCATAAGGAGGAGCTGTGGGGGAAATGCATGTCAGCAATATAGTTCCAGGAAGTGAGGTACCAGGAACATCTATAAAAGTACAGGAAGTGAGGCAATGAGGCATCCAGAGGTTCCATTTTAGAATCAGACAGTGATAAACCACTGACAGAGTTTGAGATCTGAAGGAGAAAAGTTTGGTTAATTAACTGATTCAGAGGCTTTAGCTCTGAATCCATTCAGAGCTTTTGAACAAAGGGTAACCTGCTGTGGCCTCCTGACTTGAAGATTGGGTGAGAAATAATAGGCTAATAGCCTATACTTGTTTCCTTTTTTGAGCAATGCATTGCCTTTTTATTTGATGACTTTGTGGATTACTTGATTTTTGGAACACAATTTTTGGTTTGATTACATTTCGGATTATGTTTTTGATACTTGACTCATTGGAGACATTATGTTGCGGAGAACATTGAACATTTTCATTTGAAATCTTGATTGTTCAATTGAATTGAATTATCAGGAGATGTGGCAAGCGTCTCTGCCATAGGCGGCGGGTGCGTTTTACCTTTGGGTAGGCTATAGAATTGCGTTGGGGGGGGATTCTCGCGGCCGAGCGGAGCGAGGCCGCCGCCGCGGATTTATTTATTTATTTATTTCCCAGATGGTCTAAAAATGAGTTATTTAGCATACTTTTACCAATGAATTAGCCTATACACAGACAACGACTTTTGGACGTCTTTTTCTCAAGTCTCGAGTCAGTCAGTCAGTGACAGTGTAGATTACCCGGCGGTGTTGGCGTGTTGCTGCCCCTCCGGGAGTCGCGGCTCATGGCTCTCCACAGACGGCACAGAGACAGCAGTCACTCCACTGAACGTGCCAGTGTTGCTGCAGTGGTGTGAACTGTGAACCGTGCGGGCACTGGCGCTGCTGAGTTCTGACACCTTCTATAATGCTGCGCACATATATTATATATATAAAAAAAATACCCAGCATAATTTTTGGGAAGGCTAAGCCTTCCCTAGCCTTATGCACCCGCCGCCTCTCTGCTTAGTTGCCGCTGCAGCGACCAAGTTTGCGTTTGCTAAACACTTTGTGCTAATATATGAGTTGATGATGCAGTAGGTTGTCTGTCTTTGTTTCCTGGATTGTGCAGTCCCTTCCTTGGAAGGTATCTCTGTATGTGTTGCAGTCTTGATCTTAATAATTGTATATCGAGGCCATAGTGATGGGAGCTGATGGAGTGGAGCTCCGGCACATGCATCCATGTCCTTGGTCTGGCGTACTGATAGACACACTCGTTGCTCGGCTGATACAGGTGAGGTGAGTTGGTGGAGGATGGATGGCACCCAGTTTGGTACTGATTGAATGATTGGTGTACACGAAGTGATTGGACCAGTGATATAGGAGACCTGTGATAACTGATTGAAAGAGAACAGCGTGCAGGGGGGAGAGCACAAACAACACACACATACGCAAGACTTGACACTTCTTGGGCACGTATAAGATCAACTTTGACCTCTGCCCAGCCCCAGCATAGCCATCACAGACCTCATGGCCCTTTGACCTCTGCCCAGCCCCAGCATAGCCATCACAGACCTCATGGCCCTTTGACCTCTGCCCAGCCCCAGCATAGCCATCACAGACCTCATGGCCCTTTGACCTCTGCCCCACCTCACGCAGCAGTGTCCAGTCTCTCTCTCTCTCTCTCTCTCTCTCTCTCTCTGTCATTTACAATAACTACCAACTCCAAGACTGTACACACACACCGTATACGAGATGGATACCAGACCCCCTGTGTTTCCGAGCTGATGGCGCCATCAGCCAGAAGCCATATACTGTACATGCAGGTAACAGTTCCTCTCATGGCCTCATCCCTACGTAGAGCCATCACACAGGGATAGACGCGTTGTCTCCCACAGCCACCACTCTGGGGAGCCAGCAGGGGAGGCAAGTGTGTGTGTGTGTGTGTGTGTGTGTGTGTGTGTGTGTGTGTGTGTGTGTGTGTGTGTGTGTGCGTGTGCGTACATGTGTGTGCCTGTGTGCCTGTGTGTGTGTGTGTGTGTGCGTGTGCGTGTGTGTGCGTGTGAGTGAGTGTCTCCTTTCAATGAATATGAAAAGTCTCATACAAGTCATATATTGCTGAGAGCAGGTTTGTGTTCAAATATGCAAAATGTCAGATGCAGGGATCTATCTGTTCCATGAATGTTAAGGAGCTTACTTTCAACAAGTGCCATATTTTATACTGCTTTATTCTCTGCATATAGAGGACCCCTCGCCCCCCGCCCTCCTTTGTCCTTTCCAGGGATAAAGGTCGCGGGGAGCTCGTGGTGTTTGGCCCTGCTTTGAATAGTACCGTGTACGTACCCCAAAGCCGGGCGGGCTTTTGACACGGAGGGGCTAAGACAAAGGGAGACGGGGGTCGTGTAGTGAAATGGTTAATGTGAATCTTAACAGGGGCTGGCAATGTCATTATCTCCAAATCCGCCTGAGCCCTCTCGACCGGGGGTCGCGCCACCGACGGCCACTTTACATCCCGAGCGTGTCAGGGGCCGAGAGAGAGACCGGGGCATGACTGCCAATCCCATGCAGCGGATTTGCGTCGTCCTCCTCAAAACCAAATTCTGCGAGCGCATGCATGCATGCGGATACGTTACCGGTGTTCAGAATTATTGGGGAATTTGTCTGGGAGACATGGTCAAAGTCAACGAGGCTGTCTCATCTCAGACTAAATGGGGTGGGGGGGGGGGGGGTGCCAGAGGGCCCCAGGCCCCCAGAACAAACCTTGACACCGCTGAGCAAGCCCTAAACAAGACGGTCCACGTTTCAGATGAGTTGGGAGTCTGTCAGATTTACACACTGCTGTGGTTTCAGCCACCCTTGATAATCCCTTCACGGAAATAAATTGTCCCATTAAAATGAAATGTTGCCCATATAGGTTTAATAAATTGAAAACGCTTGTTTGAATCCTCGGTAATTTGGACCGGAATCCCAAGCATGTAGAAAGGCTTGCCACAAAATAAGATTATTTCCTGCTGTATTATAATGTATGCACCAGTTTTTATGACCAAACAGTGTCACTGAACCCCCCCCCATAAAATGTGTGCTTATTTATATGCAGTTATTCAGGTATGCAGTAAATTCCAATTACTTCTTTAGGTTTCTATTTAGCATGGGGGGGTGTGACAGGGAAGCTCTGTTTCTGGAGAGGCAGTGTAAATCTCGTTAACTCTTTGCTGTGCAACTGGAAATCTTACATTCGACTCATGAAATGAACAGTGTATAAGATTTTAATAACTAGCTAATGGTACCATATGAGAAAAGTATTAAAGGGGGCGGGTGAGGTACAAACGTGCGCGCGCAGTGTCATCTGCGCGTTCAGCAGTGCGTGAAGAGGAGGGAGGGAGGAGGGGGGGGGGGGGGTACCAACCACGACTACCAACATTTCTACCCGTGGCGCTGAGTCCTTCCTTCGGCTCCCAGCGGCCCTAAATCCCCGCCGCCGCCCCGTGTCACCCCCCCACCCACCCACCCCCCTGTGAGCACCCGCTGACGTACGGCGTGCCGAGGCGAGCGCGTTTTGCCTATGCATTAGCCATCCATTTCCCCCGGCTGACACCTCTCCAACATAAAACCGTAAGGCAGAGGTAAAATATCTCTCTCTTGGCGAAAATAAAGCTTTGTCTGCCCGCTGATCTATTGGATATAAAAATAAAGCCAGCCGGCTTTGATGCCGGCTTTACCTTATGCGCGGGTTGCTTTTTGTGCACACAAAAGGCAATGAAGATGAATAGCGTAGGATTGCCAGTGCTGTGTCTCCCGCAGTCCACGGTGGTGGTTCTGTCTGCTTCTCTGCGCAGTATTTGTTTCAGCTCATCATATAGGCTATATATATGCTATCTCCATCCCTCCTCTGTCTCTCTCAGAAGACCTGTTCTGATTTCCAGAAGTTCAGGGCGGCGTTATTATTGATCAGTATATTGTGTATTGTCGATATGACTGTCTGGGATTCCCAGGCTTTTTAAGAAGAAAAATAAAAGGTTAAGATATAGGCCTATAATCACGCGAGTTTTTCTATACAGTTTTATATTGGTTTCAGATATAGGCTATATCATATCTCAAAATATCATGCAAAGTTCATCCTTATACTATCGTTGATTTGGGCGCTTGCAACATGATATAAATATGACAATTATGATAAATCTTCATTACAAACACGTGATATGATATAAGGTGCGAACAACTAAAGTTTAGAACGTTTATTTGTCTTCTACTTTTTCGATTCTGTCGATTCAGAGATGCTGTATTACTAAGGCCTATATGCCTATACATAACTGTAAACTTTGATTCTGACAGAGTAGGCCTGTGTGTGTGTGTGTGTGTGTGTGTGTGTGTGTGTGTGTGTGTGTGTGTGTGTGTGTGTGTGTGTGTGTGTGTGTGTGTGTGTGTGTGTGTGTGTGTGTGTGTGTGTGTGTGTGTGTGTGTGTATATATATATATATATATACACACACACACACACACGGGGGAGAAACAATAATTCACCGACGCCGCTCTATATATATATAAATCTTCCAGCTATCGTCCAGCCGTGCCTGTATTTTAATTCAACCCGGGGCACTTGATATCAGTGCCGGCCAGGGCTCCGCATCCTCGCGGGCTCCTTTTTTGAGCAGCACAAATCTGCTCCAGTGCAGCCAGCTATCTGCTGCTTTTCAGCCACGCTAGGGCTGTCCCCAGAGCATTGCCCACCACGCGATAATATCTCAAAGGGAGTGGTTATCACCACACATTATATTATAATCATTAGTGATCCTAGCCCTTTCACCCCTACTGCAGAATAAGCACTGAGTACCATTAATCTAAACTAGAGCAACTGTTAGGGAGGCTATAGAAGCACACTCATTCTTCGCTACTGCAGAGGGGGGGGGGGGGGACTGTGGGGCCTAATAATAATTTCTCAATCCCCTCTGTTTGCAGACTTTTATATCGAACAAGAAAAGATACTTTTCGTCTTAATTTTATAGTGAAGGAAAATAGGCCACACCGCTATGGGAAATGCTTTTTGATTGATGAGCCTGTATTAACTCTCATATTACAGGCTATACCCCTCGGTCCGGTCTTATACTTTCTAAATGTCATATAGAGAGAGAGCCTTGCGTGCGTGCGTGCGTGCGTGCATGGAAAGGGGAGACCATTTTACGTCACAGACAGCTTTGGATTGATAGAATGCCAGGCACACAAATTGTGTAATGCCTGGCAATCACAATCAAGACCATGTGGACCATAATAATATGTCAAGCCACAAACCCTCTCCATATTGAATTCGCCCCATACTGTAGTGCTAAAGTATAATGAGTGAGTTGTGTGGGGATATAGCCTTGTTTCTCATGTAATGCACTGTATACTTTCTGACTGTGCTCCAACTCGAAATATTTGATATTTGTCGCCCAGGGTAAAACACTATATAGGCCTACTTTGTCTAGCATTAATGCTCAGATAAATACTCAGGTTTGTTCCATAATCTATATACCGTTGGGTTGGAAGATTATTTTCTATGGCCTATATATAATATATTCAGCAGAACTCGAGGTTCTGTGTGGCAGCGCAGCGCAGCGATGTCGTTTTTGTCGGCGAGCGACACCGTCGTACTGAATCAGGCTCAGGTCTAGTGGTGGTGGTGACAGGGTTTGATTATCGGCTGGGGACCGGGAAGGGGGACAGCTGTGGGGAGAGGGGACCGCATGAGAGATCTATAAGTCCCATCGAATTTCTCTCCACCAAGCTGGGACAGAGTTGGGATGTCAGGGAAATGTTTATGTAGAGCTGCTGCTGTTCAATAGCCCGTGAGGTTCACACACTGTGCACGTTGGCTGCTGATTCCCAAGAAGTCCAGAGGAGGAGGAGACACACACGCACACACACACACACACACACACACACACACACACACACACACACACACACACACACACACACACACACACACACACACACGCGCGCGCGCACAACGTTGCATTGATCGTTGCGCTGTGCGTATTTATTGGCTGTATCCTAACAATGTATAGGTTATGCTGCCGTTGGTTTGAATTCAACTGTCGGTGCATATACATGCATGCATGCAGCTGGGTGGATGCAAATGTTTGTCTGTGCCTCCTATAGGAATCGTATAGAATGTGTGGTGATGGAGGGTGGTGGGAGTGGTATAGGCTTGGTGCTGCTGCTGGCTGCTGCCTGTGATATTTGGCCCCTGGGTCCTCCAGCGACGCATGCATGACACCCACCACCATCACCGCGCCACCCTCTTCTCTTCATGACTGACAGAGAGACGCACGCGGGCATGCAGGGCGCTCTCCCGTGTCCGCGCCCAGCCCTCCCCTCCTCACTCAGCAAATGCGAGCGCGTCCCCGGCTGTGAAAATGAAGACTTTTTTATTTATTTTTATATGAATACGACTCGAATCACATGCTCGAGCCGCGTGAACTTTGAACCCCCATTTGAGTGATCTCACCATGGCCTCGTCCTTCAACCATGCCATGGCACAGTGCCAGACCCGTAAATACACTATATGCTGCGTTTATACGTTTATATTATTACGGGCTACTGCTGCCTGTAGACCCAATACAATATTTAACAATAATAATATGTTATTATTATTATTATTATTATTAATAATAATAATAATATTACCCTTATTATTATTATTTATACTCGTTTTGTGCATGCGCGAAGGTAAAATGCACAGGGACTTGTTTTCCTGTCGCTTATTTATTTATTTGATAGGCTGTATGAATCATTATTCTCATTTGCATGTTAGTTTCGTTCTTCAAGCTTTAAAAAAATTATCAAGCGCTTTTCGTTAGATTTCGAAAAGGAACACATTCCCTACTGAATTTAATAACGGCAATATTGTTTTAAAAATCGCCCGATGATATGTTTTTCGTTGGGTCCACCAAATGTCCTGTCAGTTTAATCTGATTTCCGGCTACATTAGTAATAACAAATTACTCATTTATACCTTTAAATGAAGATTGGCCAACCTACTTTATCCAGTAGTGCATTTTATTTGCAATTTAAATTTTGATAGGCCTCAACAATTTCATACGGGCATTTTCGATGTCAAAAATAAACGCCCATATACTGAATATTACTGATCGATTTGATTTTGAGAGTGCCATATTGGTGCTCCTTCTAAAAAAACGAGGGAGGGCTCTTATCGTACATCACCATGACGTAAAACAGACACTATTGTCTATTTGCTCATGCTCATTACACTATGACGTATAATTGTTCATTCATTGTCAATGGGAATTTAATGTTTGTGCAGGACAAGGTTTGTGCACACACAAACCAAAAGCTGCATATAGGAGCGGAGGGGCTATAGCGCCCCTCAAAAAAAATTGACTTGGAGAGATATCTGTGTACAAGCAAAGAACCATGCTGTGAGCCTGCAGGGGTGATGGGCTGGCTGCGAGCCCCGAGGTTCCTCTCTCCCCCTCCGGTATAGAGCTAGCTCTCTGATGCGGTCCTGGTGCGCTCAGATGATCAAAGCTCCAGTCGGGAGGTAATATTTCTCACTTTATTACCGGTGTCACATGCGTGTCTGTCCGGCCAACGATCACACGATCCACTGACCTATCATCCGACCTACCCCCCTTCTCACCATCCCGGGTTGAGGTCACTTATGGGCTATATATATATATATATATATATATATATATATATATATATATATATATATATATATATATAGTTCTTCTGTACAGCCGGCTTGAACATAATTATAACGCCTATCCAAGAAACGACCAAAAAAATAGTGTCCGTTAACCTTGGATATGTTTTCTATATAAATAGGTCATAGCCTTTACTGTGTTTTAATTGAGAGATTTGCATGTTTAAGTTAAGCCTTAAGCATGACTTGTTTTTACAGCCTATATCGAATGCCTGCACTATTGCCTATATATGCCTGACATTTATCTGACCAAATACACTTTGCACTGAGCTAGTATATATAAGGTTAGGACTGCCACAATGCAAGTTCAGTCTGGCTCACATGCGTTGTTTGTGCTGATATTGTATCTCCCTGGCTGTGAAGCCTCCAGGAGGCGGGAGACAAATAAACGTGTCATGATTAGAATTAATGATTGCATGCATCTTCACTGCCTCATTCATTATCGCAGATTAATTGTCTTGCAATGTACTAGTTCGGCTGTCTGCAGTTCATAAACTGAAATCTCTTGGGCTGATTAAAACGGTAAACCACGTGCGAAAAATGTCACTCCCTGCCCAGAGATGTTAGCAACACAGGCATTATAGCCTACGGGTTATTTTTTCCAAGATGGCTTGTGGGAATGGATCAGACAGGTGCCAATAAGTGTGCACCTTTAGACTAGATCTTACTTCAATGGCGTCATTGGCGTGGAATTATAACTAAAAAGTATAGAGAGGTATACCTTAACCTTACCCAAACAAATTATGTCTCTCTGTTAGTTTAACGAAGAAGAAAAGAAAAAAAAATAGGGGAGGAGAGTTAACTATACTATTTTAGTTAACTCTACCCCTCTCCCTTTTAAATTATAATTTAAAAAAATAACATAAAATCGTCATGTTCATCTAGTCTGACTCTGCAGCATAGTACGGGTATAAAAAAACACAATGTTTCTCATTATGCATGCCATGTTCTCAGAATATCTCAGCAATGATCTGGTATAATGTTCCATATAGGCAACATGCCCGGCCCAACATCGGCACGTGCACTGTATAATCTGAAAGCATACTCCTGTAATAGAAAAGCACCCCTTTAACTCAATTCATATTTTTGTTGTAAATACCGCATGCGTGGCATGACTATATAGCCTAATCCTTTTTGTTGTGAGGGAGAAACGTGTTGTGTTGAGAAAAGTTTTGTTTTCGCAACTATATTAAGATGTAGCCAGCTCCGAGTCCAAATGAGAATACAGCAGAAATATCTTCTTGGTATAAAATTAAAAAAGGTCACCCCTTGGGTGGAAAACCCCCACATATCCTATAAGGGATTAAAGTATATCCTATAAGGTTAACCGCCTTTTGCATTTAATAGTGTCTTTGCCTCGAGGGGTCTCGGGATATTCTTAGGCCTATGTTTTGATTTCTATTCGTGGATTAGGCTGGTGCCGTGGGTCGGAGGTTTTTTTCCTGCAGTTTATTCGAAATCAGACAGAGATTATCCCCAGCGACATTCTAGCGTGCTATTTTATATTCTTATACATAACACGTTCATGTTGGTTTACATTACAAGATGCCTTTGCAAGTTCAACCGCAGTATGCTTGGCCCCACGAGGCTAAAGACTGGGGATTATTGTAAATAAGTCTATACACACAAGCCCAAACTCAGAGTCAGACTCAACTTGAATGTTTTGAACTGCATGTATAATACAAACATACAATTATGGTGCTTCGGATTGTCTGCATTTTTATTCTTTTAAAAGAAAAAAAGAAAGGAAACAAGAAAAAGTTCATGGATGGGCATGGTTAAAAAATGTGTTGTATGCCCTGTAGTTGAACCATCCAGTTGTGACCCCTCTCTCTCTCTTTCCCTCGCCCTCTGCCCACCCCCATCCTGTCTGATGGAAATATATAACCGATATATATATACGCAGCACTGAATGCACTCTCATGCGCACTCTACAAACAGAACGGGACGTGGAGAGGTGGATGAAGAGCTATATAGGTGAGAATGGAGGAGGAGAAACCAAGCAAGTGGGAGGGGGCGTCTGTCTGTATATGTTTGAGCTATGTTCTTCTTCTTTTTCTCTCTCCGTCGCGGCCCTGGCTCGGCCCTGCGCCTCCGTTTTGCATGAGAAGTAGCCCATATGCAGGAGGAGGGAGAGAGAGGGAGGCGTGGTATTGATTCCCATTTCTAACTGGAACGTTTAACACCACCGCCGCACGCGCTCACGCATACACACACACACACACACACACGCGCGCGACACCAAAATAGAGGAAACGCACCGCCAAAATCTTTTGTCCGTCCAGATATAGTATGATAAGAATGAACAGACCTATTTTGTCACTTATGGGTGAGAGAGGTTAAGGTTGCACTGGGTGAAATAAACAAGCCCATTCTCACTGACGTGTGTAACGGGTCTTATACGGACGGAGACCTTGCAAAGTGCCTTAAAGCTAAGTGACATTTTGGCTAATTCGGTGGTATATATAGGCCTAAATGCTTTGGTTCGGTGCGCGCCACGGCGCCACTGTTCCCATGCAGTTCCCACACGTGGCGTTCTCGCTCAACTATATAAACGAACCATCCATCCCATTGGCGTTGAAATAAATTAGAATTTTACAACAAAGACAACTGCAACGATTTCACCGTTATCAGATTTATTAAGCTCTTAACTTATACAGGCCACAACAGCATGCAGTTTGGGCACAATCAAACATTGTATAAAGATTAGCAATCACAACCATGCTTTCCTGTCAAATGCTTACTCTGGCACATTGTGGAAATAAAAAGAATTAGCTCAAGCTAATCAAGGCCACTCAAATCACGGCCACTTTATAACAGGCCCTATACAAAATATGTGTTTAATGCATAAAAACACATTTTAAAATACACTAAGGCTATAGGCTATATCTCCAGCGGAGCTTTAAATCTTAAACGTATATATAAGTGTATGATATACACAACCACATTTTACCATTATGCCCTTTAATGGGACTTAATCTAATAACCCACTGAGTCGCGGGGATCTCCACACTTGCGCCTAATGTTAATTCCCTAACTAGAGTAAGTGGATTGGACCTTCTTAATGAAACGTCCCGAGGTGTTGGGCCCATCAGCCGCTGACAGCATGAAGTGCTCGACCTGTCAACTTTAGAGCCTCTCTGTCTTTCACATCCCGTCTACCTTCCTGTACTGGACCAGAGAGAAACAACATGCACGGGATATAGGCTATACTCATCAAATACAAATACAAACGCGGTCTGAGCCTCTGGTAATCATTATTATTGTAAACGAGTCACATCATGTTTGCCCTGCACGAGGGAAAATAACAGAGAGACAGTCCCAGACTGCTCGTTTGTGCTCGCGCAGTGCACATATAGATAAAAAAAAAAGGTCCGATTGTAACCTCAGCTCAGCCCATCGCTTATTACCACGCATCCAGATTGTTGCTATACTGTCTGGTATATATAACCCTAACTGATAGAATTGTATATAGCCTATAGCTACTTCAAGTTCCTGAGTTGCAACGCGAACGAAACGCTTTCATCCAACACCACGTCCTACAAATATGTTTTGCCTAATCGCATTCCAGAGATAATATTATTATTATTGACTAAATGTAATAAATGAGACTCAATTAGACGAAATGTGCGCGAACTTGCGAAATGTTCACCTTACAAAATAATTCAACCTAATTCTATGCTCAGTCTACAAGTTTAAGTTTGCGAACTTTGCCTAGGAGCACGAATAATAACAAGCCCATGGTTATTTTACTCTCAAGTGTTCCACCATATCTACCTTGTCAAATGATTCTTGATGCTCCTTTTGCCCAGAAGACAATTTCACTCAATGGCTCAAAGTGTCGTTTCCCCCCCCACCCCTTGCGGACGCTCGATCGTCGCCGACTCCATCCTCCAGCCACATTCACTAACATATGACACTTTCGGGGAGATTTTTTGACAATTTGGTATGTGTTCACTTCCCCATAAATAGCACGGGAGTGCACCGGCTGCGCTTTGAAGGGATAGCTAATGGTTACTTGGCATGGCGTGGTGCTGATTGGCTTGGCCGTGACCTGACGTCAGCAGCCTGTGAATAAGGCTGGCTGGTGTGCGTTGAGGGGCATGCAGAGTACCGGAGACTGAAAGCAGAGCGTCAGACCCTGCGCATACATGACACACGCATCCTAGCATCACCACTATATAGCATCGTGTGTATACCCAGAAAAAAAAAACAAGACAATAACAGCAGATCCTGGACATTCAACAGACACGGAGGAGGACACCTTTTTTTTTCTTCTTCTTCCTCGAGATCTTTTTGGGTTTATCGTTTTGCTTCGCGACGGGTGTTCAACAGTGGATAAGCGGCCATGTCAAAGTACACTGAATTATTTATAGGCATGCGTGTCTTGCTGTGTGACAGTGTTGCCCTAAAACAATTTTATTAGGCGCCTCTTCAAGCCTTTTCTGACTGGCACACGTCGCTCGTTTTCGGCCAATGCATGCGTCGGCGTTGAAGAGCTCGGGGACAGGCTGATAAGCTGTCGTATTCTCAGCTGAAGAAGCCGATCTTCAGGTCGGGGTTGATGTTTTTGTTTTGTCTTTGATTGCTTTCATTCATCTGCATGCGTATTCCACGTATGGCAGAGGACCCCGAAGGACTGATCTCTACCTCACAGCTGAGAGGACGTCTTGGCATCAGGCTGTCGGCTGGTGGACCCTAGACCTCCACGGCGAGCGGTTTTACGCATGCAGGGAGGAATCCGTGGTGACACCTGATCGACCGCCTCTCCGAGCACATTGACCCGGGACCTCCAAGCGAATAAGGAACCAAATACTCCCGGCGATAAACAGTCAATGCCCGGCCTGTTCCGTTGATTTGTCTGTCTGTTCGAATCACAGAAGGCAGAGAACCAGCCACGGTTATCATTGTGGGTGCACATCCAAAGACCATGGTGCACTGCGCCGGCTGCGAGAGGCCTATATTGGACCGGTTTCTTCTCAATGTTCTGGACCGAGCCTGGCACGTCAAGTGTGTTCAGTGCTGCGAGTGTAAATGTAATTTGACTGAAAAGTGCTTTTCAAGAGAGGGAAAACTATACTGCAAAAACGACTTCTTTAGGTAAGCTTGTGGAGACGTGGCATCATCTTTTTATTATTATTATTGTTATTATTGTTTTGTTGCCGTCATTTTCACGACAATGACCGGGTAGGCTAAAATGTACATTCAAATGCAAATTAAATTATTATCGTTAGATTATTGTGCAACAAGCAGCAGCAAGCAACAACAACAACAACAAGAATAAATAACAACAACAAAGGGTCTAAAAATTATAATAATCATTATGGGTCTACATAAATTAAATGTATATGCTATAATAAATGAGTAATGATTATTACTTTTTTCAAAAAATATTTAGATAGATTGCTGCTGGTGTTTTTGTTTTGTTTTTTAGTAGGCCTACAACAAAGAAAATTAGGGTTGTGTCCCTTTGTGTTTATTAAGCCTATCGTGTATAGCCTATATGAAATTGTCCTAGACTATATATTATTTTGCTAATGCAACTGAATTTTGTATTTGGCCCTAATAACAAATAGGCTACCTATTATGCTGTATTTTACAGAATGGGTGTGTATATATATATATATATATATATATATAGGCCTATAGACAGCCATATATGCACAGGACATAAAACATGGGAAAGTGTTGCCACAGATTATGCCACGCTGGGTTTGTTGTGCACACATGATTTATATAGCGTATTTATTTGGTGTTGGCTCACACTTCATACATTTCAAATAACATAGGTTATGTTGAGGACCAACGTGCCCGTGGGCGTGAATGGGGATTCGGAGGTGAGATCTCATGAGCTTTGATTAGGAGGTCCATAATTAAAAGCCTGTTAATTTGAATTGTCATGCAAAACAAAAAGGGACGGCAACATTGAACGCGTGTGTACTCGTTAGCGGCTGGGGGGTTGGGGGGTCTAAGGAAATAGCACTTTGTTTACTAGATCCGTTAGAGTCAATAAGCTTGTCTAAGGCCCGGCGTCGCATGGTGGTAAAACTATCTGTGTGTTTGCACAGCTCGACTGAGGAGGACGTGATAAGTGGATTTGAATAGTAGACAAGTTAAAAAGATCAAGCGCAGACAAAGCAATCACAGACTTGCAGTCAACACGCATGTGTATACACCACCCGCAATACACATTTTAACACCCGTCTACTGTGGGTCGCCTGTTTCCGAAACAGGAACATGTCGATTGCTTTATATGGAGGATTAATATGTAGGCTATAGTTTGTATAGCTTGTGTGTGTGTCACACACACACACACACACACACACACACACACAACTGTGCTGTATATGAAACGGCATAAAATAAATGTATCCACATAACCTGTGACAAAACCTCTGTATTTCCATCCTCGCGTCAGAAACCTAGATATTGAAAATAGATGGAAAAAATAATAAGGGAGTGTAGGCTTAATTGAAAATGCCAAGTTCCTTTATTCGGCTCAAAACCATGTTTTTGACAAACCACATAACTAATTTGGGGTTCGCCTACAATTAATGTATGTCCATAGGCCTATTTTACCCGTTGTTTGTCGATTATTACGTTACGGTACCCCTATACATCACATTATAGGCCAAAACAAAACAAGGTGTCGAGCCCATCCCCCAGCTGATCTTTTCTAACTCTCAATTCTAAGAAATAAATAAATATACCTATACGTGTTTGCCTATATATACTCTCATGCTTATATCTTTGTGTTTCCCCAGGCGATTTGGTACAAAGTGTGCGGGCTGCTCGCAGGGAATCTCGCCGAACGACCTGGTCCGGAAGGCGCGGAGCAAAGTGTTTCACCTCAACTGCTTTACCTGCATGATGTGCAATAAGCAGCTTTCAACCGGAGAGGAGCTCTACATCATAGACGAAAACAAATTCGTCTGCAAAGAAGATTACCTAAGCAACGCGAGTGTAAAAGACGCCAGCCTCCTCTCAGGTAGAGAGACGTGCGGGGGTAAAAATGGGCTCCATCATGTGGCGTGTGCACCGAGCTAAATTGTGATGAATGTGACGCGTTAAGCCCCACCGTTTTCTGTGGAATGATCATGTATCATAATGGAGCTAGCCGGGGCGACCGTGGCCTATAGTCCTGCATTCACATGAACAGAAAATACCAAAGCAACAAAAACAAGAGTCCCATATACCAGAAATATAGGCCTACATATATGGCTTATTGAGACACATGTAACGTATATATCTTCGAAATGCAATTCATATATAGTTATATCATTTAATGCAATCCTATATTCATCACAATTTATCTTATGACCTTTGTTACACACACACACTGTATGTGTGTGTATATATATATATATATATATATATATATATATATATATATATATATATAATATATATATAAACTTATTTTAGTAGTATTATTATTATGTGCACAACTATGACTTTATACTGAAATGGGGTGCATTGATTCGGCCTGGTATATCGTATCTCATATCGCCATGGTTTGTTCTCTGCAGTAACGGCGTGCAGCGACCCGAGCTTGTCGCCGGACTCCCAAGACGCGTTGGCGGACGACTCGAAGGACTCTGAAATAGCCGCTCTGTCCGACAAGGAGGCGGGCAACAACGAGAACGACGACCAGAACCTGGGCGGCAAGCGCCGCGGACCCAGGACCACCATCAAGGCCAAGCAGCTAGAGACGCTGAAAGCTGCGTTCGCAGCCACGCCGAAACCAACCAGACATATCAGGGAACAGCTGGCCCAGGAGACGGGGCTGAACATGAGAGTTATTCAGGTAAATAACGATATTTCACCGTCACAAAAATATTGGAGAAAAAAAAAGAATACCACAAAGGGGTTACGGGTGCATGTGTGGCTGTTGTGGCATTGTGTGCGTTCATGGAGGAGAGGACGCTTGGTTTGGGGGGAAGTGCCTGTTTGCGGGCAGGTGGGGGGGGGCACTACACCTTGTGTGTTTTCGGGGGTTACACGCTCATTAAAACGTGTGATATAGCAGCTTATATTTTATGGAAAGCACCTCCCCGAGTGGCGGAGCTAAAAAGGAGGAGGGTCGGTGTCTTTTGTTGGCATTCGTTTCCCCAGCCTTGGGCACCCTGTCAACACACTGCCACGGACAGACATGGGCACAAACAAACACTGCCACACTGCCACCCAGCTCTCTCTCTCTCTCTCTCTCTCTCTCTCTCTCTCTCTCTCTCTCTCTCTCTCTCTCTCTCTCTCTCTCTCTCTCTCTCTCTCTCTCTCTCTCTCTCTCTCTCTCTCTCTCTCTCTCTCTCTCTCTCTCTCTCTCTCTGTGTGTGTGCGTGCGTGCTCCTATATATTTACCCTCCAAAGGATAAGGTTTATTCCTTGAAATCACACGGTCACATTGAATTCATTACGCTAAAGATTGGCTGTCGTTGGTTTGTTTGGGAAAGGGTAATTTATATGGGTATTATTTTTTATTCTTGGCGTGCGTTGCGGGCAAACACGCCAACTGGCGCTCGACCGGCGCGGGGAGGCGACGGGAGCCTTGGCACAGGTTCGCCATCACGTTTTGCGACCACATTTAGCCACGCTGTGAACGTTTTCAGTCAAGTGGAAAGGCAGAAAATCTGTTTCAGGGGTCTTCAGGACGTCTCCTTATCCCGTGGATTAGAGTGGGCTGTTTTACATTATAGCCTACTTAGGCATTTTTGTTTTGTATTTATTATTATTATTATTATTATTATTATTAGTATTAGTATTAGTATTAGTATTAGTATTAGTATTAGTATTAGTATTGCTGTAGATAATCTGTTTTTGTGTAGGCTTGAATTTGTATAATTATAAGAAAGTGTCAAAAGTTTGACAGTGCGAATTGGAATTGATATGTGTTGCTAAAAGATACTTAATGTGGACATGGCTATATACATGATTGGGGAAATCACCAGTTTGTATTGATAATTGGTCTTTAACTGTAGTTTTCACATTCATATCTGAAGGGGGTAAAATAAAAAATAAAAATAATAATATTCGTTATTCGTCCTAAACGCTATATACGGTAGTCCTATACAATAAAACATGTGCATTTCAGAGAGCGGCCATGTGCACGGCGACCAGTTTCTGTCGATGTCTAAATAAATAAACCAATAGGCCTATACGGCGGACAGATGAAGAAGGAGGGTGCTTATTCAGAGCTTACAACACTAATAAAGTGTCAGTGTGTGATATTTAATATGTGCGGGCGTCTGGGAAAGGGACGTCCATAATTAAAAGAAGGAATTGGATGGAGAGCGCGCGGGAGGGACGCGTATAGATTGGGAAATAATAACCGTCCAAGGGCCGGTGGTTAACATATCAGTAACAACCCTCCTATTAAACATTAATTGGAGATTTTTCGTCCCCGCTGGTTGCCCCCCCGGTCGGAGTAAATGGAGGGTTAAAAGATCATTAGAGAGGTTAGATCGGAGTCTCCTCTTGACGGTAATTAGGGCGCAATCTCGTCGCTACAATAAGACCAGCGCGCTGCACGTCACGTCACTACGGCCATTACGAGAAAGACCTGCCCGCAAACAAACCCACTCATTTACATAATGTGTGTACAGTATTACAGCTCTACAGGTCGGGTGCCATGCAAGCTTATATTGATATACTTGTTTTGACTGTCCATTTAATCGTGCTGTTATTATAGGCTAGAAACAAATAGTGTTTACCCCCCCCCCCCCGTTTTATTTTTTTAAATACAGTATTGGCCAGTCAGACCTTTACGCAAAGCCTTTGCTCTCTCCGTTTTGTTTGCTCGAACTATTTTTTTGATGCATGACTTGTTTGTTCTAAGTAGGCTATAGAACACATTTCCGGGCACGCACAAAAACTAGTATATATATATATATATATATATATATATATATATATATATATTAGCAGGCTACATTTTCTCTAACGTGCCCTATAGCAACCATATAAAAACAAGGGATCTCCCTCCATTTTCAAAATGGCGTCGCATAGCCTATTGGAGTTCAAACGCCGTTTTCGTATGACAGTGTAGTCTAAAACGTCTGTGTCTGCATCCCAGGTATGGTTCCAGAACCGACGGTCCAAAGAGAGACGCATGAAGCAGCTCAGCGCACTGGGCGCAAGACGACACGCGTTTTTCCGCAGCCCGAGGCGAATGAGGACGCTGGTAGACAGATTGGAGCCTGGGGAATTAATCCCAAACGGCCCGTTTTCCTACTATGGAGGTAAGAGAGAGAGAGAGATGCTATTCTATCGACTCAATGAACAATTATTTGTTTCCTGTTGTAAGAAATGGTGTGAAGATTTGAGCTGCATGTCTTTTTTTACCATGGCTGTTTCAGTTTGAGGCATGGCCAGTAATCCTAAAATGGCTATACTTACCAGATGTTTTAAGATATCAATGTAGTGTTACTGAAACGTTACGTGCATGCATGGGAGCCTATATGTTAAATGACCCCATCACCTTGGGAAGGAGCTAATTACCCTAAACATATTCACCTATTGTTTATAATACACAAAATGCCAAGTAATGGTATAAATGCATGCTTGCACTTGTTTCCGTCTGAAAAGTGTAATATTAACTTCCTTAAGTCAGTACACAGTAACATCATGGTAAACTCAGAGAGTGTACAAATGTAAAAGAAAAAAAAGAAGAAAAATGTAGGCTACAATTGTACAATTTAACACAGAGGATTTTTACTCTTTTTAAACATGGTAGTCTATACTTATTTGGTTTATTTGTTGGATGTCTTTGTTATTAGGCCTATGGTAAGGATGCTGGTTGTATAGCCTATATATGTATTGTCAAATACCAAAGGCAGCTATATTTCTATGATCAAGTATATGGCTTGATAAAGCAGCCTTGCATGTGTCCTGCTCAAATAAATCTATTGTACACATTCAGTGATTATCAAAAAGCAGGTTCAATTTAATTTAAATTTGATCAAATTGATAACAATTTGATATCTTGCTCTGCTTTTATGTGCCCGCTTTGAAATATTTTCAAATATAA
>NC_139706.1:19337357-19429857 GCF_964188405.1 Protomyctophum parallelum | reverse complement strand
ATGTCTTTTATTGTTCCAATAAACCTAAGCTTATGTGACCTCCTGTGCATATTAGACCATTTCACTGTATAAATACAACATGTTGACGAACAAAAAAATGTGTTTCTAATAAAACTTAGAAAATATACAATTTGAATTTTAACATATTCTTCTTTGGATCAGTTACAATTTACCTTTATAATATCCCAGAGACCGTCAGCCAAAAACCATACATCACACAGCGCCGCTCCCTTCAGGAGGCCTATTAGTCCATTGTCAGTCACTTTGATAATGAACACACCGCGTGTACTTGTGTAATTTTCTATTCATTTGGGGTGTGAAATGATTGGCCTTTGTAGACATTTTGACAGGTAAACATTTATTAATTCTGAGAGATGGAGCTGAAACGGAGCAGGTATATATACCGTCTGAAATGGAGACGGTATATACCGTCTGAAATGGAAACGGTATATACCGTCTGAAATGGAAACGGTATATACCGTCTGAAACGGAGACGGTATATACCGGCTTCTGTTGAAACTCACAGCAGACACGTGCGCTCCTCTATGAATAGCCTACACTCCTAGAAATGTAATGAAATGGAATAGGGGAAGTCCTATACAGACCCTTTTACATCATTTTGTGTAAACATATACCACAGATGAACATGAATGTTTACGTTTGTTATAGCGCTGCAGTGCCTCAGATTCTGAGTCTGTGTTTGCTGCAGGTTTTCTCATTTTCTCAGAGTTTTAAAAGAACAATTCAGGAATGGCACACAGTAGGGATTTAAATAACAAGGAAGGTTGTTTTTTTTCCGCTGACTTCAGTTCCTCCCGGTTATACAGGGAGACGTACGGCTGGACTGGGTTCTGCGCAGCCAACACAAGGGGGAGTTGTGCTATTAAGAAAATGCTATTGCAGAGAATGAATTCACCAGTTATGCTGATACCATTTCTTCTGTCCTGCGACTTCTACCAGGGATTCTTTGGGGGGTGGGGGTATTGGGGCTGCATTTATCCCCCCCCCCCCCTTTTCTCGAGGTCGTCCAGTAATCATAAGCAGTTAGCGCCGCAACTGTGAAGGACAATGATGAAATTGCCATGACCGCGGGTCTCTGGCTTGTTACTGTTTTATTAGCCTCACTTCTACATTATTATGATTCCCTGCAGCTTACTGTTCTTGTGGTGGGCTCTGATAGCATGAGGGAGTGCAGGGGTAAGGGTGAGGTGTGCCCCCTGCAGTCCTGCATTCTTACCGATGAAGTGCACACTGTTACAGATTCACTACAGGGAACTGAGGGTCTAAGGGTACGGAGGAGGGCGCATCTCAAAGGTGGCACAAAGTTTATTCATGTTTCTCAACTTATTTCAATGCTCACAACCGTACTAATAATAAGCACAATGTGGATGTACGAGGTGTGATCTTTGCAGGGAGTGTGGGTGGAAAAGAAATGCTTAGTATTGTGTGAACGTTTGCAGGACGGGGGTATTGGAGGCTGAATCCGGAGGAAAGAAGCCTTTATCTGACTAACCCTGCGTTGTGCAACCCCGGCTCTCTCCCCTGCCTCCGGACTGTAATCCACCATGAATTAATCATGGTCTTCAGAGTTAACCAAGCTTGGGGAGGGGGGTTGGAGGGTGGTGTGTGTGTGTGTGTGCGGCTCATGGCCTAAGGCTTGGATGGGGGTGTTGGAGGGATATAGGCCTGCTCCCTGAGCCTGTGGGCTTATCCCTGGTGGTGAGGCTATGCACCGCCTAACCCCCCCCCCCCCCCCCCCACACACACACACACACACACACCTCCTCCACCACACACACACACACACACACACACACACACACACACACTCACACACCGCACCGCACGCAGCCATAGCCCCTCTGGGCTATGGCTCTCTAAATTCAAATCTCCTATTGATCGCTCATCGGCTATTGGTGCAAACTGACCTTGCACTCAGCGCTGGGAAATACAATGTGCCTTAACTGCACTGAATGGTTTTAAATGACGCTTTAAATTCTTGAGTGAGGACATTTGAATAGCCCATAACCACTGCACTCGCAAATAAGTGTGTGTGTGTGTGTGTGTGTGTGTGTGTGTGTGTGTGTGTGTGTGTGTGTGTGTGTGTGTGTGTGTGTGTGTGTGCAGGGTTGGTGGTAAGGGCCGGGGGGAATGATACAAAATGGTTCACTTCAGAGTAGGCCAACATTTTGATTCTTGCAGCATTTAAGACCAAGAGGGGTTTTTTAGAGCCCCTCTCCATATGAGAAGCATTTGGCTGGTAGTTTTAAATGCAGAGTGGCTCAGCTGGAAGTGTAGCCTCCTCTGAGTGAGCATGGCATACGCACACACACAAACACATGGCACACGTCCCCATTTCTCCTCAAACAAATGACACATGTCGGGGAGCCAATTTCTCCGCCAGCGACGAGAAATGCTGTTAATCAATGGAGCAGGTTGGTTGATCGCTGAGCCACAGTTTCTTGGCTCTTGGCGCGCGGGTGATAGCGAGTCACGCGGATGCCTTGCAGGCCGATCTCATCACTGCCGGGTCGGGCAACTGACTGTGCCGGGCCGGCCTCTCTCTCTGCTCTCTCTCTTACTCTTTTCCCAGAGGGAGGTGGAGCCAGAGTTGTTCACTTTATTGGAGTGTGTGCCTTTGGGATGCCAGGATGTTCATTGAAACGCTTTATGCTCCTCATGCAAGGGGGAAAACATGGATAGAGTAAGTAAATGGCACCTATATGGCAATTACTCCTTTATGAATCAATGTTGCTCACCAATACTATAGGGCTTAAACGACTGGTCAATGTGAGACAGGAGAAAGCCTGATTTATAAGCACAATCTAAAAGCCCATGACGCATTGCGATGCGACCCAATGTATACTAGTATATTTACTAGTATGAATTAAACAAAAGGAACCATCCACGACCGACCATAGCACATTGGCTGTTTCTCAATCTGTTGTCTGTACTTTGTGGACTCATGAACTTGTGAAACAAGCCATCATCAGCTGCTAAAGTACTATTCAAAAGTGTGCATCTATTGCTAGGAACAGTCCAAAGAGTGTTCCCGGATGTGAACTTGGATACCACTTGACATGCACTGAGAGGTGACAAATATATCCCAGAATGCATTTCGCAGCAATCAGCTGCACCAAACCTGAAACAAGTATGTTCTTTAGAGCCAAATTCCAATACCCCAAATCTCGGCCACTCGCTCACTCACACTCGCTCACTCCAGCATGGTGGTGTTACGGTGAAATTGGTGACCTGCTGAAATATGTGAAAATCTTGCAGACATCACATAATGTCAGTGTCCGAATGAAAATCATTGCAGTTTGTCCACAAGATGGTAACATATTTCGGCAGGTCACAAATTTCACCATAATTTGCCATGCTGGAGTGAGCGAGTGGGAGTGAGCGAGTGGGAGTGAGTGAGTGGCCGGGACTTTGGGTATTGGAATTTGGCTTAAGTGTATTGAGCAGGGGGGCAGTCAGCCAGATATTTCGTGAAGCCTCATTTGAAATCGGTAGTTCATATAATGGCCTGTTGTGGCACTGGACTGGACCCAAAAAGCCCCATAGCTCCATAGAGGCCCATGTATTTTGGCCCAACTTCACCTAGACTGTATTACCTTAATAAACATGGTCATGAATACTTTCTTCTTCCAGTCACTAGTTTAAAGTCTAATTTCTAATGTCATAATATTCTTTTTGGAAAATTATGGTCCCATTAATTTAAAAAAATTACCATAAAGTCGCGTATGTTCTGAGGGGCGTGGCTACCGTTACAGTCTATGATCGGGATTCCCCTCCCACTCGAGTCAAAATAAAAACCAACGGAGAAGAAGGGGGGAAGTCCCGCCTCGTTGTCTGGGCCAGCCAATGGCCAGCTGGTCCAAAACGGAGCCAGCCAATGGCCAGCTGGTCCAAAACGGATCTAGAAAGATGGCGATTTACAGTACATTAGAATGCAAGGGATTTCAGGCTTCATTTTACGTTCATGTTAGACCCGGGGAACGCTTTGTCCATATTTTTTACAGTCTATGGTATTGAGAAACGGCAATGGCCTACTTCAGGAAGTGGAAGTTCTGCAGGAAGGAAGAGGCCCCAGAGATGAAGGTGTATGCGTCGTAGTTAGTCAACATGCACAGAGTAACAGACAGTCTGTGTATTGCCAGCATGTGATTCTCTCTGGATGGTCCGTTGATGGTAATACCAGACACTACATGTGACAGAGCCCATGCTGATTTACAAGTACACCTTTCTCATAATTGTATTGCTATGGCCAGTTTGGTGGCTCAGTGGTTGGCAATGTTACCGCACACTGCAAAGAGGAGCTGGGTTTACTTTGAACTGTCCTGGTTTACAGCCTATAGTAGCCTACTTGGTAAGAAAACCTCAAACAAAAGTTGATGTTTTGTTCATTCATTTTGATTATATGGGGATATATATTTTAATTAGTGTCAGTCAATTTTCCATTTACAGAGTTTGGCAGGTGTGATGTTTTGTGAGCGGGAGTTGGGACGCTGCAGGAGTCGGTAAACGGTAGGGGAATGGGTTTTAAGAAGGTTTTTGACAATGTTAGTCAACTGTACCCCCGCAGGCCTTTATTTTTGTTTGCATTCAGCTCAAAAATAGTCAACTGTTAGCTTAATTCATCCTCTGTAGCCTATTTCCAGAGCCTCCAGGTCCTTTCTGGGTTTAAACACGTATTCAGTGGGAGCCTTGAGTATATTGACTGGGTAGGTTTTGGTTATTTCCACTCGCCAGACAGATGCACAACCTAAAATCGAGCCCGATTGGCAGGGCTGTTGTGGGCCGGGTCTTGGCTGGGGGCTATACTAGGACCAAAGAAACCCTTTTAGTGCTATTCTATAGCATCATTTTGATTTACTGTGGTCGACTCACCACAAACCTTTTCTTTTTTCTTTCTCTTTTTTTGAGGCCATTTCTAATGTTATCAAACATCTCCAGATTCTTTCATCCATGCTGCTTTTGTTTACTTTACATAATGATTTTTCTTACCGATAACTGGTGTGTGGCCTTGAACGATGCACGGCACATATAAATAAATTACCCGTCTAACCACCAATCCGTTCACCCACGGAGGAGAAGTATACTCATTCACCAAAGTGGAAAGTGAACAAATTGTCCCCCCGAGGATGTCCTGATGGTATGTAAGGTCTGTAAGTTGGCCTGATTAGCACAGAGCACAGAGTGTGTCTGCACCATCTGACCCACTGAGTGATATTCATTTGTCATTCCCATATTGGAGACCAACTGCTGTGCTTTTAGCTCAGGGCAAGGCTTCTCTCAATGAGTTGTTTGTTTCTGACTGCACTGGCGGTTTCCCATTGTGATGAAATAGAGGGGTTTCAGACTTGATACGGAAAGTGTTTATGATTTATACATTACATTCATAAAAGGGCGACTCAGTGATTATTTTTGCTAGCACCCCAGTTTTGACTGGTGTTTATTTTTGCCTGTATATATGCTACCTAAATATAGCTTTGAATGAAGTGAAGACAAGAGGGCAGGTTAAGGGGTAATTCAGCCCGCTGTGATTTTTCTCCACAGCGTATGCTTATAATTCCTGCTCTCTCTGCCAGACAAACCTCGCATCGCCAGGCTTTCCACACAGAGAAAAGCCTGGTTTTCATTCCAAACTGACCAGTGGGGTGTAGGGCAGTGGTTCTCGACCGGTGGGTCGGGACATTTGAAGGGGACTACTGAGTCACAACTTAATGACTTTTACATTTTTAGACCTTTTTAATGCGTCAAAAACATACTTTACTGCATCAAAAGTAATCAACAAACTATACTATAAAAACGGGCCAAACATTGGCCAAATTGTCAATGAGAAGGAGGCAATAATTGTGAAAATAGACGATATACAAGCTCACACCGCCTCGCAACGCGGCTATTTTATTATTATTACTATTATTTATCTGTGGAACCGATTCAAACAAAATTGAATGCCTCAACTCCTACATTGTCAGTGTGGGGGGTCCCCAGTTCAAATATGATTATTTGGGTTGAAAAGGTTGAGAACGACTGGTCTAGGGCTAGGCCATGCCTTATAGAAATGGAGTAACCTAGTCTCGCCAGTTATGCTACGAGTTGGAAATAAGATGGATATAACAAAACCAAAGTATTCCAAGTGTTAGATTCAGCAAAATACAAATAGCAAATATGATATTATTTATTTGGGGGAATTATAGTCAAATTATAAAACAGGGTTGTGTGCTGTCATCCGTATCAACTTAGACCCACTTTGGAAACCATGCCTGAAGTGGGATTTATTAAGCAGGTTGGAAAATAGGAAACGGAAACCAGATCACCAAAAGACACCCAAATGCCACTATTTTGGTTAGGCTACATTGTTAAAGAATTATTGAAGATATCCTTGGCCCGGGCGGCTGGCATAGCTGTCTGGGCACCTAGGCTGGTAATCCAGTCTGACAGAGTGTCGTGGGTTCGAGTCCCGATCCCCCCGATAAGCTTTGCTGCGTGTCACCCCCCATTCCCTGTCAAAATACTTTGTAATATATGTAATATATCAATAAGGCAAAAAGCCAAAAATAATAATCTTAAAAGAAATATATCCTGCATATATAGTACTACCAGATTGTTAATTGCATTCTAACTCCTTGATTGCACAACTAGATTGACAAAGATACCAGGTGGTATGGAAAACCAGCAGCAGCTACTAATGGTCCCTGATCATTTGAGTTGAAAACCATGCACTGCTTTACACACTAGTAGGACTAGGAACTCTCACAGAACGGTTAATCTTAGTTATAAATGTTCTTGCCAAGATTTATAGAATAGAATTTGTTTCTCGATCTGCTCCTGGTAAAATTTGTTTTAAACCTCTACAAGGTTTAAAACAGGACATAACAGTTGGGAACAAACTGTCATGCATGATGACATTCTGAGAAAAAATAAATCAAAATATATCAATAATAGAACCCTAGGTGTTTGTAACTTTGTGAAGCTTCGTGTTACAGGCAGCTATAAATAGAAGAAAGGCTTCTATACCGTGTTTAAATATTACAAGCAAATATTTTGGCAAGAAATCCAAACCAAGTATTACTGCTCTCACTTCACAATTTTACAGCGCTTATAGGCCCTCGTGGGGAAATTGATTTTTGTTATTTTCTGCCAGCTTAGCAGTTTCCCAGCGTGGCATTATCAGAGTGTGTTTGAGCACGCGGCTAAACGCTAAAATGCGGCTGTAGAATGCCCTTATCACCCCGAACACACTGTAACTTCAGCTCCAGGTGTTTGCCGCTGTGTTACTGTATATAGGCCTACCTACCTAGCAGCGCACTTGGCCGTGTCGCTAATTAAAGCAATCCCGTGATTATCCTGAGAGGGAAATACCTGGATTAGAGGGAGATTTGCAACTCAAACCTAAGACATGGCTAATCAATTTAAAGCCATTAGACAATTAATTCACTTTGGGCGGTGGGTGGATATTGCGCATGCAGTAATCTGGCCTCTGAGTTGTCACCGTGTGTGTACAGATGGGTATTGAGCGTGCTGTGTACATATACAGTGACAGGAATGGCCACGAGCAACCTGTGAGCAGGAACAGAACAAACACTAGCATGTTTGATATTTGAGCTTGAGGTCAACAGCTTCTACATGGCAGGAAATGATGAGGTGTCAGTGGGAGGAGCCCAGGAGAAAGTAACCACTAACAGAGTAGGGTATCAGGTACGGTCGCCCCTAAACCATCTCGCCCCTCAATTATTTTCCGCCGAGCTCATGCCGACCGCCAGGGCCAGATTTACCCTCCCAAGAGCCCCCGGGCTAGACAACATTTCAGGGCCCCCTGGGCATTTTGAAATTTGGGAAAAAAATAGCCATATTTTGTTCTAATTTTGGGGTACCAAGCACCCCCAAAAGAGAAAGGCAGGCAGGCAGGCAGACAGACTAGTCGCTGAATGCAGGCTGCCATGCACAGCGACATTGGCAGGGGTTTCCACAGCTACCCCACAACACAGCGTCACTGTCTGAGCAGAGCTTTCAATGTTTTAACCATAATTCTAAATGTACAATAACTAAACATAAATCTCACTTGAATTGGATTGCAATACTTTACAATTTCAAATCATAAAAAAACAAAAAAAACAAAAAAACATTTTTTATTCTTTATTCTTTTGAGGGCCCCCCCTGTCAGGGCCCCCCGGGCTGTAGCCCACCCTAGCCCAATGGGAAGTCCGCCTCTGCCGACCGCTCTGTGCCGCGGTTCTTGTATTCTTTATTTTGTTTCACTGAGAATGAGGTTAGAAATAAGTTCAGGGTTAGGCATAGTTTTACTGGGGTTAAGTATAGGAATAGGGTCGGGTTTAGGCATAGTTTTACTGAGGTTAAGGTTAGGAATAAGTTTAGTTTTAACCGTTTAAGAATCATTTACTTAGGTTACTTTAGGAATACCAGGCCTCGCAGTTCTGCTGGCTGTACGCCCGGGGAGAGTTGGTAAAGGAGCGACTCGTCTGGTATTCCAGAGCAGCATGTCACGAAGATATGTACTATTTTTAATACATTCGGTAAACATAGATTCTATATATATATAATATATTTTGTATACATTATGGATACATCGTGTATGTGATACATTATATTCTGTCATTGTCTCCACCAGGCCGAAGGCATGGGGAGAGAGAGTATGCACTGTGTGTGAGTCTGTGTCTGTCCGTCCGTCTGTTACCTGCTAATCTCCGGCACCCTTAACCCGGTCGATGCCAAATTTTGCACACACACACTCCCTGCATGCCAACAATGAACCTCTGCCCCAAATTTTCCAGAGCGACCTGTTATAGCACCAACAGGAGGCCGACTTTTGAAAAACAAATCTTTTAATATTACTCCTCCAGATTCAGTCCAAAAATCCCACAAATCGTTACACACTATCTCTATAGTCATGTGTTCAAGGCGGATCTGTCCGATCTTTCATATTCCATCCTAATTGGCTAACATTAGCTTTCAAAGTTTGCAGGATTGGCCAAATCATGAACGCAGCGTGCAATTTACATTAGATCTTTCATGGACTTTGTTACTAGGCTGAGGAATATACCCCAACCTTTTCACATTGGCCTGTTATAGCGCCACCAACAGGTGAGGTTTTGCAAAACAAAGTTTTGGAACAAAATGCCTCAAATCATCCAATTGTAAGAAGAAATGGCACCCTTTTCACATTGGCCTATTATAGTGCCACCAGGAGGCCACAACCTGACCTGCCCTGGTGGAGACCTGTGCCCCGAGGGGCACTTTATCTAGTTGTGTGTGATACAGTCAGGATCTGTCTTAATTTGCTGTCAGTTCTGCTAACCTGAGTTTTGAATCGACTGGAGAATAACATCTTTGTTTTTCACTTTGACTCAAACTCCGGGTTTTTCTGCATTTGGATCTATAGCTTAGAAAAACCCTGACCGATATACTTTCTGTACACTTTGAGTGTATGATTCAATACATATACACATTCTGTATAGTGTGTATGATATATTATGTAAATGTAAGGTCTACCTATTCAGAAATGGTAAATGGCACATTTATATAACACCCTTTATCCAAAGCGCGTTACATTCACCCATTCAGACACACATTCATACATCAATGGCAGAGGAAGCCAACCTGCACATTGGGAGCAATAAGGGGTTCAGCGTCTTGCTCAAGGACACTTCGACACTAACTCTGGGGGAGCCCGGCATCGAACATCCTTATACCGCTCTACCCCTGAGCCACTGCCGCAGCGGCGCCTATTCATGATAGTTTACAGTTTAGGAGGGACTGCTATTAATGTATACAACAGTGGAATTCATATGGACCACTCTTAACATCCCCTGGTATCATGGCACATACAGTATAGGCCTTGCATAGCTGTAATATGAAAAAAAGGTGGCTATAGGTAACGAGCTAACACCTCAGCCACACATTGTCCTTTATCCTATAGTAAAGATGGTGTGAATATTCCTATATGGGTTTTTATGTATGTATTTATTCATTTATTTATTTATATTTATATATAAAAAAAGCACATTCATTCCAATTAAAGCGAGGCTGTGCAAGTGCAGCGAAGCAGCTCTGTTATTCAATTCCATTAGAATGAACGATGCAGCCGCATGCAACCATGCAGTTAACAGGAATTAAAACCATAGGCAAGATGACGGATTACACAGGAAATCGCGGTTGTGTGCGTGTGCGTGTGTGCACACACACGCTCGCTCACACATATTTTCACTTTTTTGTATATTCCATATTCCAATATTGTACATATAGAATTTTTACCAGCATGTCTACGTGACTATTAAATCCAAATGCTTTCAACACTGAATACACTGTTTAGGTCTATTTGTGGTTGCATGGCTCTCAATGTACTTGTCAGCATTTGCCAGCTGTAGTTATTACATGATATATGGCGGCGTTCTTGATGCATGCATGACAGTTGGCAGTCATTAATCATAGTTAGAAGATAGGATGTGGTTTAGGGGTCTGTTTCTCTGCTCCTCCTGGTAAGTCTCATCTAAGTGCTGCTCAGTGTTTGTGCGGTTCAAATTTAAAACAATGTCTCTGTGTTTTGTAATAGTGTGGTGTAATGATTCAGTACATTTGGACTGTTTTTTAATTGGATGTATATGTTATACACAGTATAGTGAACAATCAAATTCTGTTCTAAGATGTGACCACAATTGGGAGACACCACACAAAACCACACGGTGAGGCAAAGTCAATGTTATTTTATTCCACTTCAGAGCAATAAAAGCAGAGGAGTGGAATATTCAATGTTCAATGAAACGGGGGGGTCATAAACAAAAGTACAAAACACTGTAGGATGCATAATGCAGAGTCATTAAATGTATACAAGTCCCAATGCTTAGAATACAAGATGGCAGATTAAAGTGGCTTGTGCTACAGCATATAGTGCTTCCAGCCAGCACTAATGGCAGCCTGCAATGAAGTCATTAGCTCATGCCCTGCACCTGTTGAACTTACTTCTCTAATTAGAGTCATCAATGCTGACCTGCTGCCACTGCCACTATGTAGACTGGCTTCCAAAACACTGCAACTCAAAATGAAATGATAAAGAAAAGCATGCCTCATGCACACAAGATCAACATCAAAAGGAATCAACATAAAACCAGCTATAATGTAAATATAATCAGCAGTCTATTGTATGTAAAATTGTGTTTTTGTATGTTGTTTTTTTGCTGTGCATGCACACGCAGTCACGCACGCACTGCACACAGTCACAGTGTAGTGTACCACCACAAGTACTACACAAGCCAGATGTGAGTGTGAGCATGTGAGACATTGGTTTTCTCATACCGTGCCTTGTTTAAGCGATCCACATTCCATCATACAGATGTTTGTTCTGCCTCGACCGAACTTGGACAAAGCAGTTTTCAAAATGGAGGAACCGAGTTGTACATCACCAATCCATCCCACAGCCGAGACGGGCCTGATCGGAGCGCTGTCGAGGACAAAATATCTCAAGAAGAGGTGTGTGCACGGCGTGGGTGTGTCAGTAACCGGCTCAGCGAGTGTGTCTAAACTAGTAAAACCACATCATGGTGACACACCCCCTCCCTAGCTCTGGCAGCACCTTCAACAGAGTAGACTAGTCATGCAGTTAATTAGAAACAAAAGCTGGAAATAACTAATTAGATGGCAATTCTTTTTTCTTTCTTTCCTTTTTCTTTTTTCTTTTTTACCCCTGCCAAACTTATAATGGAGTAGATAGGCTTGCGGAATTTTACAGAAAATAATTAATTCAAGTTGAAGACAAGGAGAGACCAGGAAGACGAATGGTCACCGTGCCACCTCTCACACCCCTCGGAGCTGCCTGGGGTCCTTCTGTGGAGGGTCATAGTTCATATGCACTGGTTGGTCGGTAGTTATACATTTCCAACATACCAAACCAAAAAGTCTGCAAACTGACCGCCAGCATGGTAACTCTTTGAATAAACACCTTTATATCCTAAATATGAGGTCAGTGACATTTTGAAGCCCAGCGGTATGCACCAAATGGATGAATGTCTGTGGACACTGTGAGAGGAAACCTGCCATATAGATAGATAGATAGAGCCATGAGATATCCCATCATGGCTTCACAAATCAACATCGGTGTTGTGTGTAGCTGGAGCGCACGAGGTCGCCGACATTGTTTGGTAAAGGGACGACGAGAGGGTCCACTTTATGTAGATGCGTTTAGAACAGGACAGACAGAGTGTGATGCAAATGCCTCAGTCGAGATGAGATTACATGCGATTCAAGGGTAATGTGTTGTTTGGCGTGACCTCCCCTGTTTGCTTATTGTTTATTTCAATTACAGGTGTTGGTGTTATGTCTGGGCATAATCTGGGTATGGCCACTCCACCGTGCTCTTATCTGGAAACGGATGCTTTCTCCTCCACACGCCGTGATTAACATCAAGTGGCTCACCTCGCTCACCTTTCAGAGGAGACACGGAGGTCTGCCTGAGGAACATGCAATACCGGGCACTGGGCTGTGGGTATGTATCTAACCAGGACACGATGCATTGCATCATGTAGGATAGTGTGAATTCAAATACATACAGTTCTGTTTACTTAACCACTTAAACCCTATAGTTGACCAGATTCCCAAGGACTGTACACTGGGGCCATATCCTGTTTTTCGCTAAATATCTCTGCCCAAAATCTTCTAAATCGTCTTCTATTTTCACAAAATGTTTATCCCTGAATAGAATGGGAATGCTAAAGTTCAAGAGGTTAAGTCATGTGATCAAGTCAGATCTTTCCATATTCCTTCTCGATTGGCTTGCAAAGTTTGCAGGACGTCCTGGTGTGTTTTGAACAAAATGCCCAAATCATAAAAGCAGTGTGTGATTGCCATGAAACTTTGCAGTTTGCACACACATTGCCACTATAGGCTGCAGAGGAAGAAATGCCACCCTTTTCACATTGGCCTGTTATAGTGCCACCAGCAGGCAGATTTTTTACAAAACACATCTTTTGAACACAATACCTCAAATCATCAACGAGGGTCCGCCATGAAAGGCAAAGGAAGAAATGCCACCCTTTTCACATTGGCTAATTATCGTGCCACCAGGAAGCAACAATGGCTTACCTGACTTGGCAGAGACCTTAAGAGTACTTTTACTAAATGCATTTGCTTTAGCCTTTTGTCTGCCTATTTATTTCAAAATGTGCACTTTTTATTTTCTTTGTTAAGCTTTTGTTCTTGAAGTCTTGGTGACCTTGTGGACGACTATAAAACACTTGAGACCTACTATGTTTGAAACTTTGATGCCAGGTGTGAACTGTCATGCAGATTTATTGAGAATGTGTCTCAAATGGAGACACATTCTCAATACATCTGGATACACGACATACAGAGCTCTTTATAGGGATGGCAGGGGAGGTGGTCGGTAGAATGTCCAATATGTCCACGGGCCAATGTCCACCATGAGGCCTGCTGCCAGTATAAGGGAACAAAATACATTTTCCTCTGCTAGGATTATCTTCCCGTGATCCCTCGATAGCTTTTAATTGCTTAACTTGTGGTACATTTTTAACAAAACTCTGCAGTGAACTAAAAATGGAGATTAATGGATGCCTTGTTCCATGGCCATTTTGAGGACAAGATAAGAACAAAACCAAACAGATGAAAGAGAAAAGGACACATTTACACTCCAATTAGTATTTTGAGAGCCTCGTCCTGTATATCAAACGCAGTAAACACAGCCTCTGTAATGAGTCATTGAGCCATGGCTTTGAACGGGTCTCTTCTGTCACTGTCACGGCCACTGAGTGCCTCAGTCACATTCAAATTGGCCCAGAGTCCCCAGACATTGACAGAGGGCCTGTGTGTGGTAAGCGGCGTGGAGGCTAATTCCTCAACGTTGGGGCTAAGGCAGTCCAGCCACTGTCCATCACCGCGTCGTTATTTGCATTGGCCTTAATCAGCGCAGAGCCGCGATCAATGCACAGCCAAAGTGAGCTTTCTGTTGGCATTAGGGGCTGCCCTCAATCACTGCCGCTAAAGGTACAGCTTATGTGTTCCTTAACACCACTTCCAACCTGGCATCCCACGTTTTTGGACATTATAGGATTTTTCTTTTTTTTTCCAAAACATTTAAAAACAATTACGATAATGACAATTCCGTACATTTCAAAAGGAATTTTAAATGTTCGAAAATAGCAGATCTCACTACTGTGTATATGCCGTGATGCAAGGCATTTTGAGCTTGTAGATCAGCATTTTTTTGCTATTCGCCATACACAGTATGGGGCTTATAAGTGGTTAACATAAAAAGCCTTATGTCAGAGGAACAGGTCCGTGTTATCAACGGCATCATATTGTTCACTGTTGTGCAGCCACTGGTGCTCAGCATGCAGTCTGTGCTTTTAATGGCTATATTAAATTGATATTGTCATAGGCTATATAGCCAACCGAGTTCTGGGAAGGGTAGGGTAAATGCTACTGATCGCACTATTCACAGCACATCAAACAATTCTAAAATGTACTGACTTTATGTTATAGCAATTAGCAAGTAGCAATATTGATCATATTTGCGCATGCATGCACGTATCCCCCCCCCCTATTAGAATATAAAAAAGGCATGAATCACTGCAGTTTTCTCTATCTTTCCTCCCTCCCCCCCACCATATTGTCTCTCTCGCTTCCCAAAGTAGCCAGTTCTGGCTGATGATTTACGGCAAAATTGCTTATAAATTGGAGTGGAAAATGTTTTGCAGACCTGGCAGCTTTCAACTCCAGCGCCCATTTGTCACCCGGCATTTCCTTTTGTGTCGCGCTACAGGAATTAATTAGGCTGCGTGGTAGGAAAAGTTTACGGCCGTAATTTATGGGGAGATGGGATTCCTTGGACAGCAGCCATCTTGGTCCCGTGGCGATTCATTTTTTTTATTATTATTGTGGTATATTGTATGTCTTCAACTTTTGAATGAGGTCGCCCCTGCACGCTATAGCAGTAATCCGAGATTCATTCCCTGTACTCGGGGTGTTTGTGGCTAAGTCACTCACAGCCATAAACAAAAACACAGTGCGGTGTAGTTAAACAAACAGGATAATACACATTGAAGCGGATGTGAAAACATTCCTTCCAATTATATAAACCACCACCACACACAAACACACTGCACAGTAAAAACCCTTGGTTGTAATTTAGCCATTGAACCTCTCAGAGTATACAATTGTAACCCGTAAGGGTCCACGCAGATTACATTTGTATATTCACAGTCCTAAATTAACACGGAGGATTTTACTGTGCACACTCACACACAAACGTACACCCACACACACACAACAAGCATGGCATTCGCCTATACACAAATATACATACAGGCACACACACAGTGTTAGAATGGCTGTTAAAGCGCATGTCTTTGTCCATTGTTTACATTGTACTCTGGGCTATAGGCATTGTTGGAGGGTTGGCAGACCCCAGCAGAAATGGCCGCCTGAAAGACAAAGCAAATTAGGATTAATTACTGATTCAGAACAGAGTACAGTGGCTTATTGGAGCAGGCTGGTTGACGACTTGCTGCATGCCTGTGTGCGTGTGCACGCGTGAGCGTGCTTGTGTGTGTGCGTGCCTGTGTTTAAGTGTGCTTGCTCACGCACGGCACGCACACGTGTGCATGCATCATATGCCTGTGTGTATGAGATGAACATAATGTCCATTCTGTCCTTGAACAGATTTGAAGTGGAGGAAGGTATTGCATCCAGACAGACGTCTACACGCGTGCGCACGTGCACACACACACACACACACACACACACACACACACACACACACACACACACACACACACACACACACACACACACACACACACACACACACACACACACACAGCGAGCAGTAACAAGCTGTATCGCAGCTATACAGAAGGGTTCACCTTAACCTTGAGCTACATGTGTCCCATGAGAATTAACATGTGTGTGCATGTGGTCTGTCCCATTGGATCAACACCAGGTAGCACCCAGCACACACACACGCACGCACGCATGCACGCACGCACGCACACATGCACACAGAGCTGCTCTCAGAGCCATAGTAGGAGGTGTTTGGGATCAATGGTGTATAATTGGGTCTCCATGCAACATAATCTCACATTAGCAGAGCCAGCTGTGCAGGAACCATGCAGGGTCCCCGTGTTTACGTGTGTGTGATGTGTGTGTGACGTGTGTGTGTGTGTGTGTGTGTGTGTGTGTGTGTGTGTGTGTGTGTGTGTGTGTGTGTGTGTGTGTGTGTGTGTGTGTGTGTGTGTGTGTGCGCGCGTGATTGAGTGTGTGCACGTGTTTGTGAGTGTGTTCTCAAACATCCAAACGTATAGTCGTACCCACTTATTTGCCACTTGCACAACTGCATACGTGCAGTAGCTGAGCCGGGCCATGATCATAATGTCCTCTACCTGTGCTCTGAAACCACCCTGTATCAATCGGCAAGTTCTATACTCATCATCTGACACACACACACACACACACACACACACACACACACACACACACACACACACACACACACACACACACACACACACACACACACACACACACACACACACACACACACACATGGCGGGCGGGGGCGGTGGCTCAGGGGCTGCAGTGGCCGGATGCTAACCACACTGTTGCCAGTTCGAATCCGGGCTCCCCCATGAGTTGTTGCCTTGCATGGTTTCCGCCGGTGTGTGTGTGTGTGTGCGTGTGCGTGTGCGTGTGCGTGAATGGGTGAATGTAATGCGCAATCTATGTAAAGCGCCTTGGATAAAGGCGCTATATAAATGCACCATTTACCATTTACACACACACACACACACACACACACACACACACGCATCACATACACGCACGCATATACAACCCTAAACCCTCGGCCTGCCCTCACCACCTCATCCCTTGCAGCCCCCCCCCTCCCCCCCACCCTAAAAAAAGAAAGCAAAAATGAAAAAGAAAAAAAGGAGAGGAGAGGAGAAAAAGCTCCCTCACACAGCTTTTGTAATCAATGCCCACAGTAAATGGGATTCCTCCGGCCCGCCGGCAATTAATACATTTGTGTCCTTTTTTAACACTAGTGAGCCGAGCTTGAAATTACCAGCGACTGGCTCGCGCTCATTTGCATATTTATTACAGCGGCAGGACGAGATGGGAGGGGTGGGGGGGGTGGGGGGGGGGTTGAGCGGGCGGCGGCGGCGGCGGTGGTGGGGAGGTGGCGAATGATTGATGTGGAGCTTGCTTCCTGCATTCCAAACAGCCCATTATTAGAGAGAGAGAGAGAGAGAGAGAGAGAGAAGGCTGAAGCGTGGTCTGGCGTACAGTTGATTAAAGTTGAAGACAGTGGGATCAGATTTTGTCCTCCACCCTCCCCTCCTCTCTCTTTATGCCCCCCCACCATACTCCTCCTCCTCCTTCTCTCCATATTCCTGTGAAGATGGCCTGGGGGGTGGTGGTTGGGAGGGGGGGTGTGGGGAGGTGCGTTACAGGGCCGTCTGTAATGGATGTTGACAAGGAGTGGACTAACAGAAAAACCTGGCCCTGGATCTGCTTGAAAAGATTCAATCCGACATGTTTTCACAGCGATTAATTGACGACCGCACGTGTGTGTGTGTGTGTGTGTGTGCATGAGTGGGTGCACACGTGGGTGTTGGGGTGGCATGGAGGGATCACAAGAGAAGAGGTGTGAATGAGTGTGATTGTTCCGGGGGTCGCCCCTCTACCCCCACGACTCTCCCTGTCATTTTGAGCGATAGTTGGGAAATGTCCTTTGAATGATGCTAAAGACCCCCCCCACCCCCCCCCCCCCCACACACACACACACCCCAACCACGCACACACTCGTGTGCACGCACCCACACGCACGCACACAAACCCCCCTCAAATTATTATTATGGGGGGGGGGGGGGGGGCGATACAGGACAAGACTATGGTGGTTTGGTTTGATTGGATTGGACCCGCTATCCTCTGCCTCTCTCTGACAATAGTCATTAAGACATGCGAATCCCTTGACTCCTTCAAAACCGCTCTCAAAGGGCTGGACGGCTGCAGTTCCAAACTGGCCCCCGTAAATGAATCCCCCACCCCTTTTTCCCCTCACTGTATATATGTTTTCTTTTACCTTTTACCTCCTATATGATGATTTCCTGTTCTTTGGCTATATAGAAGTGTATATTTGTACGTCTATACATTTTTATGATGAATTGAACAAGGACCCTCTTGTAAACAAGTGTAATGCTTTATTGGGTCGTCCACTCACTTTTAACAGTCTTTGTATTGAGTTGTGCTTGAAATGTATACCGGTACTTGTAATTCTGCAAACTGTTAATAAATACTTCAATCAATCGATCAATGCTGTCAAACTGTCTCTCACACACACACGCACGCACACACACACACACACACACACACACACACACACACACACACACACACACACACACACACACACACACACACACACACACACTGTATATAAATCAATTGTGGTTGCATTATTTTTCCCACTCCACTACCAGATTTTATTTTATTTTTTATTTGCGTGTTCCAATGCTTATATGTGTACCTGCATGGCGCCCACTCCTCAGATTATTCCACATTATGCTAATCCAGTGCTACTGAAACTGTGCCACACAGAGCCGGGGTTGTGTATAAGCCTGACGATGGGAACGGGTCCCATGCACACACGACATCTGTGGCATGCTGCCCCTCCCCCCCCCCCCCCTCCTCTCCAAACTTCAGCTTCTTCTCAGAAGTGTGCGCCGCAAAGTCGGCTTTTGGCGGTGAAGGGGACAGAGAGGGGGGGGAGGGGGGAGGGAGTGCGCATGCAGCAAATTGGCAGCTCCATCAAATTATGCCGGCATTAAGGGGGTTTGGCAGGGTGTAATCCACCCGGCAAAGCCTACCAGCCCCTCCCTCCCTACAACGTGTAACTTTTGTCGACGTAAACGCCACATTTCATGCTCTGCCATTAATCTGTCGGATTACAGAATGCAAGCAGTTAGAGCAAGAGTTTTGGGGCGGGTGTGTGTGTGTGTGTGTGTGTGGGGGGGGGGGGGGGGGGGGGGGGTGAGAGATGGAGAGTAAGGGTAGATTTGTAATGAATTCTCTCTATCTTGGCTTAACTTTTGGAGGTGTGGGGGCTGTCAGAGCAGAGGTCTAAGGACCTGCATCAGACCTGTGGTTGCAGTGCACTTGCGTGGACCCAACTCTGGATGAAACACATGCTGTCCCCTCTCTCTTTTAATAATAATAATACTAATGAATGAAGAATTTACGTCAATCAGCTATTTTTGTCCTACACAAACATTACATTCACATTGACAATGAATGGATGATGTACGATGATAATAGCGCCCCTCACTTCTCACGGGTGTGATTTAAATGTTTTAAGGCACTTTGAGCAGGCCAGAAGTGGAGGACCTGAGGGGGCAGTTTGAGACATATCTATATATCTAGGCATGAGGCAGTCATGGAGGTATATATGGAGGGTCCTAAAAACAACCAGGCGCCACTGTAAAGAGGCTATAGAACTGGAGTGATATGTTCGCTCATCTAAGTTTTAGTTAAAACCGTCGCGTTCTGTACAAGTTGTATATAGTCCGTCAGTTGTTTGTGTCCTTCCTCTCGCTCTCTCTCTCTATATGTTGAGACGCTTGTCCTCTGTCACACCCCCCCCCCCCCCCCCCCCACACACACACACATAGGTCTATACCATGGTCTCTCCCCAGGGTTATTTGGAGCTCAGTTTAAACATGAGCTTCTCCAGGTGGGCCTCCACACACACTCGCAGGGTTCCTGCGGTGGAGGGGAGGATGTCACGTGGAGAGGATCGATCCCTCTCCTGGCGTGCTGGAGAGGCAGAACGTGTCTGGCACACTCAGGGTGCCTGGCCTCTCTCACTGGGGTTCTGAGAGGTTCTCACCATGGGAGGGATCAAGGAATATAAACCAGCACACACATGGGGGACCATGACTCTATGCTACTGCCAGGGGAGCAGACCTCACTCTATATGCTGCAGGGCCTGTTATAGTGTGTGATGGTTTACAGCTACAGCTAGAGCTCTCAATGGCTCTATATTTTCATATAATGATTCATTTGCAGAAACGTACAGTTCTCAGTCAAAAAGATATTTCCTAGAATCACAAGTTTCCTTACCCTCCATCAGGCGCCCCGGCTGACCGTGGGGGGGGGGGGGGGGGGGGGGGTGGGGGGGGCGTCAAACAGTTTTGATGCTACATAGCCTTTGCCTCCAATTGCCTTCACAAATCTCTTTTGCTATTATGTAAGTAGATAATGTTTAATATTGTCGTCTGTTTTAATGTTTTGTTTTTGTGGCTGATGCTATGCCAAGCTATGTTATAATGTTCCATTCACACCTTGAGGTGGTCTCTCTCTGTAATGAAAACCTGCATTCAATCATTTGTAGCCCCATCTACAAATACATTTCTTTCCATATCAGTGCTTGATCGTTAGGTGGATATAGATATAAAGTGTTAATCTGATTAAGCCCTATAGTGAGAAGTGGAAGTGGTGCCCATTGTTAAGTACCATCGGTCCGAAGACCCATCGGCATGACGCATTAACCTAACCATAATTGGTAAATGGTGCATTTATATAGCGCCTTTATCCAAGGCGCTGTACTTAGATTGTGCATTACATTCACACACACACATTCATACACAGATGCCAGAGGAAACCATGCAGGGTGTCAACCTGCGCATCGGGAGCAATTAGGGGTTCAGTGTCTTGCTCAAGGACACTTCGACACTAACTCTGGGGGAGCCACATGGGTTCGAACTGGCAACCTTGGGGTTCCCATCCAGCCACTCTACCCCTGAGCCACCGCCACCATAACCTCAAAACTATGGTTAAGCATCTACAGCACCGTTATAGCCAAGCTTTCACTCTTCTGTGAGACACAAGACAGGTGGGTGCTTTGACAGGGAGCGAGAAAGGGCTGGGAATTATGAAGGCTGCAAGGCTCTCTCTGTCTCTCTCTTTGTTTCTCTCTGTCTCTCTGTCTGTCTGTCTGTCTGTCTGTCTGTCTGTCTGTCTGTCTGTCTGTCTGTCTGTCTGTCTGTCTGTCTGTCTGTCTGTCTGTCTGTCTGTCTGTCTGTCTGTCTGTCTGTCTGTCCCTCCCTCTCTCTCGTGGGTTCGGATAGAGCTGGCAAGGTCCCTGTCACACTGGGGACGACTGCCGTCTCTGTCTCCCCATGGTGCTGACGGGCCACGCTCATACCCAGCCATCTTGCACCAGCACTCACCCGCTCGCTCTGGGGAATAAATTGAATGTCTGAACAGACGCCGTTTGTAAAACAAGACAAATAATGAATCACCCCCCACCCTCGCCTTGCCGCCACTACACCCCCCCCCCCCTCCCATCTCTCCTCTCCTCATCACCCATCCTTGTCCTCCTCCTCCTCCTCCTCTCACATCTCTCCGCCTCCTCCTCCTGTGGATCTGCATGTTATTTGTTTCCCCACCCTTCTTCCATTATTCTGTCTTTCTTCTACTATCTCTATCAGTCTTTTCTTTTCACCTCTCTCTCTCTCTCTCTCTCTCTCTCTCTCTCTCTCTCTCTGTGTCTCACTCTATCTCTGCGTTGGCATGTGTGTTTCTCTCTTTGCATGCCTCGACCCTTGCAGTCCTCTCTATCTCTGTGCTGTCACCGCGCCTCGTGCCAAACACTTCTCTCCCTCCTCTCCTCCGTCCTTCCTCTCCTCTCCTACCCTCTCGTCTCCTCTCCTGCTGCTGTTAATGGTGAGGCAGTGCACACTCCAGTCCTCTCTGCGGGAGATGTGTAATCTCCTGTCTGCTCTTGTTTTGGCTGCAGAGAGTCCCTCAACATCTCTGTTATGTACTGTACAGTCTGGGTGTTTTCATTGGCTGCCTACATTTCCCTATGCAAGAGTTTGGGGCAGGCTTGAGCGTGTCTCAATTTGTTTTCCTTTAAGTGCACCGCCCAACCACCACTACCACCATCCCATAATGCCTATAGTTAAAATGTCAGCCGACGCATTTGTTAACATTTCGGAAAACAATGGGCTCCATTTGTCTTGACAAACGTCCAATCTTAGTCTGAATGCTTCCATTACAGAATGTTAAGTGAACTCTAACAAGCGGCACGCTGAGGGCCTTTTCTGCGTACAGAACAACACAAATGTGACACACTCTTTTATTCTCAAGGTGACGCAGAGGAGCCGAGAACTTCCACTGTTTAGAGAATGAAGTGAAGATTTGCAGCAGTCTGGGAGATAGTGATTCATTAGTAGTCTCTGTTCCAGGCCAATGCGGGAAGAGAGTCAGTGAAATGACAGACAACCTATTTGGTGACCTGCACTATATAGCACGGAGAACATGGCTATACTTCTCAGGAATGCGGAAGGCTTTACGGAGAATTCTGTCAACTCAATTACAGAGCTTCACTAGCACACTCCCCCTCACCCCCCACCCCCCCACCCCCCTTCTCATGCTGATATGAACACAGAGAGAACCTATCGCTGCAGGGCTGGAACAAGCTTGTTAGATACTTAAATCCTCTTTGATCTGGGCTTCGTGGAGAGGGCTTGTCTGTGGGTCCTGTGGTATAACACTTTAGTACAAGTCAGGGTCTCTTTGCATCATGTTCCAGGAACTCTACATCCTCTCTCTCTCTCTCTCTCTCTCTCTCTCTCTCTCTCTCTCCATTTTCATATTTTGCTCCATTTCACATTCACACAGTAACTCTCTCTCAATCTCTTTCTGTCGCACATATACATTCTATTCTTTCACCGTTCACTCTCTGTCTCCCTCCCTCTGTCGCTTGCTTTCACTCTCTCTGTTTTCTTCCTTTGAATTCCGTGGACACTAATTCCCTTTCTTCAAGGACAAGCATCTCGCAGCACATCATCTGAATGAGACTATGAGTCTCTGTGGCCTCTCAGGGCTTAAGTTCTCAGAGAGCTTCTTGTCTCATCCTCCTTGTTAATGCCCTAACAGCAGCCTGCTGCATGGTAGCGTCAGTAAATATTACCGTCCAGAGAGAGGAGGAGGGAGGTGGGTGCACTCCTGTTATGGCCGTCTGTGCATTGTATGGATATCGCCACAGCTGTTTCTTGACAAATCTGGTGAAGGACAGTGGAGGTTGAGAGGTGTGGGAGTATGAGTCGGGAGGTTAAGGTTTTGTATATGCTGATGTTGTATAATGTATAATTTAGAGCAGTGGTGGAGACACAGTTCACATGACTTTTGTATTTGTATTTTGTATTTGTATGAACAGACTGCACTTGAATGAGAATTCATTTATTTGGATTCTAGTGACTTGAGATTTGTCTTGCAGGCCTTGGAATATAGCTACTACTTTAGTCTCGTACTTTGGTACAACTTGTTGTTATTTAAATGTGCTATAGAAATAAAGATGGTATGGTATGGTATGGTTGACTTGGATTCTAATGACTTGAGGCGTGACTTGGATACTTGAGAGACTTGATTTGGATTCTAGCGACTTTATGGCATTGCCGTGTGCACTGCAGAAGCTGTCTAGTCGTAAGATATTCAGATATTTATAAGGTATTAAACTGTTACTGGTCTCTTGTGTGACCTATGCCCTTAAATGGCAAGATACATCACGTGCTGTTGAGTGTTGGAAGCAGTCCTCTTTATTTGAGTAACATTTTGGAAAAATAAAGATGCATGTGAGTGTTTTATATTTGGTGTGCTGGCTGGTTTGCAATTGTGCTCTTTTGCTATTAAAGACTTTATGGATCTTTAGAATAAATAAAAACATACGTGAACATGGATATCAGGCGGCGGTGGCTCAGGGGCAGAGTGGCTGGATGGTAACCGACCCGTAAGGTTGCCAGTTCGAACCCGGGCTCCCCCAGAGTTACTGTCGAAGGGTCCTTGAGCAAGATGCTGAACCCCCAATTGCTCCCGATGTGCTTGTTGGTGCCTTGCAGTTGCATGGTTTCCGCTGCCATCGGTTTATGAATGTGTGAATGTAATGCACAATCTTTGTAAAGCGCCTTGGATAAAACGCTCTATATACAGTAAATGCACCATTTAGTACAAAGCATATGGTCCACCTAAATGGACGTCCCTCTCTCCAAAGTTCCAAACACACATGAGGCACGTCTCACTTTCACCCCTGTACAGTACAGTACAGTAGTACAGTACCGAGCCTGGGGCCTGCATGGCCACTGTACATATAACGCCTGCAGCAGCAGCAGCAGCACACTCTGTTGTCACACTCTGTCCCCTTTCCCTTGTCCCTGAGCCCAGATTCATTACAAGCCTGTGGCCGGGGGTATTAAGATACGGCCGCATTAACAAAGTTGTCTCGGTATCTTAATTGAATCTACCCCCGCCAGAGCCGAATCTGGATTATGTTTACCTGAAATATAAGCGGCTCGGCAGTCAGAACACGGCCCTGCTGATAAAACACTGGGTAACCCCCCCCCCCCACCACCACCACCACCCCACCCCCCACCACAACCATCCCCACCAGCCCCCACCAGCCTTCCTCAATCCTAATCCCCGACTGTAATTTGTCCCTGGATGGATGTAGCCACTGCGATGGGAGCTTCTGATTGGGATTCATTCCACCAGCTGAAAAGTATCTACAGGTAAGTTCATCTATTAAGTGTGCGCGCATGTGTGTGTGTGTGTGTGTGTGTGTGTGTCTGTGTGTGTGTGTGTGTGTCTGTGTGTTTGTATACATTACACGTGCATGTGCGTGCGTGTGTGTGTGTCCACGTTTGAACGTGTGTGTCCGTGTTCGCTTGCGTAATTTGTCCAAACATGGTTTGCATCTTAGAGATTCCTTACTTCTATTTCAATCTCTCTCTCTCTCTCTCTCACACACACACACACACACACACACACACACACACACACACACACACACACACACACACACACACACACACACACACACACACACACACACACACACACACACACACACACACACACACATCTCTCTCTCTCTCTCTCTCAACCCCCCTCTCTCACAGTGAATATACTCAATATGCTACTCTGTTCAGCTCGTGGGCCAGAATTTTAGAATCTCCATTTAACTGGGTTCATGTAATGGTTTTACCGTGTCCATTTGTCTGAAAGTCCAATCTGTTCTTATCCAATTGTCCCCATGTTGGTTGTTGTGCCTATGCTGTGTTGCAGTAAGAGCCCTTCCATCACACCCAGGAGTCAGGACACTTATGATGCTACCGGCTGCAGCGCTGAGGAACAGCCCCGCCAAGGAGAGAGGCGAAGTGCACGACCACCTTGCTCAAGGGTATCATTCTACCAAGGGAATGATACTCTCAACACGCACACACACACATGCGCGAGTGCCAGCACAGACGTCTGGCTGGAGACCAAAGGTTTATGGCAGCCGTGTGCTTGTCTGTGTGTGTGTGTGTGTGTGTGTGTGTGTGTGTGTGTGTGCAAGGGAGGACAAGATACCATGGGGGGGTCCTGTATGAGGGATGGCTCCACAATAGGTGGGTGTGTACAGTGTGTGTGTGTGTGTGTGCGTGCGTGCATGCGTGCGTGCGTGTACATGTGTGGCGTCCTTCACAGAGCATTGCACCCCTCCTCCTGCCCTGTCCTCAGACTTATCCCTCCCTCCTAACCCTCCTGGCCCAGGTGAAAGGAGCCAGTTGACTTGGCACCGATGCACCAGACTGGAGATTCCATGTCCCTCCACCACTATAGGCCCGCATATCCAGACAACTGTTCCACAATCTCCGAATGCTATATAGAGTCTGGAACTATACCTCCCGAGTAAGGAAGCTTAAAAAAAATATATATATATTTTTTTTAATTTCCTTTTCTGCTAAGCAACAAGCTATACTGTATATGCTTAGATGATTTCTATTTATATTAGGATAAATGTGCGCGACTGTAAAGACGAAACGGAAGTGGCGAGGAGGCTCCACTTCCGCTTTATATTTTACTCGTGATATAACTTCTGTTGCTCCAGACTGTATGATGGAAGCATTTGGAAATTGCGAGAGGCAACAGTCTGGCAACGCGAGACTACTCCACCACTGGTGGAAAATGTACTCACTTGTTTTACTTAAGTAAAAGTATCAATACTGCAATGTAGAAATTTTGTAAAAGTCCAGTAATTACAAAATTGAGTAAAAGTACAAAAGTATTGGTATCAAAATGTACTTAAAGAACCAAAAGTAAAAGTACTCATCATGCAGAATGTCCCATTTCAACTTTTCAAATGTATAACAATCTTTTGAAAATAGCAGATCTACAAACTCTTGTAGATACAAACTCAAACGCTTGTTGATCGGCTATTTTCGTACTGGAGTAAGGCGTGATTCATACTCCTATTTTAGAGCCGAATAAAAGTCGGTTCGGCTCTGTAGAGCCTACAATGTGACGTCATTTGAGGTTCGGGGGGGGGGCGGGTACCGTCCTAAAGTCGGCTCTTCGGTGCTACTGAAAATTTCTGACGAGCCAAAATCATTTTGGCACTACAGCGGTAAAATGAATGTATGAATCGGCCCTAACATTTACAATATTCGAGTAGAAGTACTGGAAATTAAAATGGAAATACTCCAATAGAGTAAAAAGTACACCTCAAAATTGTACTAAGTATAGGCTACAGTACTTAAGTGAATGTAATGAGTTACCTTCCACCACTGCCAACAACAGCATCAGCTCCTCCAGTAGCTGCTCTATAAGGGGTCAGGGGAGAAGGAGAGGGAGGGGTCAGGGGAGAAGGAGAGGGAGAGGTCAGGGAATGCATGGGACCATGGGATGGATGGGGTGGGGGCTTAAATAGAGCTGATGGAGGTGAGATGGGGGGGGGGGGGGGAGTCTTCCTCTGCATGAATGTTTCAGTCAGCAAGTCGTCCACACGTGTGTCATAAATCATGTCTTGCCACCCGAGGCTGCGTGGGTGTGTGTAGGGTGGGAGTGTGTAGGGGGTGGCGAGGGTGGGGGCTTGCATGGACCTTGATGCGTGTTCTGCTGCACAATATTTTCATGTTCTTAGCGGCGGGTACATTTGCACAATTCTGCATGTGACCAGGCGCTCGTTGTATCTTAAGTCACTATACCGGAATGGGATCGATATCACTGCAGATAAATGTCATTTTCACAGACGAAAGCTTGGTGATTTTCTTTTTTTGTGTGGATCAATGTAATTTTTTATTATTATAAGGTGTAATAGTTACTGGGCAAATAAGGTACTGTTTTTGTCTGGAAACCGTTCCGTGTCAAATCTATTCTCTGGATCAACATTCAATAATTGCACCTATAGGTCATTTGTATGCTTTAATGTGTTGATTCATTGATAAATTCATTGTCAGAGATTATACCTGCATGTACTGATTTAAAATGTATTCCAAAGGAGGTTGGTGAACTTGATCAAAATAGCTAACTATGATTTTATCCATTTTATTGTATTTAGAAAATGATATGGATATAATTCCACAAAAATTAACCTGGCTAATTTGGTAATTGTCTGCGTCTTCCCAAAGAGAGTGGGACAAGGGTGTAACTTCTACTTTCAACAGAAACTCCACATGGCGATCGTTGAATCCCATGACATTCATTTCACTAAATATGGAACCCTCATGTTCTATTAACAGGGGGAGATGTGAGATGACATAAACTGCTGTGCCCATTGGATTACTATATAAAAGCCATACCTGCACTGACAAGTGCCTGTACTTCATCACTGGCGACTGCAGTTGCCTTTAAACTCTAATTACACAACTCCTCCTCGGGCATGGATGAAGGCTAAACAAACACACTGCACCATCTGTACACACTCGTTGCACTCTGCTCCGGGCTTGAGGAGCTACCTTGACAGCTTTCTTACCCCCGTACCTTCCCCAGGCAGCCAGGAGAAACAGGTGCTGCTGGGGGGGGCTGCACAACACACACTCCATCCACACAGTCTTATCTCCAGCAGGAGGGCTTAAGATAGAAAGCACCGTGTACAGTAATTACCACCCCTCTCTCTCTCTCTCTCTCTCTCTCTCTCTCTCCCTCTCCCATCCACATCCTTCAATCTCTCTCTCTGCCTTATTATGCCCTATACCACTTTACCCGTATTCTACAATCTCTCCATCTTCCCCAAACTTTCCCATCGAGAGTCCCCCCACCCCACCCCCCCAAGACAACTCCATTCCACCCGTTCCGTCTCCCCATCCTTCACAGCCTCCTTCATCCTGGTCTCTCTCTCTCTCTCTCCCACGTCGTCCCTCTGGCCCAGACTAAGCCATGTTTAGCCTGGCTGCTGCAATGTCGCTGAAAGAGAGACAGCAGCACGCCCCCCGGGGCGTCACGGAGAGCCCGGTACAGTCGGACGTGGCGTCGCCTCTCCTCGGGGGTGACAGTGGCGTGCCGTATCCCGGCTCCCGCTTCTATATAAGCCCCGCGTTCCCGCGAATACCCCCACCCCGAAACAGATGCTCGGGACCAGGGCGGGCGCCAGTCAGGGGGGACGTGGGTTAATTGGGGTAGTAGTGGGGGTTAATTTCAATTAAAACTTCATCTAATGGAGGTCAGGGAAGCGTCTGCAAATACCTGATTAAAACAAATGGTGCTGCCAGTCAAAACTTTATCTTGGTCAGCCCCCGGCGGAGCTCAGTACGGAGAGAGAGAAAGAACAAAAAACAGGGGAGGGAGGAGAGGTAGAAAGGATGACTAATAGGGGGGACACTTGTTAGCGCAGCATCTGCAGGGAGAGGAGAGAGAGAGTCGAGGCTGCGCATGCATGTGCAGTTGTGCACGTGTGCCTGCCTGCACGTTTGTGTGTGGTTGCACGTGTATTCCTCTGCAAACGAGCGAGTCAGTGGGAGGAGGAGGGGAGTGTGTGTGTGTGTGTGTGTGTGGTGGGGGTAATGTTATCCTCACTGTACCCAGGCTTGCTGTGCCACCCTGCTGCCAACCTGCTCTGCCAGGCGTGCCACAGCAGCTCCCGACATCTGGCGCAGGCCCTCCGGGAGAGCGGGGGGGGAAGTGGGCGCCCCCGCTGCGACTAAATATGGCGCAGGGTTACGCTGCGCGTCCCTAATCACTTAGCCACTGTCTGGCAGCTAGCGCCGCATCCACCAAGGCCGCTCGTACATCACCGCCGCTAGACATCTGTATACCCGCTAGCCATCTCTCTCTCATATCGCCTCTCACCCTCCCTGTCTTTCTCCTTTTCTTATTTCAATCCATGGTGACAAGCCGTGTGTACTTGAAGTAGTTCCTCGTTCCATGTACAGTATTACATCTTATACACCCCTAAAAAAGTAACGAGGTCATTGCATCTGCTGTTGTTTATTGACATTTTAGTGCAAGCTTATTAATGAACCCTATAGCCTCTTGCCTATAGTGTCTCAATCTATAGGCAGACATTCTGCAAAAATAGATCTACAAACCCACAGTGTGTCGCACTGGCAACGTGATGTGTTGTGAGCAGGGGAAAGGGAAGCATGGGTTTTTAGGGGGTAAATCCACTGTAGTGCCGACATTAATCCTATGAAACAAACATGTTGCACTATACTGTTTTCTCTCTTTTCTGTCTTCTCGCTTTTTTCTTTCTTTGGCTCTCGCTTTCTCTTTTCTCTGTTGTTTACTTATAGCTCAGCGCATCGTAAATGGGGTTAAGCTCTTATATGCTGTTGTATGATGAGTAACAAATATAGCCAACACGACTTGTAGATCTATTTGATTTGATCTATTTTGGACAAATTTGAAATGTTAAAAAATGAAGATAATTGTTTATTTTATTGTAACAGCCGTTGGCTGTATTTATTATTATGTTTGATTAGTAGTAATAAATATAGAGCTAATGCTATATCTGTATATTTATTAGTAGGCTTGCTTAGCTGTACTAGGTTATAGAGACAACTATTATTGCCTGGTACTGTTTTCTGTTCATGTCATCCCTGCAGATGATGAGTGTTGTGTCCTTAATGAGTTGCCGTCTTGAGGAGGGCCTGGCTTGGAACCTGATCAGCCCTCATTGGCCAAGCCGGTCATGACGCACTGGAGGCCTCAGTGCGTCTGCTATAAAAGACATGCAGTCTTTGCCTGGACTTCGACGAGGAAACATCGCTTAGCGTTGGTCTTCCCTCCAGCCGCCTACGTTCTGTTATCTTCATCATGTCTGCTTTATTTCGTTAGTTTATGTGTTGTTCTGCTTTACCCTTAGTTTCACTCCCTTCGGGAAGGAGTATTAGTTTCGTTTCGTCCCGTTTAGTTCTGTGTAGTTCTTGCTTGTTAGGTTTATTGTAGTTTCGTATTTGTATGTTTGGGGTTTTGAGTTAGTGTTATCCGTCTTGTCATCACCACCTTTTCTTTTGTTCAGTCATCATTCTGTCATATAAGTGTTTATCCATTCATTCAGTGCTCCCAGAGCCATTCTTTGTAACTATTCGAACTATTCAAAGAACAAGATTCCTTTACAGGATCTCCTCACAGGAGCCCTCGTACAAGGTTTCTTCGACTATGCATGCACCTCTTGGTACCACAGCACCTCAAAGGGGTTACTATACTTTGGTCCGACATACCATTGGTCCGATCGACTACCTACCCCAAACCCTCACCCTAACCATATCTGTGAGCACGGGGCAGCACACCTAAACCTAACCCCCGACCCTATCCCGAGTCGGACCAATGCTCCTTCGAACCAATGATATGTCGGACCAAAGTATGCTCCCCCTCAAAGGCCCTTAAAACAAGGCTCCAGACCTCCCAAAACAAACTGGTCAGGCTCCTACTTGGCCTCACCCCCCTCACCCCTGCCCACTTTGACAGGCTGGAATGGCTTAGGGTCGATGCCAGAGTACAGCATCTTGCAATGGGTCTGGTCCACAAGATTCGATACACCACAAAGATACCCTACCTGTCTAAATACTTCCTTAATGTTAATGAAGTCCACACCCACAACACCAGAGGGAGTGCAACAAACCATGTACAACCCAGATTCGGCACAAACGAGGGACTAAATTATTTTCGCTCCTATGCCACCAAAATGTGGAACGCCCTACCAACAGTCATTAAGATATGTGAATCCCTTGACTCCTTCAAAACCGCTCTCAAAGGGCACCTACGGACAGCTGCAATTCGAAACAGGCACCTGTAAAATCGAAACCCCCCCCCCCTTTTTCCCCCCTTACTGTATATGTTTCTTTTCCCTTTTTACCTCCTTTATGATGAATTCCTGTTCTGTTCTGTTCTTGGCTATATAGAAGTGTCTATTTGTACGTCTCTAAATGTTTTGATGAATTGAACAAGGTGGACCCTCTTGTAAACAAGTATAATGCTTTATTGGGTCGTCCACTCACAGTTAACATTCTTTGTATTGAGTTGTGCTTGAAATGTACTGTAATTCTGCAAACTGTTAATAAATATTTCAATCAATCAATCAATCAATCAATCAATCAATCAATCAAACATAATACCTGCAAGGAGAAAAGGATGCTGTTGAGTCATTGATTAAGGCGATTCCATTCTTCTGCACTCGGCATGTCTGGTTCAATAGGAACATGCTCTTTCACAGCTGGACAGCTAAAAGACAGACACAGTAATTGCAATGATAGTATTGACCAACAGCTCCTCGGTACTTAAAAGCCTAATTCTAGTGTAAAGTAGCCTAGTATTTGTGACCTGTCCTTGCCCTATATATCTCTAACCTGGAATGGTCATGTTCGCCAAGAAATAACGTGTTTCAGTTATGAATAAATATGACCTTACCCGGTTAGTTCTTTCTGTGCTGTATTTCAGTGGTTCCCAAACGTTTTCATGTCAAGGACCCCCAAATTGACACTAATTGGCCCACGGACCCCCCATTTGAAAAATATATGCTAGGGACCCCCATAAGAGAAGATCTTTACGGAGTTATTCCCAACCGTTTAATTTCAAGGATCCCCATTCAATGGCATTTCTATCTCTGAGACCCCAATTTATAGTATAAAATCAATGTTAATTTAACTCTGAGAGTGTACAAAATGGAACCCGTTAGGGTCCATTTGGTTCCATTTGTACACTCTCAGAGTTACAGACCCATAAGGGTCCATTTGGTTCCAAACTATCATTTAGCTGGACCCCACTTTGGGAACAGAACAGTGTTGTTTTTGGCAGCAAATTTTGATTTTAGTTTTAGTCATAGTCTCTTGAATAGTTTTCATTTAGTTTTAGTCACATTTTAGTCACCTGGAATGTTTTAGTGTTAGTCTAGTTTTAGTCGACTAAATGTCATAATTTAGTTGACTAAAATTTATTTTGGCGGGCCTTGATGCCGTCGTAAGGACTGATTTCACACTTAGCCGATCTACAAGCCCACAACGCGTCGCAGCGCGACACATTGTGTGCTTGTAGATCTGCAATTTTCAGCATTCAACCAAGTGGAAAATGACTTGTACTGAATCTCTTGTCCACTAGTCCCATTTTAGTCTAGTTTTTATCTGTTGACGAAATTGTCAATACATTTTAGTCTTAGTTTTAGTCACCATAGCTTAGTTTTAATTTAGTTTCCATTTAGTTTTCGTCAGTGGAAAAAGGTAGGCCTAGTCGACGAACATCTTTCGTCGACAACACTGTTTGGGAACCACCGGTCTATAGCTATGGCTCTCATCCTTTTTCTCTCTGCTGTCTTAACAGTCCATTATTCACATGCACACCATGCAGTGATCTGCTGCATCACGATCATTGTCTTGTCATGGTGGTTTGTCAGTCTCTTTTGTCAAAGGGTCGCCACACTGCACAGACTCTGCTCTAACTGTCTTTCCTGTTGTCAGACTAATATCTCTTCCTCTCAGCCTTCCTCATCATCGTCACCCCTCTATAACTCATAATTCATTTGTTAATCATTATGTCTGCAGGCCACAGGATATGGGGAGTAGATCTAGCATTGCTCTCTCTCTCTCTCTCTCTCTCTCTCTCTCTCTCTCCTGCAGACTTATGACTTATATCACTATAACCATTTCATTTTGTGCATATACTTTTTTTTTTTGTCCATATGGTTTTGTCCAATCAGAATATATAGGCACCTGGCTGGCTGTATATGTGGCGGCGGGCATTTTCAAATGATGTGACGTTCGCTCGACTCGCTCGAGCATCTTCTGACGCACTTTAGTCTTGTAGGTCTGATATATTTGGCGCGACTCGGCGCGACAACATGGTGTGACGATTAAGTGTAACCTAACTTCAGTTATGTAGTTGTGTGGTCTGCACAGCAGGAGGAGACATACCTGCACTGCAGAGACGTCAAGCTTCTTTCACAAATGAATGGAAGAAAAAAAAAACACCACGGAAGGACAGGAGAAAAACAAAACACTGCATGGATCTGGATGGAGAAAGAAAAAGTTTAAATCCAACGTCACCATGCGTTGTATAAACTTGTTGTGGCCCTGGGTGTGTTCTTTTCCGTCTACTCTACTGTATTAACTTGCTGCTGCTCATGCCTGAACTTTGTAGAGAAGTAGCCACCATGGTTCACATGAGGCTTGGCTTATATCCTTCAGTCATGTTTCAGAGCTAAAGAAGACAACAAAGGTAAGAAATATAACTTTGACTTCTATGCTGGTTTTGCTTATTATGTTATTGTATTATATATGCTAACTTTTTCATGGCCGCTACCATACATTGACATACAATAAAGGTGAACGCAGCAGGTGTTACTAATACTAATTAATTAACAACATCGGCAGCAGCACCCTGATCTGTGTAGACGTTTATTGTTTACCCAGGGTAACTGGACTAAGCTCAAGCACTTGTTTACAATTTACAATTTAGGCATTTAGCAGACGCTCTTAATCCAGAGCGACTTACATTAAGCAAGAACAAAAAGCATGGGAATACATCACAAAAAAGCATTTATCATAAAACATAAGCTAAGAAAGTAACAGTGGAATATCTATATTATGAGACTATACATATAAACTATATATATATATACTACTATGCTATACATATGTACTATGGCGTGCTATGACTATATACAATGCAATTATAGTGCTGTCTACATAACATGCTACAAGTCTGTATCAGATGCTATCTAAGTCTACAGAAATGCTATCTAAGGGGGTAGGGTAAGTGCTAGCCCTCCAAGCAGAACCCAAATGCTACTGAAGTTTCTGACATTTGTTCGACCCAGTGCATTGGGTCCTGTTCCACGTCGTCCATGCCACCTGATTAAAACATTTACTGGCTCATGTTTACATGTTAAAACGCCTCCCCGCGGCATGTGACGCCATTATTTTCCTTGAGTTATTCTGAATTCGGTAACTTTAAGTAGCTATACATCCCGGTGCGAATATCTCCTGTGGCGCGGAAGCCGTTAAGTATTTTTAATATATGTTTGCCCGATTTGGAAGCTTGGATTCTTCTTGTTTATTGACACCTCATTGTACCGCCTATCTGGCTAGCTAGTGGCGCTATAGCTATGACACAGCAGATCAGAGGCAGGGACGTAGCCTCACAAGCCAACCGCACACCGGGAGGCGGTACAATAAACGGTAAACAAACAAGAAGAAATAAAGCGACCAAATCGGTCAAACAAAGATTAAAAATACTTAACGGCTTCCGCGCCACAGGAGATATTCGCACCGGGATGTATAGCTACTTAAAGTTACCGAATTCAGAATAACTCAAGGAAAATAATGGCGTCACATGCCGCGGGTCCTATTTTAGAGAGAATCTCCACATCCGCATTTAGGAATTTCCATACGAAAATACACTAGCGAGCAGGGACCCAACGTGAAACTCAACAAAATATCAAAAAAGTTTTACGTAGGGTCCCGAAAGGGGCTAGGTAAGTGCTATGGGCCATGATGGAGTCTGGAGTTTCAGACTACGGCGGAAGATTGGGAGTGATGCTGCAGTTCTGACTGCAATGGGAAGTGCATTCCACAGTTTTGGAGCCAGAAGGGAGAAGAGTTTGGGACGTGTGGAGCGTTGTCCCTCGTTGTACAGCCAGACACCTTTTAATTTCAAGGACTCCGCCACAAATGGAACCAAATGACTTCAATTGAATGATTAATAGAATCCATTCTGCACACAATATTACTTTAATACTATTACAGATCTGTAGACCTTAAGCCTTGGGCTTTTGTTTGAGGTCTGAGGCCTCATACACACGTATCAAACGAACATTCTGTGTTCGGTCTGCAGTGTTTGATGGCCGCCTCAATGATTTTCCAATGGAAGTCACATGGTTTGACCAACCACTGGGGGGGTAACAGGCTGAATGTGTCTTTTGGCTATTATTTAATATCATACTAAATCAGACATTATGTTGAAGCTTTGCGTATATATATATATATATCGTTTGGAAGTGAGGGGTCATGCAGGGTTAGACAAACATGGCATCAGAAAAGGTTGGCTGCTGTTTAGATTGTTGATAATGAACTCGATGGTCATTAGACTCCCCACCAGACCCATAAGATTAGGAGAGAGAGATGACAAAGGGCGAGGATGAAACGAGATTCAGACTGGAGAAAAAAGGTAGTAGAGAGAGAGACGGAGAGCAAGAGAGAGGGAATGGTACCAGGAGAGGGCAAGAAAATGAGGCGAGAGAGAGAGAGAGAGAGAGAGAGAGAAGGTGTCAGAGGGAAGAGAGGGCGAGAGAGAGAGCAGCTATAGGATAAAGAGAGGCAGTGAGGAGGGGGCAGAGCAGAGTGTTTGTATTCTGGTGGAGGTGCCAGTGAGAGTGCTTGTAAGGCTGTAGGCGGGCAGTCACCAATCATTAGACCCTGTCACTGATACCAGATCAGCACCACCACCAACATATTATATATATATAGAGACACCATGCTCTCTGATGTGCTTTATGATACGTGTGTGTGTGTGTGTGTGTGTGTGTGTGTGTGCGTGTGGACACGCTTTAACATTACATGACCGTGACCAGTGAGCAGATACAGTACGGAAGCATCTATTTGAAAATGTTTGGAAGGATTAAACTTAAGCGAATATAGAATATCGCAAGACGTCATAATGTTTTTGAAAATTATTGACTTTACGATACGTCCGCATAACGTGTGTGACACACACAAAAACAAATCTAAAAGATTCCATAACCTTTTAATTTTTTTATTGTGAAAATGTAGATTGTATATTTTCACTATAGTTTTGGCCCTGGGGAGACTGGAGCTAAAACCTTTTGGCAACCACTGAACTAGACAGTAGTTGTCCACACTACTTGGTCCTAAACAATACCTCAAAACTGGATTACTATTACTAGCCTATTGCCTATTTCCTTTGCATCTTCATGAACCCTATACTGATATTGATGACTTAGTGCGGGTGCAGTACTTATAGTTTAGACAGTTTTTGGTTTAGACTAGTCATTGGTTAGACCAGTCATTAGTCCTACAACTACAACCTATATCAAACCCTCACTCTAAACCTATAACCTCCCACGGGGCAGCACACCTAAACCTAACCTTTACCCATGTCTAACCAATGACTAGTCTAAACTAAGTATGCACCCCCTTAGTGCTCTTTCCTAGTCTAGCAGCATCCATAGGCTAAAATATCGCCTTGCACACAAGTTATCTCAAACTCTGAAGGGCGAATATGGTTCCATCTCTCTTCCACATTGCGTTCACATTAACCAAACCACAGGCTTTCTTGACCTTGCTGCTCAAGGAATCCCTCCCTGTCTCCAGCAAGGGACTGTCCCTACAGTGCCGAGCCCCCTACCTCTATACACAGACTCTGATTCCCGGTATAGTGGGTCTAATCTTCACCCGCCATGATCGCTCCTCCGCATCCGTCATCACTTGAATCACTTCATGCATCCACACCCTCACAACGCAGAGCAGGAGCTGCAAATCTGCTCTCTGGCTGCACTGCAGGAGTTATTTAAGTGTGTGTGTGTGTGTGTGTGTGTATGTGTGTGTGTGTGTGTGTGTGTGTGTGTGTGTGCGTGTGTGCGTGTGTGCGTGCGTGTGTGTGTGTTTGCGCGCATGTGCGCTTGTATGCGTGTGGTATGTGAGGTGGTAGCTGGGAGCATGTGTTAACAAGCCTATCTGCCCATCGGAGTGTTAATCTGTGAGATGCCCACTGCTAGAGAAAGGAGGGGACGGGGTTAGCCCTGTCAGTCCCTCTGCCCACAGCACAAGCCCATCACTTTGCCCTTCCACGCCTCCCTGCCCGGGCACAGGTGGCACTCTGTGTGTGCCCCCGCATCTCTGCCTCCCTGTGTTTGTCAAGACTGAGACTGTGTGTGTGTCTGTGTGTGTGTGTTACCGTCAACCCTATGTCAGGATAATCTCCCATCCTGCCCATGCACAGGTGGCCATGTTGATTGTGTGTCTGTGTTCGTGTACCGTCTGCATGTGTGCATACTATGTCATTGCCATCGGGTGGAAACCTTGTATGTCCACACTTCAACCCCCCTCCAACCCTCTACTGAGTCTACTTTGTCATACTATACAGTTTCATGCAAAAAGTGAGCTGGTATATCGACTATTTATTTATGCAACTTAGTGGAAGGCTATTTTTGTAACTTTTGAATTTAGTCGAAGTGAAAGTGGTTAATTCGATCTGGTTTTTAAAATGATTAAAGTAATTGACAAGAGCTTATATGATGATGATTAAATAATAACATATTTTCTTTCCTGAAAAGTAACGGTTTTGGACATATGAGGTTTCTGCCCAACATCTGTGCGTGTGTGTGGCGTGCATGCGTGCGTGTGTGGCGTGCGTCCGTCCGTCCGTGTGCGTGTGTGGCGTGCGTCCGTGCGTGCTCAGCGTTCAGTGGCTCCCTCCATTGCACACAGCACCCTGCTCAGTGCATCTTGTCCTGGCCATCTGCCACTCCGGGCCCCAGGCGGAGGGAGCATGCAGGCAGAGGGCTGCAGCTCCTGCAGGGTGAAGGGGCCCCTGTAGTGTACCAGTGGCATGCAGTCCACATAACAAGTAGACTCTCTGTGGTATATGAGGAGCTGCAGCACACACACACACACACACACACACACACACACACACACACACACACACACACACACACTGGCAGATGCCCACAGCCTGGAAAACCATCCCGGCCGTGTGAATTCACATTATCATGTGTCTTCTGCAGAACGGTCGGTCTGGCCCCCGCATGAAGCGCTTTGTGGGCGTCTTGCAGAAACCAAAAAAAAAGTGGCAGAGCCAGTGTTGGCGCTCAGGGCCCTGTGATTGACAGCCCACTGATCGGCTCTTCCACTTTTTGCGTTCTGCAAAACGCCCACCCGGCGACCAGTCTGTAGGAAGACACAATTTACGCGACTGGGATTGGTTTACCAGGCTATAGCAGATGCACGCACGCATGCACGCACACACACACACACACACACATACACACACACACACACACACACACACACACACACACACACACGGATATAGTGTCAACCTAAACTGTGCTCAAAATGGATGGGAAGAGCCAAAGACATTAGTCTCCGTGCGCTGACGTACGCCGGTGGACTGACCCACATTAATACGGTGGGCTTCAGTTAATTTTCTGTTGCGTACAGTAAAGTGACTGAACCATGACCTGCCTCCCCGCGACCAGCTCTGTAAATGTCACCCACATGGCCCGCTTATTCATTTTCCCACAAAACAAATTCCCACAAAAGAGTGAGTCCAAGTGTATTTAAAAGGCAACAGCAGCCCGAAAGAACCCTCTTATCCGACACTCATTTCTCCCACGAGCAAGAGGTGCTCTTTTAATTTTCCTCCCAGAAAGGTCAGCCGCAATGTTCTCCATCTCTCCTTTAATTGATTCTTTAAATGCAGCCGGCCTCGCAGTGGGTTGGTGGAGTCAGGGAGAGAAACTGAAGAGGTGTTTGCCAACCTTTAGTTATGGTTAAAGGCTCCTAAAATCCCCCATCCAACCACCCCCACCCCCGTCTCTCCGTAATTGTATTGTCTGTGTATAAATGTATGCTGTCGGGAGCTTGGAACCTAGTTCTAAAATACTGTCCTCTGGCATATAAAAACCCTGGACGGAGCAATTTGTAAATGGAAAATGGAAAAGGGGTTGTGTTTTCTTTTTTTTCCTTTTTTCAATAGAGCCGTCTTATAGAGCTGTGTCACCCAAACCTGAGGAGCTTGCTTTGTGAAGACGACATTGGCTTTGGGTTGGATTTCACTTGTGTTAAATGTCAACAGTGGTCAGAATACCTGATTATTTTGTCATGGACATATTGTAATTTGCTTAAGAGCTAGCAGACATTGTACACACACACGCACACACACACACACACACACACACACACACACACACACACACACAAGGTTTGTTCTTAAGCACCAGGCCAAAAATAGGCCAGGTCTCACAATAGTGCTGTTTGAAAAAAATACTTTATACTAGCTATACTGTTCTTTGTTGAGGTTTGACTCACTCGACCTATCAGGCTTGCATGGTTTCTGGTTTCATGGTTGTGTGTGTGTGTGTGTGTGTGTGTGTGTGTGTCATTGTTTCTGGTAAATACAAATTTGCAATAATATAATTTGTTAGTGCCTCTCTAGGTATTGTTTTTCTTCTACCAGGATTAAACCTTTCCAAATGTGTGGTATATATGACAGGCTGACAGTAATGGTATCAGATGATGTTTTCCTAAACAATCAATGATTTTTGAGCAGTATTTTTTTAATGCCTGTTATGTACAATGCAAGTGTGAGCAGCCATTGTCTCCATCTGTCTGTGGCCTACCAAATGTTCCTGAACGATAATGGCCATTAATTCTGCTTTTTTTTTACGACATCGCTGTCTGTGAGTGGAGCATCTGGAGCATTTAGTTTAACCAATAAAATGCATGTATTCGGCAATGAGCCACTCAAATCTCACCATAAAGTATTGCCTTCCCGGGGCTTGGCTTGGCTGTCCTGTACAGCTGCACTGACAAGGCAGTCAAACAAACAACTGGCTATGGCCTTCTGTTTAACATTAAAAATGACTCTGCTTTCTGTCTCTCATCCACTGCACTACACCAATGAAAGTTAGCTCAATCAAAGCTGCTGTCATTGTTGTCGGCACATTGGGTAACATTCTTGGATGGTTTGTTTATGACCAGTACCACACGAACGAGCATATACCTATTCTGGTCTGAGCATTTTACAATAGGTGAACATTCAGCCGAATTTGATGCACAAAGTGGGTAACCCATTGAAACCAGGAAAGCATCTCTGTCATTTAAGAGTTTTGCATTGGCTATTCAAAAATAGCAGATATTTGCGCACAGCAGGTCATGTGACACGCTGTGAGCTTGTACTGTATATCTGCACATTTTTTAAAGTCTTTACAAAACTACTGATTTAGAAGGCATCTGTAGTATCAGCCTCAGGCCTTGCCGCCATAATGGGTTAAGCGGTTGAAAGAAGTTTTAGTGTCACAATAGGTTAAAAATGCACCTTCTGCATGCACAGTAACTGCATCTGGGTTTCATGTCCAAGATTAAGATTTATTGTGAAAGATTTGGGCTTTTGCTATAGATAGAGCACCGAAGTCCTGACGTCACTGTCAGTAGAGGGCGCCAGTCCACAGGTTTGTGTACTTTTTATTTGCATTGAAATCCCCCATTTTAGATCTCTTCATATAAGAACAGTGTTTGAAAAATAAACCGATCATCCTGGCCTTTTCACTCATATGGATATGAAGCATCGACTGAAGGTGGAAATGTACAAATATACCCAAAAAGTAACACAATAAGCGCTAGAAACGAGTCAAACAACCCAGAGTCTACATTTCCGGGTAGGCGGGGTGGCTGCAGCTGCCCGTCGCACAACATAAACTGACATTTTTTGTATTGATATTTAATGTTTCGTGGTTAGTACGAGTCGAGTCACCGCCAACTGAGCTTACGTCAACGAGGAATCTCAGGGATGCAATGTGTTGACAGCTGGGCGTGACGTATATTATAGCAGCGACATTGTTTTCATATGTAGTTTCAAGGCTTTTGCGACCAAATTAATTCCATTTTCTCCAGAAACTGGCTGTGTCAAATATGAATGGACATCATTAACGAGGCACAGCCACCCCCCTGACAGAAACGCCGGGGTGATCGGTTTATTTTTCAAACACAGTTCTTATATGAAGCGACCTAAAATCCTGAAATGGGGATTTCAATGCAAATAAAAAAATCACACCCGTGTGAACTGAGTGGTGCAACTACCCTCTCCCCCTGCCTCTCTCTCTCTCTCTCTCTCTCTCTCTCACTTTTGCCTCTACTGGTACTCTAAACATAGTCACATAGGTTAGGACATAGGGACATTGCTGTTCTTTTTGAGTGGTTGCACCACTCAAAAATACATGAACCTAACCTGGTACTGAAAGTGCTCTATACAAAAAGTATGGTGAAATGGTTACACTGGAAAAGTTGCCAGATGTAGAGATGTCCTTGAGCATGGATTCATGCAAATTCTAGATCCAAAATGAATTCTAAGTCACTCTGGGTTGAAGCACCAATTATTTGTATATGCAAAGATATAAATTTCCAATAAAACAAATCGAATGATGATGATGAACGTGGACAGTAAACGGAGCAGAGACATTTCTCTCTATTGTCAATGTAGAATGTTCTCCGTGCCAGTAATCTTTAGTCGCTGAATATTTACCTCTGACTCGTTCCAACAGATTTGGGGGAAAAGATCTGTCGGTCTCTCAGACTGTGTATCGGCAGTGTGTATAGCATTACTACAGTATTTGCTGAGACTGTATTCATACATTCAGAGTCACCACCTCAGAGCAAGCTCAGCTCCAACTAAACATTTTAGTCCAATATGGTGTGAGAGATCTTGGCCTGAATTTACTTTCACCTCTACCGTATATATGCGCTCTTCTCTATTGTCGCCATTAGTTCTTTTGTCTTTGTATTTATCTTGACATTGTGAGCCTCATGACGGGAAACCATTTTAATGTCCCTGCCCTAACGGGTTATCTGTTAGATTTACAATCGATTTTGAAGATTTCAAAAGTCATATTAACAATCCGACCTTTTTTTTTTTTTTTAAGATATTTTTTGCGGCTTACGCCTTTTATTGATTTTTGAAGGGACAGACAGTAGGCTGACAGGAAACGGGAGAGAGATGGGGGGATGACATGCAGTAAAGGCCGTGTCGGGTCCGGGAGTCGAACCCGCGGCACACTGCGACTGGATTACCAGTCCGGTGCCCAGACCGTTACGCTACGGCCTGGGCCACAATCCGACCTTTTACAAGTCAGTATGAGATCCACATACTGTAGGCCAGTCAATCTAAGGTTTGAACCAAAATAAATTGCAATAGTACCATTAACAAACATATTACACACATAAAAAACCCAAGAAAGTGTTCCTTGTGTCCTAAACATCATTAAAATTAGCTCTGGTTTAAAGCGTAAATTGACTGGCCTAACAGATAGACAGGACAGGACTCTTGGCTGTATGTTCGCAAGACAAGGAAAGGACAATGATGTCATGGGATGTAGTAAAACAAAAATAAACATTTTTCACAAGTCTTTGAGCTCGAATCCAAGTCAGAGTCGAGTCTCAAGTCATATTAATGGCGACTCCAGTGCAACATGAGTCTGAGGGCCGTATCTTGTGTGTCATAAGTAATAGGTCTTATTACTTAACTTAAGACCTGGAGGCATGGCCAATGCTGTTTAGTTATTTTGAGTGGCCAAACAGCATTGGCCACACCTCCAGGTCTTAAGTTAAGTCATAAGACCTGGTACTTAAGACACTCAAAATAGGGCCCCGAGTCTCTAAGTTGAGTACCCATCTCTGGCTAGAGGAGTAAAACTCCTGCGGCACCTTCACTATATTTCACTTTTGATTAGATATTATGCCTTTGATAGGTCCATCAATGAAAACCTGTAAACGGGAAGTGAGGTGTTTTCCTCTGATGTTAATACGATGTGATCTTTCCTTGCCAGGGCAGATATTTGTTGGACTTAATTAGTGGTTATTGTGCTTGCAAAACTTCATTATTTCTATTAATCTTATTTATTCTATAATAGTTGCTTAATATTGAACCCTGACTCGTTCAAAGGGTTTGGAGAAAAGGGTGGATTTACTCTGTCTCTCAGACTGGTCCTGAATAACTGTGCTAAGATAAGTGCTACAGTAGATAAAGTGTATTGTTATATTATCACTGTTATAGTACTCTAATGTTTTCTTGCGGTTTTTGTCTGTGCTTTGGACTGCTCTGGGCGAGCTGCTGTTGGTGAGCATGGCACCTATTGACCAGGGTCTCTCCGTGAATGATGATTCACGCCAGCCTTGTAGATTAATGACGGTCATCAGCCCGTCTCCATGCGCTGGCGCTGACCCGCTCTTCAACCCACTCCCCTGCCCCCTCCTCCATCTCCGCGCTTATCAGATCGCCATTTGTAATGGTGTTGTACAAACTGCCACCGTCCCTTGGCTCCGCGGCCCCGGATCAAGTGTCACCCAGAGCACGAATGCACACACACCGTGACTTTAATTACTGGCCCTCGAGCAGGAGGCTGTCCAAGCAGGCTGTACAGTATACAGTGTGTGGGCCGAGACAATAAGATGCTATACAGAGAGCCTCGTGCACCACAAACCCACTTGAGGATGAGACGTCGTTCAGACCGAGCCAGATAAGGGGACATGACTGAGTCGAATTTGGTGTGTTTGCACAGGCAAAATGGAAGGTTTGCAACCAACATTATAAGCACACAATTTGGCTTTGAGCCCTGTAGTGTGTGCACTGTGCTGCAGGGCCAAGCTGGCCAGCTGACCTAAACATTGTCACACACGTTTTCAGTGCCCGAACCCCATCTGCAATCTGGCGATCTTTACACACTATAGGCTGTAACGATACGTAGAGCCGGTTGAGGTTGTTTCGGCATCTAGTAAGCAGTATTGTTTTTGGCAGCAAATTTCTATTTTAGTTTAGTCATATAGTCTTTGGACTGAAACTTCATTTAGTTTTTGTCACATTTTAGTCACCTGGAATGTCTTGGTGTTAGTCTAGTTTTAGTCGACTAAATGTCATTAGATTTTAGTCGACTAAATCTACAGTTGATTTAGTCGACTAAAATGTATTTTGGCGGGCCTTGATGTCGTCGTAATGAAAATACTATCTACAAGCTCACAAGCGTTGTGAGCTTGTAGATCAGCTATTTTCAGCATGCAACCAAGTGTAAAATGACTTATACTGGATCTCTTGTCCACTATAGTCCCTTCCTAACATTTTAGTCTAGTTTTTATTTGTCAACGAAATTGTCAGTATATTTAGTCTTAGTTTTAGTCACCGTAGCTTAGTTTTCATTTAGTTTCCATTTGTTTTTGTCAGTGAAAAAAGGTAGTCGACGAGCATTTTTCGTCTTAGTTTCAGTCAACGAAAACAACACTGCTAGTGAGGATGCTTCCTATAAAGTCCCATCCCCCAGGTTTAAGTTTCCCATCATGTCCACCTGGGAGTCGTCCACTCCACGGGTCAGACCACCAGGTGGAGGGATTGTATTGTATCTCCACACTGGCCTGCATGAACGCCTCGGGATCCTAAAAATGAGAGCTGGGCTCATGTGGCCATGCAGGGAAGGTCGTCTGGGGACCATGACCAACTGTATATACAGTACCTCCATGGCCCAGCGATACAAGCTCACAATACACTTTAAGCTTATATGTATACCACCACATTGTGTGCGTGTGTGTGCACGTGTCCGTGACTGTGTGTGCGTGCGTGCGTGTGCGCATAAAGTTAAAGTTTGAAGCACTTGATGTTTCACATAATTATGTTTGAAAAGTCTGATTAAAATGTGCTTGATATTTAGACAGAAGCACGGCCGCTGATGACAACGACAGCGACGACGACAGGTTGATCTCTCACTTTCTGTGTTCCTCCTCCTGTCTCAGGAGTACAGTTAGCAGTTATCTGCACTCTGGAACTCTCACAGGGAGAAGCCAATCCACTCCATGGGGGGATTGGGAGGGAAGAGGGGGGGGGGGGGCAACAAAACATGATCTATGGCATACAAATGAGCCCTATAATTTATTCATAAATCATCATGACTGCCGCTGCTGGCAGGGCCCTTTTTTTTAATTGTCTTTGATTAACAGTGGCGTGCGTGAGAGATACGTTCAGGACACCCCTTTTGTTGTGGCATGGCGTCTGGCCACCCAGGGAAATCATGTGTCACTCTAAGAGTGTGTGTGTGTGTGTGTGTGTGTGTGTGTGTGTGTGTGTGTGTGTGTGTGTGTGTGTGTGTGTGTGTGTGTGTGTGTGTGTGTGTGTGTGTGTGTGTGTGTGTGTGTGTGTGTGTGTGCGTGTGTGTGCGTGTGCGTGCGTGCATCATGTGAATGACAAACTTGCGTTTGGCAGCCCTTCATGCGAGCGTAACAGACACGGGGTACAGACTAAAGGAACATATGGGTTTATAGCGCCCTACTCACACATCCTGATAATCTGCATGTTTAAGCACATGCAAATGAAGACACAGACATACATAGACATACAGTATACATCACACATGGACGCACGCGTGTGTCGCGTCCGTGTGTGTCGCGTGCGCAGACTGCGCACACAGAGCATTTCCAGCACACAGTCTTAAATCCAACCCATCACAGATGCACATCAATAACATGAGCCACAGCATATGCAAATACGCTGTCGCAACTAAATCTACATTTGTTTCCTCAAGTACACATGCATTTGTCCCTCAAGCACCTCTCATTGCTCTTTTTGCTCTATTCTGTGTGTGTGTGTGTGTGTGTGTGTGTGTGTGTGTGTGTGTGTGTGTCTGCTAAAAACTCAGCTTCCCATCATGCACCTGTGTACAGTAGGGCTGCAAGCCTGCAACTAACGATTATTTTCATAATCGATTCATCGGCCGATTATTTAAACGATTAATAGATTATTCGGATTTAGCTATCACCTTAAAAATACATTTGAGGTTATTTTAGTATATATATATATATATATATATATATATATATATATATATATATGTTTTGTTCTTGATAATATAATCGTTATGTGTTATATTTTGCTTTGCAGTCGCTACTGTGCATGTGCAACTATCATCAGATTGTAAGGGAAGAGAGATGGCTCACTCCTCTTTAGTTTAGTTACACTTAACACTGAAAGAACTATATAAGGTTAAGTGGGAAAAAACCCATGATAAATTGCAAAAAACTTGCAATTTGCCAATTTGATTAATCGATTACTAAATTAGTTGACAACTATGATTGAATAATCAATTTGATTACGATTAATTGATTAATCGTTGCAGCCCTAGTGTACAGTGTGAAGCTCAACAACACCACTTTGTCACCTGTTGGTACCCTAGACAGACAGACAGACATAGGTAGCCTAATCAGACTGTGTGCGTGCGTGCGTGAGTGCGTGCGTGCGTGCGTGCGTGCGTGCGTGGGTGCGTGCGTGCGTGCGTGCGCGCGCGCGTGCGTTTCCAATCTGTGTGCTAGACACAGCCAGAGCTGTTTTTGTCACTCCATCACATCAAAGCCAACAGATTGTGGGCCGAAATGGAGTAGCCAGATACAATGTGAGGTATTGATCATGTGCACGGCTGCGCAGTGCGCACATGTGCTTCTTCATCTGTGTTGTACTGAACACAGCCTGGCTGGAAATCTGAGTATAATCGGGAACAATGCTGTCTATATTGGATTAATCAATGACTCGATTGTGAGAGAACCAGGGACGGGTTAACCCCCACATAAGGGCTCCTGGGACGGTAATCTTTCGGCGTGTGTGCGTGCGAACTTTTTATGATTTTTTTCCCGTGTTTTCATCTTTTTTTTGACCTACATTTAACTAAATCAACGGCCAATGCAGGGCCTCAAACCCAATACCACGCGGTCCAATTTACCCCGAAGGACCCCCTGGTCCATTTGGCCCTGGAGAGAATGTATCACAGTATATTGGTTTAGTCATGTATCATATGAAACAATTTGACTATGTTCACAACTTGAAAAGTGTGAATGCTTATCTTTGATCTATATTATAAAATGAGAAGTTATGTTATGATTCTGAAATATTATAAGCAATTTGGTCTGGTCTGGTTGAGTTCAGTTTAACTGAGCATTTGTTATCATTTTATAATCTATTTCCTTACAAACAGAAGAGATAATGCATGAAGCGCAAAGCACTGCGTTCATCAGCTTATGCCCGCTGTTGCTGCATGGGGTTACAGTCGATCAGCGTGTTCAGGTCAGCTCAGCTTTGGCTGCAGGGTTATTGGGGGAAATATAGGCTCGCTCTCTCTATTCGCCGCTCCCCTCTAGGCCATTGGTTCCCAAAGTGTGTGTGTGTGTGTGTGTGTGTGTGTGTGTGTGGGGGTGGGGGGGGGTCATAATTTGACCTGGAAATGAGAACCACTACAGCATATCCATAAATCCCTCTTTCCTTCTCTGCTGATGGCAGACGCATGCACGTCAACGTGCTGATATGAATGCATTATGAATGCATTGTCCATATATAGGCATAGCTGCGCGATAGCCACACACGGACGCACGAACAGGTGCTCAACGTGAACTTTATTATACTAGACCGACCGGTGCACGGCTGTATAGACTATAGAGCACAGAGTCGGTAACGATGGAAGTTGAAGATCTCTCTGTGTCCCTTTATTATATATACTGTATGGAGTTCTGTGTCAGGCATGCCCCAACAATGGAGTGTTGTGAACTTGCGATGTCGGAACCGGCCAGCTCCATATATGGAGCATGGGCAGGGCCTACATGTTGTCCAGAGCCCGGGCAGAGGCCTATTGTGGCGTCTCTGGACAACCGTGGGTCCGGCGGACTCGACACCGGGCACTGCTGCACTCCCCTGTGAGGGTGTGGAACGCGTGTGTCAGATTTGAAGTCCGTGGGGCTATAACGGTTCTCGAGTTACGTGCATTACAGCCTTACACACGTATACCATACGTACAGACAGCCGTACTGAGACATGGTGCATTCATAGATAGATCAGTACATTTCAGCATCAGTATATAGTCAAAATTATTAATCACATATTGAATTAAAAACATGGTTAGTCACATCGATGATCCGTCAATATCATAAATGTTCCATTAACCCATTTTGGGTGGGAAGACTGGGAACATAGTTTGTCCATTTTGTCCAGCACGGCAACAACAACAGCACGAGTTACCGAGCGGTGCTTGTTGCGCAGCCATGGACCGCTCACTTCACACCGGGTGTGATTTCCTTTTCTCTCTGTTAATGGCAGCACTCATACCCCGTGTGAGAAAGGTATGAGTTGGGCAGCGTATAGCCTAGCTGCTGACGGAGCAGTCAAACTTTATGTAATCATATTAGTCAAAGGCAATATTACAGCTGCTGCCAGGGTGTTTTACGGCCTCTTTAGGGTCCTCATTAGCTTTAATAGGAGGGTGGTTCAGCTTGGTCTTGGCTCACAGTTACTGTTAGCTTGCCTTGGGACAGCAGCTCAAAGTACAATGACACACACACACACACACACACACATACGCGTGCATGCAAACACAATGTGCTCACACGCATGTGCACATATATATATATATATATATACATGCATTCACTTATGCACGCACATGTGTGTATTGTCATCCGCATGTGTGCGCATCCATATGCATGCGCGACCACACGCATGCACGAAATAAATATCCACGCGCGTTTCACTGAGGACTGACTTAAGTGAACCCGTCCTCAGAGTGCGCACCCCTCTCTGTTCTTCTCGTTTCAAATTGCCGTGTGGAAGGACAAAGGAGGCACAAGAATGCCAGTTTAATGTCACCTCACTCACTCTTAATGCGTCGCAGCGGCCTCAGGTATAGCGAGCCGGTACGGACGAGGAAGGGGCACGCAGGCTGGCATCTCGTTGAGAGGCTGATTGATGTGCGCGCGCAGGCCAGTGGCAGCGCTCACGCTGCGCGGCGTCGGTACCGGCGCCACGGCAACAGGCGGAGGAGGAGGAAGTGAGCTGACCCGGGGGGTCACGGTGACAAAATGCTCGACAACACCAGCAAGGCATTGTGGGTCACGGTGTCAGGGTCGCACGCGTTGGACGACGGGGGAAGAGGCCGTCTGCTGCCTTGTATCATATTTTATTCAAGGTTGAACAGGAACCCTGGCTGTCTTTAAAGGCACATTACACCCAAGTCCTCTGATGTGTTGTAGGAAGCTACTGTATAGTATACTGTATGCTCTTGTGTTTGTGTAACTAATGCCTGCTGCATGCATAGTATACAACTCAACGTGACATTTTGTCAGAGCATGTCAAATATAACGTTTGCAGTCTCCAGAATCTCACTATTTCTTTCCTAAAGTGTGTCTACCTATAGGCAGCTACGCATTCGACCAGAAATATCATGGCCATGGGGGCGACAAACGCTTGGCCACTGATGTCGGAGATCTCCGTCATGTGGTCTTTTCAGTGGTTCCTGATAGATTGGGCTCTTTGCCAGCGTGTGAATGGTTCAAGGTTGCTAAACAACGGATACAACCTGGAAATTAACCGGAAGTGACCGTTCGCCTCCATGTTATCAGATTTAGTCAAATACTTTTATCTCGGATTTGTTTCCCAGATTGCGTTTGTGGTTTAAAAAAAAAAGCTTTATTCAACGGTCAATAACTAAAGAACCGATGATGGCCGTTATACGATAAAAAATGTACGGGTGAAGGCAAAGACGATCGTCTCGGGTCCCGGTGGACCTTCAAAATAAGGGTGTTCACAGAAAAAAATACTGGCAGTGGCAGAATAATTAATTCAATGCCTGGCAGTTAACGCGTTAAGACGAGACGTGCCACCAGTGCGGCAGCACGCGCGCGTCTCCCCGTTTCGGGTGTGTTTGCAGTATATGCACATGTACATTCATGTGCACGTCTCATATGCATCGCCTTGTCCTTCAAACTGGGGAGACGGGGATGCCGAACAATAGGCAGCAGTTAGCTTGTATTTTACATTCAGAAGAAGGAGAAGAAAAGAAAGTGCTGCGACATGACTGGACCCTGACCCCAGCCTCAGTCACCCAGAGCCTCATCTCCATGGGAATCAATATACTACTGTAATAATGGTGATCTATGGGCCAACATCAAAGAAGTCAATGACCTCTCAGGGAGGAGGGGGTGGACAGGGGGGGTACAGCGACCTTCGGGAGTGTGTTTAGAATAAATGTTTTGTCACTGAGCTAAGCTCACAGAATTGCATATTGGAACATATACACATTTTACACACACCTGCTTGCTTACTCGCATATCTCTCGCTCTCGCTCACACACACACGCACACGCACACGCACACGCACACGCACACGCACACGCACACGCACACGCACACACACACACACACACACACACACACACACACAATTTACCTAGCAGATTGATATCCAAAGGTTCTCTATGTGTAATACATAAATACCGGTACCTTGTTTTGTTTTAGGATCGCACAAAGAGGAACAGCAAGGACAGTAGAATGAATATAGATTATAATAAATTGTACGGTACACCTGCACAACACAAGTGTACGTGTAAATACATACAAAATGGCTATAGATTTTGTGAGTTTGTTATTCAAATGAAATACAATTCAACTTTCATTGTGGCATAGTCAAACTGTGCGGAACCCCTTTTTGGTGTTTTAAGCATTATGGTATACTTTAGCTATTGAAAAATATCAGATCTAGAAGCTCATAGCGCGGCACCGAGTGTCGCGCTATACGAGCTTGTAGGTCTGCTATTTTTGAGGAATCATGAAAATGTGACGCAAATCTTTCAATATTCATTCAGAGCGAACGTTTTTAACTCAAATTTGCTTCTGGGGGGGTCCGTGGAACAGCATATTTTCAGATGGGGGTCGCCAGCTAATTACATACATTTTTGGGGGTCCTTGACATGAAAATGTTTGAGAATGACTGACACATAGAAACATGGATTTCTATCAGAAAGTTTAATTCTGTTGAATACGATAGTAAAAAAAACCCATAGTGTGTTGTCTCACTCTCCTGACGGATGGAGGTAATTATCCGAACTACAGCCAAGATGGCTGCTCTTATGGCTTCCTCTCAGAGCTGCAGGGTGGCTGAACGGGCCTGTCGGGGCCCAGAGGTCTATAGATGGAGAACTACAGCCAAGATGGCTGCTCTATGGCTTCCTCTCAGAGCTGCAGGGTGGCTGAACGGGCCTGTCGGGGCCCAGAGGTCTATAGAAAGAGACCACTGACTGAGCCTTATTTCAGAAGCTTAACCAAAAAAAGGCCCACATGTATGCAGAGGTATATTTTATGAACGGGCCAAGTAGGCCAGTGGTTCCCAAACCTTTTCATGTCAAGGACCCTCAAATTGACACTAATTAGCCCCGCGGACCCCCCCATTTGAAAAGGTATGCCAGGGACCCCCATAAGAGAAGATTTGTATGTCTCTAGCAGTGAATTTCAACCCGTTTCATTTCAAGGACCCCCAGCTTGACATGCATTACTCTACGGACCCCCCATTTAATAGCATTTCTATCTCTGGGACCCCCAATTTATATTATAAAATCAATGCTAATTTAACTCTGAGAGCGTACAAATGGAACCCGTTAGGGTCCATTTGGTTCCATTTGTACATGAGTACCCTTATGAGTTACAGACCCATAAGGGTCCATTTGGTTCCAAATTATCATCTAGCTGCCCCGGACCCCACTTTTGGAACCACTGAAGTAGTCAATCTAAGATTTGACCCAAAAGAAATTGAAAAAGTATGGTGCATGTTTCTTTTTAAGGATCCTTAGGGTCATCCAAATAACATATTAAAAATAGAGTATTATATAAATTGTGGATCATGGTAAATTCAGGGTACCATGAAACCCTATAAGGCAAAAGAATATAATTTTTATTATGCTTTAAGAAGCATTTAATGTGTCAAACTAGGTGTTTTCATGATTCTGAATCCAGTCCAAGCATTAGTTTTGCACGAAAAATACTCCTTGGGCTAGATACTAGACAGTAGTACTGTATATTTAATAGATGCAGTAAACTTTAATAGATATTAGACGGCAGACGCAGTATATTAATAGATACTAGACCGTATCTTTAATAAATAGTACTATCTTTAGATACTAGATGCACAGGATACCAGATTTGTCTACAAAGACACAAGAACAGGTCAGACGTGTGACAATTCAAATGGTTTGCTTCGTCAAGTGACATGAGTTTCTTTGCACGCACGAGCGCACACACACAGTCACACAGTCACACAGACACACAGACACACAGACACAGACACACACACACACACACACACACACACACACACACACACACACACACACACACACACACACACACACACACACACACACACGTGCGCTCTTACCTTCAGGTCTCATGTATCTCCCTCCCCCAGCCCAGGAGCATCTCTCTGGGGTCGTTATGGTCTCTGACATGCCCTGCTGGATCTATGAATGTTAATGCCCAGCGGACAGAGCCAGAGGACCGCACACGCACGCACACACACACACACACACGCACATGCACATGCACGCACACACGCACGCACAGGCACACACTCATGCAAATGATGTAGAAACACAAACCTTTGGACTGTTTTGATGGACTGTTTAATATGAACAGTGTGTGTAAAAACACAGTGTTTTGCTTCATGGTGTTGCTATCGGACCAAGCATCACACAAGTGGCCATGGGAGATAGGCCACTCATGTTGTCCAAGCAGCCAGGAGGAAAGATGGAGATAAGAGAGAGAGAGAGAGATGATGGAGAGAATGTGTGAGATACGGGAGAGCGACTGAAAGGGGCTCAGAACACTGTCAGTCTGTCTGTGTGTGTGTGTGTCTCCTCCATAATGTCTGTCCTATAACAACTCTCCATGTCCTCCTTTCACTCATCCTGTCTTCTTCTCCTCATCCCTCTCTCCACTCCCACACTTCTTGTCACCCTTCTTCCTCCCCTCTCACCCTTACTTCTCCTCATCTCTCTCTCTCTCTCTCTCTCTCTCTCTCCACGCTTTCTTGTCATTTCTTTCTCTCATCTAGGGGTGCATCTCTCTTCCGCTCCTCCCTTAGCCCTCTTTGGTTCTGCTCTTGTAATCTATCTCTCCCACTTTCTCATATTTGTGTGTGTGTGTGTGTGTGTGTTTGTGTGTGTGTGTATGTGTGTGTGCGCGCGCACACACGTGTGCGTGTAGCCTGCTAGGCTTCAGATGGAATAAGAATCAATGTATTATTTGATAATCAGTTTATTATAATCCTTGACCCCAGCCCTGCATTTCAAACAGGGATTGGTGTGTGTGCGTGCGTGCGTGCATGCGTGCGTGCGTGCGTGCGTGCGTGCGTGCACATGTGCATTGAGATTTTGATGAAGACTCATACTATTGTGTTCTTTGACCCATCAACTGCAAATTATGTGATGAGATTGATTCAATAACACACACACACACACACCACACACCACACACACACACACACACACACACACACACACACACACACACACACACACACACACACACACACACTCACATGCAGCAACATCACTTCAGTGTGTTTAAATTAAACTTGTTTAGACATAACTTAAAGGACAACTTTAGTTTTTTTTCAACCATGGTTCATGTTTTAGGTTGTTATTGGAGAAAGTAAAAGATGAGTGTTAATTTTTCTTCATTTGCTGCTTTCTTTGGTTTTAGGGATTTTAGCGGTTTTTGACAGGGGGGCGGGGGCATTCGAGCATGGGGCTAAATATGTATTTCTTTACAAAATATTATGGCGATTTATTATTTTATTATTTACTATAGCCCTAATAAACCCCAGGAAATTACATCTGGCCACAAAAGATCACAGGATCTACTGAATGTGACGTTAGCCTACTGGGGGGAAGCCATACTGTGTGTCATAGGCTCAATATGTCAGTTTGACACATTCAGTAGATCCTGTGATCTTTAATAAATCGCTATAAAATCTTGGAAAAAAATACATATTTAGCCCCATGCTCGAATGCCCCCGCCCCCCTGTCAAAAACAGCTAAAATCCCTAAAACGAAAGAAAGCAGCAAATGAAGAAAAAATAACACTCATCTTTTACTTTCTCTAATAACAACCTAAAACATGAACCAAGGTTGAAAAAAACGAAAGTTGTCCTTTTAACATTTTACTGAATTTAACTGAACTGGATTTTATTTAGACAAAGCGCTAAAAGAGAATGTGTGTGTTTTTTTAATGTTTCCTGTCCTGTCTGTCAATGAAAATGTGAGACAATTTATTTGGACTGATTTGACCTGAACTGAAGTCAAATGAATGTCAACGGATTTCAGCTGAAATGAATTGCCAGATGACAGTGATAGAGGGTGAGGTCCTTCTGAGTTTAACCTAATACTGTATATTAATTGCAAAAACTATAGCTGATCTAATGTGATCTTGCAGATCTGCTATTTTAGAAAAAAGATAAATTGTTTAAAATTTGTTTTACTCTCCCCCCTTCGTTTCTTAGCTTTCTGCCTAAAACGACATGGCCAAAATTGTGATGCCAGGTTGAAGGTGGTTAAAGCATCAGTCAATAGAAGAGAACGTGCCTCTCTCTCTCTGTATTGTACTGTACAATATTGGCTTGCAGAACAACAACTAATCGCAGGACATTTTTATCAGGTTGTAGGTCTGTCTCTCTTTCCCGATAACTTTGACAGCTTTCAGAGAGAGAGAGAGAGAGAGAGAGGGAGAGAGAGAGGGAGAGAGGGAGAGAGGGAGAGAGGGAGAGAGGGAGAGAGGGGGAGAGGGGGAGAGAGAGAGAGAGAGAGAGAGAGAGACGGAGACGGTAAAAAAAACACAATGTCAGAGCAAATAGTGCAACAGTAAGCCAATTGAGTGTGAGAAAAATCACTCCTACATGCATATTGGCAGGCAACGGAAATGTCCCTGCAACCTGCTTTTTAATAAATGGTGTGAGGGCCTAATGGGGAAAGAATTCCCCAGAGACATTCTTACTTTTCCTCAATTCTCGCACCCCCCCCCCCCCCCCCCCCCCCACCCCTCCACCTCCCCCCCCCCCCCTCTCTCTCTCTCTCCCTCTCTCTCTCTCCATCTTTCGCACACTCTCATTCAGAATCATCCATTCTCCTCATAGCTCTAACATGAGTTCTGCCCAGACCTCACATTCTGGTTGTCTGTTGTTTGGCATCGTAAGTGACAGTTATGCTGCTGTTAAAAAAAAAAACGGTAAAGAGAAACATGATTTGTGTGTGTGAGTGTGTGTGTGTGTGTGTGTGTGTGTTGTTTTTTTTTGTATGTTTCTGTCCTGTCTGCCGATGAAAATGTGAGCCAATAGTTGCCGGGGTTTACAGAAGTGTTCACATCAGCCTTGAGGGAGGACGACAATTTCCAGCCAGCTGCAGATTAGAGACTTTCTGACACCATTCCTTCTGCCCGTGTATTTTATTATTCTTGCTATGGGCCACTGTAACCTATAGACATAAAACGGTATAGACGCCTCCCTTGGCTCGGGGCATGTGTATCGTATGGCTGCTGCCATTTTTGTTTCCAATATGGCGGCGGCACGTGCACGCCATAGACATATAAATGTAGACGCCTCTTCCGGCTCTGGGGCGTCCGTATCTCAACGGAAGGCAACATGGACGTCATGGGGGGAACGGGAGGCGATGGCGATGCGTGATTGGATTGTATTGGCTAGCTTTTCCCAGATTCCTTGTGAAGCAAAACGGAAGAACGGAAGGGGACATTCGGTTGGCCAATCAGAGGCGCGACTCCCTCTTTCCCAGCAGCACTTGCCTTCCGAAATTCTGCTTGACTTCCTCCTCCCGTTGGAGACGGGTCTCTCAGGAACGAAAGTGCATGCAGCGACCAATGAGGCATCTATATTTCTTTTTTAATATCTATGCAGCACGCTGCCGCCCCAAAGTAACAAGTCGCCAATCACAGTGTGTCATTACTGGGACTAGTCAGAATCTAGGGTGCGCTCTATTTGCGGCGTAGCAGGCCTATTATACTCAAATCTTACACTTCTCAGAGAGAGAGAGAGAGAGAGAGAGAGAGAGAGAGAGAGAGAGAGAGTGTTCTGGTGTGTTATCATTTAGTTAGAAGGTAACGGAGTGAGAGAGGTAGACAGAGCTCCCCCCAGAGAACACATCAGTGTTAATTGAAAGCTTAATGCACAGGTGGGTCATTCAACACCATTAGTAGCAGAGAGTTAAAGAAGCCTCCAGGATGCCCACATCCCTGCTGCTTCTCTCTCTCTCTCTCTCTCTCTCTCTCCTCTCTCTCACTCACTTTCCCTTTCTCTCCCCCTTTCAATTCGCCTATGCATTTCTTAGCTTTTTCTTGGTGTTTTTTCCCCAATAAAGTTGATTATTTTTTGGTGCTCTCCTCCAATTACAATTTAGGCATTTTTTTTGTTTTCTCCCCCTCATGTAAAGCATCTCATATAAACTTGAGATATTATTATTACACTAACTGTGTGTGTGCGTGCGTTGCCATGTGTCCATGTGTAGTGCTTTCCTGCCTCCTTGAGTCTATGCATAAACCTGTGCAACACTCTGCATCACTCTGTGCCACCCTCTGCTGTAATACACAACAGTGCCATCTAGTGGTCGATCTGCTAAAGTCACAGCGGCCAGTTAGAATGTCACAGCAAAGTGTATTGATATCGCTGTGCAATGGCACATAAATGCCACGCAAATATGCAAAGCTGCATTTTTAATCGCTGTGTGTGTGTGTGTGTGTGTGCGTGTGTGTGTGAGAGGAGACTGTGTGTAACTGTGTGTGTGCATGCACGCTGTATGCTCTCTGAGTTGTGACTAACAGGGAGTGTGTAGGGGCTTGAGTTAATGAGGTTGGGTGAGCTATGGGGGGCTGGCGGTGGTCTTCAGGGGCCGTTAGGGCCCATTGATTCCTCTCTGCTCTCACAAGCAGAGAGAGAGAGAGAGAGAGAGAGAGAGAGAGAGAGAGAGAGAGAGAGAGAGAGAGAGAGAGAGAGAGAGAGAGAGAGAGAGAGAGAGAGAGAGAGAGAGAGAGAGAGAGAGAGAGAGAGAGAGAGAGAGAGAGAGAGAGAGAGAGAGAGAGAGAGAGAGAGAGAGAGAGAGAGAGAGAGAGAAATTCAGAGATTGAATGGAAGAAAGAAAGTTAGAACGAAAAAAGAAAGATTGGACGAAAAGAGAAAGCTTTGAATGCAAAGCAGACTGTGGCCAACACTATATGACATAGACAGACAGACAAAGTTATGGGGTTGTCTCCATCCATCGCAATCAGTGTCACACCGTCTGTAAAATCTCAATATTATACCGCTCTCAATATTATACGGTCTGCCTTTTGCCTGTTACTCATCCAGACCGCCTCGACGGCAGCAGGGACTTGCATGCATACCACGTCACGTGTCCACAAATGTAACCACAATTTTGGATGGCAATCAGACAATCTGCCTGATTGCCATGTATACTGACTGGCTGACTGTGGATGCTGTTTAGAAGTATATGTGATGTATCAGGCCTCTATACACACACTGAGACACGCACGCATGCGTGCGCACACACACACACACACACACACACACACACACACACACACACACACACACACACAACACACACACACACACACATGCGTATAGGCAATTTACCTCAATCCTTCATAGGCAAATGCAATAACGGATATATACGGAAATATTGTAAATCTGCCCACCAACATATATGATATGACTCTCTTTGTCATTCGCCGTTCCTCCCTTTATTCCGCCTCTCTCCCTCCCTCTCTCCATCTATCTATTTGTCTCTGTATGTTTTACTTCTCTCCTATTTAAAGGGCAGTGAAGATCAAGCTTTAACGGAGCCTCTTTAATTTACTGAGTGGCCTTTCGGCAGAGGCCCACCGCGCTCAGACTGGGGGCTGCTGTGGTACAGTTAATGGTGTAGAGCTGTTAAATGGCAAACATGAGCCTCCGTATCGATCATCTGTGACGGAGCAGGTACACCACATTAGCCCTCTGTCACACTTGCACCGCTAGACACTTCACCTGTTTCAAGTCATGTGAGGTAACGTACATAAAGAAACGAGCTACAGTATGGTGGTATAGTGCTGTCTGGGCGGCACAGGGCGGTGTATAAGGATCCTTCAACGCCGCTGTGGAGATACTGGAGTGCCATATCTCCACTGCGGTGCCTCCCGGCGTGGCACGGCACCGGAGACAATTGGACCGTGTTTTGCAAGTTGGTCTGCTCGGTATAGGGTGGAGGGATAGTGTGTTCTTCCGCACAACTTATTTATACCCTCCCAGTGATTGTGAAAGTCCCTTAATCCATTTAGACCTGACAGTTTTCTGAAATACCTCATGTTTTCTGTATCAGTGGTGCTCAATATTTCATGTCAAGGACCCCAACAATGATATGTAATTGGCCGCCGACCCCCATCCGAAAATATGTTATTCCAGGAACCCCTCAGAAGCAAAGATTTGAGTTAAAAACATTCGCTCTGAAAGAATATATATTCACGATTTTCACGATTTTTCAAAAATAGCAGAGCTACAAGTTCTGTCCGGCTACTGCGGTTGTACTAGTGACAACACATGAGACATTTGGTTGTCTACACTGTGCCTAAGACCAAGTATTAATTGGGAGAAAAATTTAAAATATTTTGAAAAGAAAAGAAGAAAGAAAAGTTAATTCCCGTACCATTGAGTTGAATCAGAAATATAATACAATACAATGTAATGTATTGATAATGTATTGGTGGTAATCAGGCTGCAGAATAGTGACAAGATAATATAGGCCTACACATTGATTATGTCTTCTCACCTACTTCACTTGATTGATTATTGCGTGAAGCATATTGAGCCTGTAAATACTGCGTACTGTAGTCTGTAGTAATTGCATAAGGAAACACATTCACTATTTTATTACAAACATTATTACTTCCATGTAATGTTTTCTCATTCCTCAAAGGATCTCTCCTGATTTGAACCCCTTCCGGAGTTCTGGTATTGCAGAACAGAAGTTAATAAAAAGTTCATAGTATAAAAGTGAAAACAATTAAATCATGTACACTGTCCCTCTAGGGTCTATACTAGAGCCTGTCCTTTTTGCCTCTATCGGATATAGTCCATCTACAAGCTCACATGTTTCTGCTAAGCGTTGTGAGCTTGTAAATCTGCTATTTTCGCAGAAGGTTCGCCCCAGAATAAGGACGCCACAGTTAAAGTGATTAAATATTATAGCAAAAGTGAAATAAATTAGTAGATAAATCTAATAAAATGCAACACCATGTTGTAAAAACGTATTAAGACTATCTAAGATATTCTTATAGAAAGACAGAGTAACCCTAACCCAAAAAATAGTATGAGATTACATGAAAGTTAAAAACATAATTGTGTCAAACAGCTTTGCATACCGGTAGATCCAAGTCAGTAAAACAGGATTTAGAATTGATTGACCATGAGTTCTCTAGTTTGGGCAAAAACATGTTTTATAGTTGTTTTTAATCTATAAACATAGACAAAGTATTAAAAGAAAACTACATAACGTAAAGCTCGGCTTGCCTGTATGGTCCGTCAATGAAATGATTCCCCCTCGTCCACAGCTGCCAATATGGCCGCGATCTTGAAATGCTTTGCTGTTTGTCAAGCAAGCGTACTACAAGCAATACAACTAGATGACCTCATCATGGACTGTAACATGCATATAGGGTTCAACACACTCACCCACAGTGGACAAACCTCTCAATAATATCAGCTGTTTCCTTCTTTCACTTGCAACATCGCAGATGCAAATGCATACAAATTCATTCATGTATTTGTGTTTTCTATAGGATTGATTACTGTTACGCATTGTTTCCTATAGCTGTGCCCACCAAATCTATGCTGAACACACTACACATAATTTGAACCTGGACGTGTGACCATATCACACTGGAAGACGTGCATGATTCCACACAGAGTACAATTAGTCACAATTATTAGACCTACATATTGGCGTGATCACAATTATTTGAACCACAGTTATTTTGCATGAAAACAGGCCTCTCCGCCCCATGATTGTCATATCTAGAATTGATATTCTGTCAAACATTGGTCTACTTCAGTCTTAACCCAGAGGAGGTTACAGTCTTTCTTTTCACACTTGTCACCCAAAAGAAGGGCAGTCAGTTCCTCAATGACGGTAATCTTATTGCTGAATAAAGAAGAAAACACTTGCACAGTGTGCAATCAGTGTGCAAGTACAGTTTGTATACTGTCCGTCGCTCAGCACCTGCCCAAACTTGGGTTGGGGATGTGCATGCAATTGCTCTCTTTACCAACATATCTAGCTTTAAAAAAAATGAAATAAAAATGAATAAATAAATAAATAAAAATCGGCTTCCCAAATTGCTTTACAACATAGCACCTGTTGTAACCCAGCATGCCTTGCACTGCATCGACGCGCATGTGACGAGATTGGCCATAGCCAATTGGAAGAAGGAAACACAGGGACAGGAGTCCATGGGCCGTTTTCAAATGCTGTTTTCTCGGAATGTAGGCGACATCCCTGGTGATTGAACGCTGTCGCGTGTGGAGATCTCGGAGAACTCGCAGAATGCAAAGGGGAAGCCTATGAGGAAGGGCATCAGTTTTGCCTTATACGTCACGGTGTATGACATTTTCCGCAACATTTTCGAAATGAAAAATGTGTGAAAAAAAGTCAATACATCTATTCTACAAGCTCACAATGTGTCACGGTGCAGCGCTTTGTGAGCTTGTAGATCAGCTATTAACACTATTTATCTTACAAAACAGTATAGAGTAAAAGCTATAAGCGGTTAAGGAAATGCCCCCCACACACACACATACACACACCTGTTTGTTTTATAAATTGAACCCTTGCTTCTAGCATCATAGATTTATTCTCATGGATTAACCCATTTTGTGCGGGAACCCCTTTTGGTGTTTTAAACATTGTTATAATTTAGCTATTAAAAAGTAGCAGCTCTACAAGCTACGAGCTTGTAGGTCTGCTATTTTTGAAAAATCGTGAAATTGTGTCGCAAATCTTTGAATATATATTCTTTCAGAGTGAACGTTTTTAACTCAAATCTTTGCTTCTGGGGAGGTCCCTGACCAACATATTTTCAGATGGGGGTCAGCGGCCAATTACATATAATCTTGGTGATCCTTGACATGAAAATGTTTGAGAACGAAACATGGGTTTTTCAGAAAACTGTTAAGATTCAGAAGACATTTTGTAGAATCGTTCCCAGGTCTAAATGGATTAAAGTTCTCAGTCTCCGTGACTGATTTCAGTCATTTGTCGCCATGTCTTCTATCATGGAAGCATGTTGCGCTGCAGTGAAAACACTTGAGAACCTCCCTGTGGCCACCCGGGTGGTGCCTGATGGAGGGGAAAGGAACTGGTCGGAATAACGTGTTTCTTCCACGTGCTAAGTCCGGTGAAAAGAAGCAGCTTGGACTCCTCATGCATAGAAGGAAGCATGAGGTCAGTCCGCTGCCCCCCCCCCAGGTTGGCAGAGGAAGTGTAGCGCCCAGAATTACATTAGATAATTGACACTGGGTGAAAAACATGTGGGATAAAAATAAATAATAATAATAATAATAATACAATACTTGAGAGCTTCTACAAGCTCTCAAGTATTGTATTGTCACGCATTCAGAGCTTGTATATTATTCTAAGATTACAGCATTTAAAGAGGTCAAACTAGAAATATGTTCAGAAGCATCTTCCATGAAATCTTAATAGTCTCGGATATTTCAAATAAAAGCAACGGTTTAAATGCTCAGTCTGTGGTTTCTTCACCTGGTTGGCAGTGTTATGTAGAACAGCAGGAACAATATTACTAAAACATAATTATACATCATCGTGTTAATTGTTTAGGAATCCCCGTTAGTCTGGTGGGCGGCTCCTTCCTTTCACACTGTTTGTTTCACAAAGGAATTGGCCACACAAACATTGTCAGTCGTGAGGTTTTGTTGTTTTGCTTTAATCCACTCACACGTGTTTTTCACATTTAAAATGATCCAAATTATAATAACACAGTTTATAGATAGTGGTCTTATCATGGAGCCTACAGCAGACAATACACACCATTGTGTGAACCAGACAGACAGACAGACGGGCAGGCGGGCGGGCCGACAGATTTATTTTTTCTTCTTTCTTCTATATGATCATGCTACAATATAACAGACAGACAGACACACTGACTGACAGGTGGGTAGAGAAAAACATGTTGATGATGATGATGCACAGCTGCGCCCCTGATGATGCCTTATCTTCACTCACCCCCATCCCCCCATCCCCAGCACGCACGCACACATGCACGCACGCACCTGCGCGCGCGCGCACACACACACACACACACACACACACACACACACACACACACACACACACACACCACACGTTACGTACACCCCCCCCCCCCCCCCCCCCCCACACACACACACACACACACGTTACGTACACACCCCCCCCCCCACACACACACACACTCACACACACACACGTTACGTATACACACACTGTCTTTATCACGGCCCGACACTTGTGCTAGGCTCGTAATCAGAGCACCCCCCCCACCACCACCACTCCCCCTCCCCTCCCCTCCCTTTTTTCCACGGAGGCAGAGCACATTCTAATCTCAACTGTTGCATATCTAATATTAATTGGAATCCTGCAACTGGGTCACTCTCATTGTTTTTCAAGTACTGTCAAGTCGAGGGAAAACATGAAGCTGAAATTACACCCCCTTTACCCTCATGCCCATCCATCTTCTCTCTTCCTCCCCTCTGCTCTTCCCTCCTCTCTCCTCCTCTCCTCTCCTTTCCTCTCTAGTCCTCTCCTCTCCTTTCCTCTCTCCTCCTCTCTTCTCCTTTCCTCTCTAGTCCTCTCCTCTCCTTTCCTCTCTCCTCCTCTGTAGTTCTCTCCTCTCCTTTCCTCTCTCCTCCTCTCTAGTCCTCTCCTTTCCTCTCTCCTCTGTAGTCCTCTCCTAGAGAGAGAGAGAGAGAGAGAGAGAGCGCAGATAATGCCACAGGCAGATACTGTATGTGTAGTCCTGTAAAAAGTACTCGCACTCTTTACTTAATCAATGTAGAAATAGGCCTATATATCTGTCACAAGTAAAAGTCCGGAATTCAAAAATGTACTTGAGTAAAAGTACAAAAGTATTGGACTCAAAATGTACTAAAAGTACCAAAAGTAAAAATACTCAGAATGCAGAATGTCTTATTTCAAGTTAATTCTTTTTAAAAGTAAATATACTTAGTTACTTTCCACCACTGGTAAAACACACACACACACACACACACACACACACACACACACACACACACACACACACACACACTGCATGCCACGCACACACATCTCAATGGTTCTATTGAAGGGTCCAGAGTAATGATTGAGAAGAGCTCAGGCAGCTGATGCTCCCCATGGTGTGTGTGTGTGTGTGTGTGTGTGTGTGTGTGTGTGTGTGTGTGTGTGTGTGTGTGTGTGTGTGTGTGTGTGTGTGTGTGTGTGTGTGTGTGTGTGTGTGTGTGTGTGTGTGTGTGTGTGTGTGTGTGTGTGTGTGTGTGTGTGTGTGTGTGTGTGTGTGTGTCCTAAAACCCCACAGTGGGGCTTCATCATGCGACGCAGACCGTCGTCTCAGAGCGCTGTGACAGTTTCGGGTCGCTTCTGTTTGTTTGTGTTCCGTCTCATAAAAGTTGGGCCTGATGCCCACCACGCCCCCACCCCAAAAGCAATCAGATTATCGGGCTATCATCCGCCCCTCAGACCCTCCTAAAACCCGCCACAACAAATCTATACGTTGAATTGGAAGTGTCACAGACAGACCGGGCGGGCTGCATGCCCGAGCTCCATGTGGCTATAAGCTGCGGCGGGCGAGCTGCATGCGGCCTCGACCGGCGTCTCAAAAGGGGAGCTCTTCAGAACGCGTTGTGTGCACGCCTCTCCCTCCCCAATGAGATGCTGAGAGGATAAATAGCCCATTTTGACCTGAGATCAGATTCTAAAAAATGTCTTCTACATCCTGACAGTTTTCTGAAAAAGCCATGTTTCTATATGTCAGTCGTTCTTCGATTTCTCAAAAATAGCGGACCTACAAGCTCGTAGCGCGCCACTCGGTGGCGCGCTATGAGCTTGTAGATCTGCTATTTTTCAATGGCTATAGAAACATATCTTAATGCTAATTGCTAACACCAAAAGGGGTTCCCGCGCAAAATGGGATAGAGATGGGGAGGATTAGTTTAGCACTGTGACGAGGACAGGATCCGAATTAACGCTGGCCTCAATCACCCGACCTCCCACTTCCGTCCTCCGCCAGCTTGTTGCCATAGGAGAGGGAGAGAGGTCCGTGATTTTCTTCTCTTGTACCGCCGCCTAATGTCTGAGCGGTTGATTGGCAGGAGGACATTCTGATCGGGCACCGTGGTCAATTCGACCACTAATTCCCGCCTCGACGCTCGGAAACTCCGACTGATGTCAGGCCCTCCTCCCCTCCTCTCTGCATTCCCCTTTCAGATTACAGTCCCGGGTGTTCTCATTTGAATATTTGAATAAAAAGCAATCATTTTATCTATTTATCCGCGTATATAGGGCTGTGCGAGTCGTTTAACCCGTTTAGGCCTGACGTCGAAATTTAAAAAAAATGTCTTCTGAATCCTGACACTTTTCTGAAAAACCTTATGTTTCTGTATCAGTGGTGCTCAATATTTCACGTCAAGGACCCCAAAAATGATATGTAATTGGCCACCTGACTCGCATGTGAAAGAAGCAGAAGATTTGAGTTAAAAACGTTCATTCTCAAAAACATATATATTCCAAATTTGCGCCACATTTTCACGATGTTGAGAAAATAGCAGACCTACAAGCTCATAGCGCATGAGCTTGTAGATCTGCTATTTTTCAATAGCTAAAGTATATAACATAATGCTTTAAAACACCAAAAGGGGTTCCCGCCCAAAATGGGTTAAGGACGGGGGGGTGGGGGGGAGGGGGCGCCGCGTGATTCAACGCAAACACTGAGATTTGTAATTTGTTCCTTTCACGCCGTCGGTCCGTTCTGAGCGGTCTGATGACGGCACGTGGTGTTATTGTGTCGGCCGTTGATTAGAAGGCCCGATAGCTACAGCCGTGACTCGCGGCCATACGCCATTGCGGCTGCTGTACGCTCTGCATGTATATTAGTGGGATTTACCCCAGAGGTTATATTGGATCATAATAACTGGTTGCAAACTGTGTGAAAGTGGATGACGAAGAACGCATCGGGCACCTTGTTTTGCATACTGAGTGAACATTTTATCCACCCAACCCCATGCATGCTTTTATACACCCTTTGAATATTACATCGTGTGGAAGAAAGAGGCAGTGTGTGTCTATATCGGAAACACAGTTGCTGACTATACACTCGATAAAGACCGGCGTGTTTGTTGATAAAGCACGACAGGACGCCAAGCGTTTCAAACAAGCCATACGCAGTGAAGCTTAATTTGTCCTCCATTGTGAAAGGAAGTCCGTCGCTTGGTGTGTTGTCGGCTTGTGAATGTGTTGTTCTTGACGAGCGACACTGTCATACTGTGGCATATACATTAGCCTAAAGTTTGTCTACGAGTGCAGTACTTAGTTTAGACAGTTTTTGGTTTAGACTAGTAATTGGTTAGACCAGTCATTAGTCCTACATCTACAACCTATCTCAAACCCTCACCCTAAACCTAACCTCCCACGGGGCAGCACACCTAAACCTAACCTTAACCCATGTCTAACCAATGACTAGTCTAAACTATTTGGTTATGCGGGCCCTTTGTCTAAGACAAATTTCTTCCTCGGGAGACAAATAATAAAGAACCTTGAAACTAAGTATGCACCCCTTGTCTACAGCAGTGGTTCCCAAACCTTTTAGCTCAGGATCCAAAAGAGAAATGATAGGCATTTTCCCGGGACTCAAACTATTATAGTCAGCATACAGTATCTGCAGGCTCCCAATGCATTGCTTCGAGCCGCGAAAACGAATTATTTCAAAATTATTTTTCCACCAAATAATGAATGGACAGAAATCAAACATAAATACATGAAAACGAAAAACAAAACAAAAACATAAATGGCCAACTAGTGCGCAAGCAGAGTGCGCAAGTCCTTTCGACCGCTGTAAACTGTCAAATCTCAGTATCTCTGTGAAGGAACGTTTGAAATGTATAATTTTTAGATGTAACTATTTGCTACCTACCTACCTACTTTATGCATATAAACACCTAGTATTATTAAGTATGATTCAAGTTTCTATCTATATAAGTTTGGGTGAAGAGCTAGTCATACATATACACACCACGTACTCTGGTCCCAGCAGATCAGGCACAACTTGCTATTTTATTTTTACTGATTATGTATATAGTATACGTATGACTAGCTCTAAATGATGACGTAAGAGATATGGTAATTTGTGGTCGTTTGGTCCCAGCAAAGCAGGCATATACTATATACCATATATAGTATATATATAGTATATAGGCATATACTATATACGTATACATATATACTATAGAGTGTGTAGTTGTAAGTTGATTAGCGGTATACTGTGGTTACTTTGCGCCAAAAACCGTGACAGCTGTCCCGCCATTTGATGTTTATGCAAGAAAACAGCAAATCTGTGCCTGGTTTGCTGGGACCAAACGACCACAAATGACCAGCAGATCAGGCACAATTTGCTATTTTATTTTGACTGATTATGTATATAGTATACGTATGACTAGCTGTAAATGATGACGTAAGAAATATATATAGTATATATATAGTATATAGGCATATACTATACGTATACATATATACTCTATACTCTATACTGTATAAAGTGTGTAGTTGTAAGTTGATTAGCGGTATACTGTGGTTACTTTGCGCCAAAAACCGTGACAGCTGTCCTGCCATTTGATGTTTATGCAAGAAAACATCAAATCTGTGCCTGTTTTGCTGGGACCAAATGACCACAAATGACCATATTTCTTACGTCATCATTAAGAGCTAGTCATACACATACACACCACGTACTCTGGTCCCAGCAGATCAGGCACAATTTGCTATTTTATTTTTACTGATTATGTATATAGTATACGTATGACTAGCTCTAAATGATGACGTAAGAAATATATATAGTGTATATATATAGTATATAGGCATATACTATATACGTATACATATATACTCTATACTCTATACTGTATAAAGTGTGTAGTTGTAAGTTGATTAGCGGTATACTGTGGTTACTTTGCGCCAAAAACCGTGACAGCTGTCCCGCCATTTGATGTTTAATGTTTATGCTAGTGGAGCTAGTCATACGTATACTATATACATAATCAGTAAAAAATAAAATAGCAAATTGTGCCTGATCTGCTGGGACCAGAGTACGTGGTGTGTATATGTATGACTAGCTCTTAATGATGACGTAAGAAATATGGTCATTTGTGGTCATTTGGTCCCAGCAAAACAGGCACAGATTTGATCGAATGGCGGGACAGCTGTCACGGCGGAAGAGACCGGGCGAAAACATTACTTGCGCGCTCTGCTTGCGCAAGTAACAACAGAAACCCAAAGATAAACAGAAAAACAGCTTTGACATAAACTACAACAATACAGCATTTTTCAAATTAAGAGTAAGGCAAGGCAGGAAAGAGCAGGAGACATGATGACTCACAATATACAGCAGATATATATATACCCATATTTGTCACCCCGGCCTGCATCCAGCCCTCCGAGCCGCGCATTATGTGCTTTTTTGTACATTTTGTAAATTATTTGTATGTATTTATTTTATTCGTGAAATACGTATGAAAATGTATGTATTTTTTTCTAAACTTTTTTAAATCTTTTGACTGACACATCAGCCATACCGTAAATTCCATGCTGGCTGTTTGACGACGCATCGCAGCCCTTCCAACACGGGCATGTTCATTATCGGACAATCATTTGAAACTTACAAACAACAAATAAACAATGCAGACAAATGAGAGGAATAGAAGAAAAAACATGACCGCACACTTCTGTCATGATTATTTTCCCCTTTTACCCCCCTCTTTTGTCTATCTCAGCACGGTCCTAGCATTCCTCGTCACATACTGGAAAATGGCATTTGGGAGACAAACAACTTCATTCCGCCGTGCCTCAAGTAATTAGCTGCGGAATTAGCGGGCCTGACGTGCCTCTGCAGATCAGCCGGGCCCTCCAGGGAGGCCTGCGGGTCCAGGCAAGCCGCATTTCCAATTATTGTGTTGAATTGCTAATTTAGTTATTGTGCCTGGCGTAATTGTGATGGGTATTGGGTGTGCGATTCAATTTGTTTTAAATATTTGTGGGCTGGTGGATTGGTAATGGAGCTGACCTATCTGCCGGCCCAGCACAGAGCTAGGAGGAGAGAGGGGGCGGGGGGGGAGGGGAGGGGAGGGGAGGGATGACGACAAAGGTAGGGGAGTGCAGAGATGTCGTTCCCCTATAGTCCACACTGCATGTTTTCTCTCTCTCTCTCTCTCTCTCTCTCTCTCTCTCTCTCTCTCTCTCTCTCTCTCTCTCTCTCTCTCGTCTCAGTCTGATCTGGTTCATCCCTCCTAAGACTGTTGAAGTTAAAAAGCTTGAAATGTTTAAAAGAAATAGCACTTTGATCATCGTTGGGCTGTGAGACGCAGCGCACGAGACATTGAGGCATTTGGCTTGATGATAAGTGTCGTGTGTGTGTGTGTGTGTGTGTGTGTGTGTGTGTGTGTGTGTGTGTGTGCCGGCCGGCCGGCCTGCGACAAGAAGAGTTGTATTGCGATGAAGGTAGAGGCGTGCACTGCCACTTGGCGGGATTAGGCGGCCATATGTAACAGGAGGAGTTGCTGTTTGTCTCACAGCAGGGATGAGTCTAAAAGTTCACTTCCAGCTGAAGGTTCAAAGTTCATGGCATGCCCATTTGAAAATCATGAAGGCTGTTTAACTTCACGTCCCACCCATCTGGTGTGGGTCTATCGCAGTGCTGTACAATTTAGAGGTATTTGTACGAGAGTATATAGTGTAAGAGTATTTCCAATACTTTTACTTAGAGCTTTCTACTGTTTCTGTAGTGTTTCTGGGTAGAAAATAAATATCTGGCGCTATTACATGTTAGCTCAATGTGTTCGATTCCTATGACGCGCTGTAGGCATATCTAATATTTATTTATGTTTGTTTCATAATAGATTTGTATTGGGGGGGGGGGGCGTGGTTTCCCTGTTCTGTCATTGCTGACGACTCTGTGACGAGTTCTACAGACAGGCTTAGCTTCCTTGGTTTACTCCAAACAGGAGGTGTTTGTGTCTCTCACACACACGCACACGCACACACATGCACGCGCACACACACACACACACACACACACACACACACACACACACACACACACACACACACACACACACACACACACACACTCCGGACACACTCCGGACACACTCCGGACACAGCTCCCAGGGCTGTGTCTCCCCCCCCTGCAGTGGATCAAACACAACAGTGAAAGAGCTCATAGTCAGGGCTGCACACAACTTTTTTGGTCTAGTACTCAGAAGAGCACCTGGAGGAGTTACTTGGTGCTCCTAAAATGCGGCGACCCGTCTCGCCGGATGGATAAAAGAGGGATGAATAACTTATAGCAAAACAATATTTATTGGATGAGTGGGGAGTCAATGGAGGGTATTGCAACTCTAGATTCATCCCATTATTTAAAAAAAAGTTGCAAATTGCAGCTATAGGTCCATGTGTATTCCAGCCCTATATGCATATTCTAATACAAACTTCTTAATACTTCCTCCGGATCATATGAGCATCAAAGCAATATTTAGATACTTTTTATTTTTTTTATTTAAATAGCCGATCTACTAGCTCACAACGTGTTGCGGAGGTGACACGTTGTGAGCTTGCAGATCAGATATTTATTTAACATACGACACGTCGTACGGCGAAGCATACGTCAGGCTTCCCTTTTGTTTTTAGCCGAGGCGACACAGTACACAGTCAACACAGAGTCAGACAGTCAGACACACATGGCTCCTCCGTGCAAAATAAATAATGTACACTAACCCGACTTTACGATAATAAGGGACAGTATGTCGGGACACGCTGTTGTCATGTTGATAATAAGCTTCATGTTGTGCAGCAGCAGTGCCAGTCCGCAATGCTTTGCACTCCTCCCACTCCACTATTGTTATGATAGTTATTAATTTATTCAACTACGTGCTCTTTGCTTTTCTCGTGCTTATGAAAAGCTGGGTGACTGAAATTATTTATCCCTGTATAAAAGGTGCAGTTCTTATCGATGCTCACGGCATAGTTTGCACCACAACTCGCTGCGCTCAGCATTAGTTTGGAGCCAGCCGACATCATCCAACCACTTTTCCGCAAACACACGTTTTCTGTGCGGTTCAGGTGGTGGTTCCGTTTGGCGTCTCTTCGGAGGTGGTGGTGCTGGAACACCAAAATAGTTACTTAATGGCGCTTGCTTCTTGGACATTTTGACGAGAGTTTGGCTTTAATACTGTAAGAATAATGTGTCAGGTAACTTTCTCCGTAGAAAAATCCAGCAGCATTCATGGTTTGGAACCTCCCTCGTTGGAGTAAGAATGCGCTGTGATTGGCCACAATTGGCCAGTGCACTCTCGCAAGACGTGCTGTGATTGGCCAGTAGCCACTTTGAGTGGCAGTCGGTGGGAAACGCTCTCGCCACAGAATGTACTAGTATTCTGGCCATAATAATCATTCTGGGCGGCCCCAGCTGTTGGTACGCAGAAGCGCTTCCCGACGCTTGATTGACAGCGCATTTTTAATTTTGACGACGCATGCGCCGTGGCGCACCACTTATGTGCAGCCCTGCTCATAGTGTATACGGACAGCAGAAAGAGCTCATAGTATATACGGACAGCAGAAAGAGCTCATAGTATATACGGACAGCAGAAAGAGCTCATAGTATATACGGACAGCAGAAAGAGCTCATAGTATATACGGACAGCAGAAAGAGCTCATAGTATATACGGACAGCAGAAAGAGCTCATAGTATATACGGACAGCAGAAAGAGCTCATAGTGTATACGGACAGCAGAAAGAGCTCATAGTATATACCAGGGGTATTCAACTGGCGGACCGCGGTCCGCGACCGGACCGCGGACCACCTCTTTGCGGACCACCCAAAAAAAAAAAAAAAAAAAATTTGTATAAGCTTGGCTTGACCATACTAAACGGGCATAGAGCCCCGCTCTCCGATGGACGCCGCGCATGGGACCGGACCTCGGTCTTATTCAAAAAAATATTTGTGGACCTTCATCATTTCTAGTTGAGGACCCCTGGTATATACGGACAGCAGAAAGAGCTCATAGTGTATACGGACAGCAGAAAGAGCTCATAGTATATACGGACAGCAGAAAGAGCTCATAGTATATACGGACAGCAGAAAATTGGTGATGCTAATCTCTGACGGCTTGCTTGTAAACGACTAACGCCAGGGCTCCACTGGGCGCGTCTGCGGCGCGTCTGCGGCGCGTCTGCGTCGCGTCTCCGTCAGTGTCGGGAATGTGCCCTTTTAATCAATGGAGGGTGGCTCCACTGCCCGCGTTGCGTCGCGTCTCCGTCACCATAAAATTGAACCGGTTCGTTTTTTGACGCACGCACGCGTGACGCACGCGTGACGCAACGCGCCCAGTGGAGCCCTGGCGTTATACATTGTAGGGGTAAATATGCCAACGTGACGTTGCAGAATCTGTATTGTTTTTACACCTGTAACAGCTACAGCTATATTTTAGCTTTTAGAATTTTCATTATTGAGGCGGTCTGCTTTGTGTGGCGTTGATTCAGAATCTAATGATATGCATGCTCCACTCCGCCCCCCCCCCCCTCAACAAGGAATAACCACGCCTGCATTTCGTTTCATTTGTCAATGGTCATTAGATAAATGACGAGGGGGGAGGGGGGGGGTGTCCTGACCCTTTTAGTAAGAAATGAGAGTACTTTTTCCACCACTGTCGGCTGTCGTGTTGAGTGCACAGATGGGTTTTCAGAGAATGTTTATTTTACCTAGAAATGGAAACATTTACGTAGGTTTTATCAAAGGAACATTTGAGTACTTGTAAAGAGACACCCAAGTGTGTGTGTGTGTGTCTCTGTGTGTGCGTGTGTGTGCCTGTGCGCGCATATTGACCCTGGGTCAATATGAAAGACTGAGTTAAATAAAACCTCTCAGCCTCTTTGAGATGTTCTCTTCTCTCTCTCGTGTCCATCTGACATGTAAATACTAAAGACACACACACACACAAGCCAAAAACTGTCATTTGCACCTGGCCGGCGTTTGAACAATGAACATCATAGTGAACACCTCCGTTGTGTGTGTGTGTGTGTGTGTGTGTGTGTGTGTGTGTGTGTGTGTGTGTGTGTGTGTGTGTGTGTGTGTGTATGTGTGTGTGTGTGTGTGTGTGTGCGTGTGCGCAAAGCTTTCATAAATGTGTGTTCAGGTTGTTAGAAGTGGTCCAGAGTGATACAGGGCAGAGGATTCACCAGTTGGCTCAATCATGTAAAACATGAAACCAGACGGAGGTTTGATCTTTTGTAATATTTGCATTCTGTTCTTGAATGGCGATGAATGGAGTGAATAAACTCTGAGGTGAATGAACTACTCTATGGGTAGTAATTCACGTACGCCCACACACATGCACGGTCGTATACGCACGCACCCACACACGCACACAGGCACGCACGCACGCATGCACAGAGCTTGGCAGATGCAATATGTGTTGTGGTGTGTGATCTATACTCTATAGGATGTTGTGTTTCTATGTGGTCAGGTGTGTGTGCTGTATCGTGGTGTGTGTGTTGCGGTGCAGTGTGATACCAGAGAGCAGCAAACAGCTGCACGTTCCACAGAGGCTGTAGGAATACCGTAGCTTGGTAAACCATCCCAGTTGCGTGAATTCACATCATCACGCAGTGTTGTTTTTGGCAGCAAATTTAGATTTTAGTTTTAGTCATAGTCTCTTGAGTAGTTTTCATTTAGTTTTAGTCACATTTTTGTCACCTGGAATGTTTTAGTGTTAATCTAGTTTTAGTCGACTAAATGTCATAAGGTTTTAGTCCACTAAATCTACAGTTGATTTAGTAGGCCTTGATGCCGTCGTAAGGACTGATTTTACACTTGCTGAAAATAGCCAATCTGCTTGTAGATCTGCTATTTTCAGCATGCAACCAAGTGGAAAATGACTCATACTGAATCTCGTCCACTAGTCCCTTCCTAACATTTTAGTCTAGTTTTTATCTGTTGATGAAATTGTCAATAGATTTAGTCTTAGTTTTAGTCACCATAGCTTAGTTTTCATTTAGTTTCCATTTAGTTTCCGTCAGTGGAAAAAGGTAGTCGACGAACATTTTTCGTCTTAGTTTTAGTCGACGAAAACCAAAAACTGTTATCACGTTAACCCTATAAGTCTCACATACACACCTGCACCTCATTCTTTGATGGCTGGCTCACCGGCACCTCATTCACTGAGTGGCGATCAAACAGGGCTCCCTAACGTTCTTTCCAATGAATCTCCAAAACTTTATGACTAGTAAGACGCCCTGAGGACAATAAGCAACCTCGCCCTTTGGGTTGGCATCGCGCTGAAACAACAGAGCTTCTCAGTACGGTGCGATCCCTGACCAGACGGCGGCAGCGCTCGTCGGCAGTCTCCTCCGTGAGAGTGTGGAGGTCGCGCTGCTGGGGCAGATCGGCACGTGCACGCTTCCACCTGGGTGACGGCAGACTGCTGGGCGAGCGCTGTCACTTTGACCAAAAAAAGCACAATGAAAAACAGGTATGGCCATGGCCATATATAGCGCGTCTCCATATATGAAGCGTGTCACGAGGCGTGATGTCACGAGGCGTGATGTCACGTGACGTCCTGACTTTCTCATATATGGGCTTAATATTGATGACATCAGGGATCTCCTTATATGGGCATAACAGGGATTGGTAGGTGTGACGTCACGAGGCGTGACGAGGCGTGATGTCACGAGGTGTAATGGACTGGCGACCATATACGGAGGCGTGGCCCACCGAAAGACTGACGCAAGTTTTCATAGTAATCTGCGACCTTTGGTCGCAATAATCATTCAGCGCAATCATGAGTTTCTACTCCATTTGTGCCATCACTGCCATGCCCCAAAAAACAGGCAGTGAAGCAAAAATAAAGCATAGAATGGTATTCCAAATTCCGTGCCCAAGTTTTGCATTCCTTATAATACCAGTATAGGAGCTGGCCTTACATCAGGCGTGAAATACAGTACGTGCCGAGTCTGCCGACACCAGCAGCTATACGTTACGTCCCGATAGAACTGGATAATTCATCGTCCAACTCTCATCAGTATAGGTTCCCTCCCCCCATGGGGTGAAGTTAACGTGTTGTGCTGACTGATTCAGTGCAGTGATGACGCGACACCGCCGTTCAGAGTATGGGAAAACATATAGACACCCCATTGGCTTAACCCATGTCAGTTGTTCAATTAAAAAAAAATAGCAGACCTACAAGCTCATAGATCTGCTATTTCTCAGTAGCTAAGTTGGAGTGCCATGATTTTTTTCCCACCCTAAAACATGATCATCAGGTCTTATTGTTATATAAGGAGGAAGACGTTTTTCAAATAAGTGTACAATATTTGTTAAAATGTCGTTTTCATGTGGGCACCCCCGCCAGTTCATTAAGTTTGCCTGGTGGGTGGTGATGGGTGGTGATCCACCTGAACTTAAGCCGCACCCACAGCTGTAGTTGTATGATAAAGGGGGAGGGGTTAGGGGAGGGGCTGATAATGTGTCACTATATTACTGTTTTTTTCATTGGCACATTTGACTGTCAAGGTTTCAGCCTCTAGGAAGAAGCCCTAAATACAAAGGGAATACATCATTGCACATAACAACTACTCCAGGCTGTCTAATGAAGTACTGTCACCTCATAGACACATGGAAAACTGGAAAACTGGAAAGCCAATGGGGCAAAAGTGACGAGACTAGTTGTTGTAACTCAATATAGACCAGCTTTTGCAAGCTGTGAGCACTTCTTCCAGCACCGCTATTGCGGTGAGGGCTACGGGGAACCAGTTATACCTTGATGATGGCTGACTTAAAGCAAGAGGGGGGATCTAATTCCCTCAGAAAGGGATCCAGCACAATACTGAGGACGTATAGTAAGCTCTGTGTTTCTCCTCCTCATCCCCGGCCAGCCGCTGGAGTGCAGCTCGCCCAGTATACCGTTTATCAACGATGAACTCACCAGGGGTATAGACTATAGACACTGGCCCTCTGGGCTCCACCCATTGTCGGGGAATGGGTCGGTTCCATTTCAAAGCTGCGGATCTCGGTTCGGGTATCTGAAATGCAGAATACCCGAAATGCCCGTGCAGGACCCGAGCTTTATTATATATTGTAACGATCCCAGGAACCGGAGGCAGAGACGTAGTTCCAATGATAAAGATCTCTCTTTATTATAGTTCAACAATCATCCATATAACCACAGCATTTGTGTGTGTACATGCTAGCCAGGTTTGCTCTCTCAACCTAACTACCAACACAGCCCCTCACAGGCTCACATGCCGCGTCACTCAATCCTCCGTCCCGGGAGTCCCACCCCCAAGAAAGCCATAGCTACACTATATAATATATAAACCTTTCAACTTTAAAAATAGTTTTTGAAAATAGACATGATATTATGGTTATGCGTTACGGTTGTAATGATTATGTTCTAAAATACACGCCTCGAGGATTTGGAAATGGAACGTATCCACTGGTGGTGGGTGTGTCACAGTGTGTGCGCGGTCACATACACAGTCAGTATGTGAAGTCAGCCTTCCGATGTGAATGTGATCCACCGCAGTCTGGAATAAAGTCTAATTATTACAGCACGTCGTCCTTTCTGATTGTACACATTGTGCAACGCAAGACACAAACTGTAGGCCTACTTAACCATGCGACGCATTGCGAGCTTGTAGATTGGCGCTTTTCAGCGCTCCTTTGTAGAGGAGGGGGTGATGCATTGCTGACGTTCAGTGTTCAGTCTCATAATCACAGTGAAAATGAGCATAATATAGGACTGGACACACCACGGGTGTAACGGTCGTCGGGTCTTTCAGACCGGGTAGGGTTTTTTTCGGATCCGAACCTGTTTTTATCGGCTCCGGATCGGACCGGGTCCAATTATTTCGGGTCCGGTTCCGGCCGGGTGCGGCCAATTAGAATGTTTTCGGATCCGGATCGGTTCGGTTCTGATATCACCGTGTCCGTTTCGGGCCGGGTCCAATTTTATGGACCCGTGCTGTGCTCTAGCGGGAACCCCTTTTGGTGTTTTAAACATTATGTTGTAATTTAGCTATTGAAAAAATAGCAGATCTACAAGCTCATAGCGCGCCACCGAGTGGCGCGCTACGAGCTTGTAGGTCTGCTATTTTTGAAAAATCGTAAAAAATGTGGCGCGAATCTTTGAATATATATTCTTTCACGGTGAATGTTTTTAACTCTGGTCTAAATGAGTTAACCCAATTAGAAAATTAAAATTTATGAATTTGGGAGGTCATTGAAAAATCGTGTGTGTTGTGTGACGTGTGTTGTGTGTGACATGTGTGTGACATGTGTGCGTTGTGTGACGTGTGTGTGTGTGTTGTGTGTGTCATGCATGTGTGACGTGTGTGTTGTGTGTGTGTGTGCTGTATACTTTTATACCTCCCATGCATTCATGTGAGTCCTCCCTGGCAAACACCCTCACAGAGGACACAGCAGTCTGGAACCATGCAGCCGCATTCAGTCACAACGTGCACGCACGCACGCACGCTCCGCACACGTACACGCGTACACGCACACACACGCACACACGGTAAACAGCACAAGCACCATGCTGTTATCTCTTAACCAACCACCAATGGCCATTATCTTTATGATTTCAAAATGTTTATTATTCCGCTGCCTGGCTTGTTGTTTCCTAAAACAAACGGTGGACCGATAGCAATCTGACCATTTCTGTTGTGCTTTTATTAAATGTTTTGCTTGGAGACAGAGAGAGGGAGGGAGGGAGGGGAGGGTGGGGGGAGAGAGAGGGGGGGGGGGGGGCAGAGAGAGAGAGAGAGAGAGAGAGAGAGAGAGAGGGGGAGAGGGGGGGAGAGGGAGTGAGGGAGTGAGGGAGAGAGGGAGAGAGGGAAGAGAGAGAGAGAGAGAGAGGGGGAGAGGGGGAGAGGGAGAGAGGAGAGAGGGAGGGAGAGAGAGAGAGGGAGAGAGGGAGAGAGGGAGAGGCTGAGCCACAGGGCACTAATATAATTACTGTCAGATGGAAAACTCATCCAAAACTTTCATTTTTTAAATTCAAAAATAGCAAAAAAAAACCCCAAAAAACAAACAGTTCCAAGCTCGTAGATCAGCTATTGTTTTTAGCTTTTTTGTATGTCAAACTTGGGAATTAATTAATGAAAAAAAGATCAAACAAATATAAAATAGGGAGATAAGAGGTTTCTGCCCAAAAGTAACGGAATATTGAATGAAAGGTATACAGCAATGAATAGGTGTTGACGAACAAGAGAGAGACTGCAGGACAGACCTGAACAATAAGAGAGAGAGAGAGAGAGAAATAAATTAAATCAATTTGAGGAGTGTGGAGGTAATTGGTTTTCTAAAAAAGAGTGGTGTCTTGAGCATCTGCACGGCAACACACACACACAACACACACATACACACACACACGCACACGCGCACACACACACACACACACACACACACACACACACACACACACACACACACACACACACACACCACACCACACCACACCACACCCACACCACACCACACCACACCACACCTCACCTCACCTCACCTCACCTCACCATACTTGTAGATCTGTGTGTGTGTGTGTGTGTGTGTGTGTGTGTGGGGGGGGGGGGGTCAGTTACAGTACTTACAGTACATGGATGTACTGTATGCGTATAACATGTATGCATGTAATACAATATATGTGCATGTACGTCTTCTGTTGTGTATGTTCATGTGTGCAACAAAAGTGAAAAATAACACGGACAAATCAAAGCACAAACGCAGCAACAATCTCTGTCTGCTCCGCCAAACACCAGCCAAGCTATCATCATGGCGGTTCTCTTCTCAGCCCCTCGTATGTAAAACATAAAGCCCATAATTCCAGCCCGGCCCTTTTATTCCCAATAGTAAAAAGGGCCATGGCAATGCAATCGGAAACCAATGCGATTTATACCCCCGCGCGATTCTCTCGCCAAACACATCTAATCTCACATTATGGACACAGTAATCTGCTTCGTAATTGACGTTTTAAAAATAGCACTTGTGTGAAATTAGCGGAGAAAAGGGAGAGACGGAGAGGAAAAAAAAAAAGAATGCCTTGTATGGTCATTACAACTAACACTTGGGCTTGGCACGGGAGGCGTTGGACACAAGCCATAAGCGCTTAAATGACACCACTACCACAAGGCGTGATTACAGCGCTGCTGAATTTAGCAGCGCCGCTGTAATTGTAGTCGGAGAGAGTGAACAATGACGCTGTTGTTGGAGCAGAACAGGGCTGTTTATTGGGTTGGATTTAAGCCATTCTGAACGGGATACCCCTTTTGGTGTTTTTAAGCCTTATGTTATGCTTTAGCTGTTGAAAAATAGCAGATCGTAGCAGCTCGTAGCGCGGCACCGAGTGCCGCGCTACGAGCTTGTATAGGTCTGCTATTTTTTTTTAATCGTGAAAATGTGGCATCTCTGAATATATATTCTTTCAGAGCGAATGTTTTGAACTCAAATCTTTGCTTCTGAGGGGGAACAGCGTATTTTCAGATGGGGGGTTGGTGGCCAAATATACAGTATATACGTTTTGGGGTCCTTGACGTGAAATATTTTGCAAACCACTGATATAGAAACATTTTCAGCAAGGTGTCATAGATTTAGAAAGGCATTTGTAGAATCTGCATGGTGTCGGTCCTAAATGGGTTAAATGTGGACATGATGCTCGGGTGGAGGTTGGATCACAAACTATCAAAAAATATCGCGTCGATGTCGGGTGGAAACCTTGGCACGTCCACATGTGGTATACTGTTCAGAAAATGGAAAAATTTAAGAAAAGAAGCGGTCTTCCGATGTTACCAGCTCAGTGGCCTTGTGGTTAGAGTGTCCGCCCTGAGACTGGGAGGTCGGGGGTTCGATCCCCGGCCGGGTCATACCAAAGACTGTAAAAATGGGACCCAATTAATGCCTCCCTGCTTGACACTCAGCATCAAGGGTTGGTTTGGGGGTAAGTCCCTGCGACATACTAGCGTCATGTCCAGGGGGTGTACTTGTACATCAAGCTGCCTCACACTACAGAAACAGGAGATAGGCTCCGGGCCTCATGGCTCGGCAAGGATACTTACTTTACTTACTTCCGATGTATCCGATGTTGGTATTATTTAGTTTCCAAGCTCTTACTAATACTTGTCATTGTTTCATTGGTATATGAAACACCCAGACGTAAACACTTTGATCCGAATGTTCAATCTTCCTAGTTCACATTGCACACGTTGTGAGCTTGTAGTTTAGATCGGCTATTTTTGCTACTATACTGCAGGACACTCTTGTATATGACGAAGTAGGACATTCATTTACAAAGCAAAGTTTAAATATGAGGGCTCTGCCCGACAGCAATGATAATATGGTTATGGTCCTATAAATTAACACCTTAAGCCTTCCTTGTTGTATAACAAATAGCTGATCTACTGTATAAGCCTGTAGACTGCATGCCCATTTTTGTTGTTTAGGATTTATCTTTTTATTAAAGAAAAAAAAAAGGTGGTTATGTATGTTTATGCATGCACACGTCTAGTATAGTAGGCCTATGTATACTAGGGTAAATTAACCCATTCTGGGTGGGAACCCCTTTTGGTGTTTTAACTAAGCATTATGTTCTACTTTAGCTATTGGAAAATATTTTTTATTCTTTATTTTGACGTCAGGCCTAAATGCCCTAGGGTAAATTAATAATCATATAATCATCAATATGTCAGGCACAATCATCCAGCCCAGAAGCACACATTTGTGTGGCGTAGCCTACAGGCACTCACTCACACACTACACTCCCACACGCAACACGACAACATCTGAAATCACAGCCGAGCATGAAGCCCAATGGCCAGGCAGGAACAGGTTAAAGCAAGCCAGCCTGGGCTACAAAGGCACACCGTGAAATGTGGCATATGAAAAAGTCAAAGTTTCCTCACAGCTACCGAGGGGGGGGAAATACCACGCCGTCGCCGCCACGCCACCATACAGCCTTTTGGTCTTCACTTGATAGGGGCTAAATGCATATTCATGAAGTAAGCAACTTGTGATCCCAAACAAAGTAAAGCCCTGGCTTAGGGAGATTGGGCCCGCCGTTAATGACTTCTTCGTTTTAAGCCGGCATAAGAAAGCCCCCCCGATTTCCCTGCGCTTGTAGTCCATGAGAATATATAATACCGTTATTAATCATTTTTAATCCGTTTGCTTTTAATTAAGAAACAGCATGTTGCTGTCCTATCAGCCTGTGCCAGCACGCAGATTAATTGTAGCTTAAGATAGCCGGCCGTGATTGGTGTAATGTATTAGCTAACAAGACGCCAGGCTTCTAAAGATACTTGTACACTACCTTGGGAACTTGGCACCACTCCAGGGCCTCTCTCTCTCTGTCTCTGTCTCTTTCTCTCTCTCGCCTCCATCCCTTTTTTTTCTCTCTCTCTCTCTCTCCTCCTGCTTCCTCCTTCTCTATCTCTCCTCCCGTGTGTGTGTGTCTAGTGTTTGATACTACAGGCGGGTGTCTTTGGGACACCTTCTCTCTCATCTCGGCGTGGCGCCGCTGCGTTTGTAGCACCAATACTCTGATGACAGGCCAGTCTCTCTCTCTCCCTGATGAGGGAACGCTTTGGAAGGAAGGCTTTCATCCAGCCCAGGGTGATATACAGTGTTACACGGTAACCTATAGCCCCCTGCACTGCCATGCCTGGAACTTTTTACCACTGCACTTCAATTTAACTCAGCGTGTAGGAGTTGACCTTTTTGTCTCCACCAGGCCGAAGGCATGTGGGGAGAGTATGTTTTGCACTCCGTCCGTCCGCGTGTCCGTCCGTGTGTCCGTCCGTCCGTGTGTCCGTCCGTGTGTCCGTGAGCAGCTAATCTCGGCCACCGTTAACCCGGTCGATGCCAAATTTTGCACACACACTCCCTGGATGCCAACGATGAACCTCTGCCCCAAACTTTCCAGAATGGCCTGTTATAGCGCCACCAGGAGGCCGCTTTGTGCAAAACAAGTTTTTGCACAGTACACCTACAGATTTTGTCCAAACATCACGCAAATTGGTACACAGTCTCTCTAGAGCCATTCAACGAAACCGCTCTTTCAGATTTCTCAGACTCCATCCTGATTGGTTAAGATTGGCTTCCAAAGTTCACAGGAGTGCTCAGTTTCAAACAAAATGCTGCAAATCATGAACACATCGCGTGATTTCCGTGAAATTGTGCACCCACATTCCCACTAGGCCGAGGACAAAATGCCACATGAACAATTTCAACTCAGACTCAAGGTGGCGCTATAACTGGCCGAAAAGTGCTTTTACCTCTAACTGCACGGATCTGTGGATAACTTTGTATGCCAACTCCCTAGAGGCCAAGGAAAAACCTTTGCCTGGAATTTTTCACATCTGCTCTTTATAGCGCCACCAGGAGGCCGACACATTTTCTATTATTACTCCTTTTATCCAAATTTCACGCAAATCGGTATACACTATCTCCATAGTCATGTGATCAACACGGAGCGGCACCATTTCCCATCTTCCATCCTGATTGGCTAAGATTGGCTTCCAAAGCTCACACGATTTGTCCATTTCCAAAAAAGGCCACAAATCACAAACACAGTGTGCAATTTCCGTTAAATTATACACGCACATTTTCACTAGGCCGAGGACGACATGCCACAATTTTTTCCTCAAAATCAGCCTCACGGTGGCGCTATAACAGGCCAATTCCTGTTTTTAGCTATAACTGCATCGATCTGTATACAACTTATGTATGCACACATGGAAAAACATTGTACCTGCATCCCTCCAACACGAACCTCCAGCCCAAATCTTCAACAGCCTGTTATAGCGCCACCATGAGGCCACAACCTGACCTGCCCTGGTGGAGACCTGTGCCGATTGGCACTTTGTCTAGTTTTTTGTCTCTTTCTCTCAGAGTCTTACTATACTAACAGAGTCTTACTAATACTGGACGTTATGACTGCTATACAAGAAGTATAAGTCGTAACAATAGCAGTCGTATTGCCGTCTGTAATTATGACTGCAGTGAGGGAATGAGAATGAAATGATGTCGTCTTGTGTTTTAAGGCTATAATGTGTCGACGCAACACTTAAGTTGGAATAAGGGGCTGGATTCCAACACAGGCATATACAGAGTGATATGGAAACATGATGATCATTTTCAATTACCGATACACACCCAAGAAGACCTATAATAACTCAGCACTGAGTGTTCTAAAGGGAGAGGGGGGGGGGGGGGGGGGGCTTACACACACTCATGTGTGAGTGGCAGTGGGAGGGTCAACTCTGACCCCATGCTGGGAGAGACGTGGGCAATATGCTGCAGCTTTACATGGAGCTAATCAGGCTATTAGAGCACTCTGTCCTGAGAACAAGGTTAAACTGCACGGGACACATTAGATTAGGTGGATACACATGCAAACCTATATATGTGCACGCACGCACGCACGCACACACACACACAGACATATTCGGTTTAAGACCTATAAATGTACAATATTTATCGTCTTCTCTTTGGTCTGAAATGCTGGGCTGTTGACTCAATGAACCTCTTTCAACCTGGGTCTCTGTGAACTTGTAAACGATTCTTTATTTTTATTTTATTTTTTATTTTTCCATTGTGCGATGAAGCATGTATCTAAAAGCTGCAAAGTGTAACATTTATGTCCTATCCGAGACCATAGAGCAAGTGGTTCTCAACCAAGTGGTCCGGGAACCACCATCTGGTCCCTGGCTTCAAGGTTGCTGACTTGAAGTCTCATTTTTGCAGGTTTATGGGTGCTTTTAAAATCCACTATGCGCCTCCCCAAAGCAATAGCAATTTAGGGAAAAGCGTGCCAGTACGCTCATGACCACACCTCTAGGCACAAATACCGGGGTCGGCAAAAAGGATAGCGGGTGATGCTGGACCAAAATACCATGAAGGGGCAGAGTAAGCTCCTATACTCCTATAGTTCGGGCTGCGGGCCACGTCGCGGGAAACGGCGGCGACGAAATTGGAGCCCCAAATCTCTACCTCCCATCCAAGAGGCAATCCCCACTATAGGTCATGAGCTTGAGGCAGTGTTACTTAGTCGGTCAGTAGGTGTGCTTTTTGACACCGGTCTGCTTGTTTCAGATCTGTTAGCATTAGGGTTGTCCCGATCGGACTAAAATGTATTTTGGCGGGCCTTGATGCCGTCATAATGGCAGATTTTACACTTGCTGAAAATAGCCGATCTACATGCTCAGGATGCAACCAAGGGTAAAATGTGTCTTTTACTTATACTTTACTAAACTTGTCTTTTACTTATACTGGATATCTTGTCCACTAGTTCCTTCCTAACATCTAGTTTTTATTTGTTGACAAAATCGACAGTATATTTAGTCTTAGTTTTAGTCATCATGGTAGTCGACAAACATTTTTCGTCTTAGTTTTAGTCGACGAAATCAACACTGGTACTTTGCCTCGTCCTTTTTCCCTACACGTTGTGTGAGCTTACAGCTCTGCTATTGCCACAGAACATTTGCGGCAGAATGTTCGCCTATGTTCGTCAGGATAGGCATGCACGTTCGAGTTGGTTAAAAGTTGGTTGTCGTGTCCGAGTGTGCGCTGCATGTATATCTTTGTGTCTGCTGTGTGTGGTTGTGTGTGTAGCTGCCTGTGGGTTGGCGCGTGTGGGTGTGCGGGTTATTTAGTGTATATGAATGCATAAATAGATGGCTATTTCCTACTTCTAATCTGGGCATCTGCCTCAGAGGGGCTCCCCCCACCTCCCGTCCTCCAGTGAAGAGGAGCCATTGTGTGAGATGAGAGTTAGATTGGACGGCTCCCTGGGGGAGTGCTCTCCATTAGCTAAGGTGATCTAACAGGTAATCAGCACATAATTAAAAGGCTTCGCTCCTCCAACGGGAGGCGTGTGTGCGTGTGTGTCTGTGTGTGTGCGTGTGCGTGTGTGTGCGTGCGTGCGCGTTTGTGTGCGTGTGTGCGTGTGTGTTGATGCACGTCGGTGTGTCATTTGTGAATGTCATGACAGCAGCCAGCGCCCGGTCGTGGGGAAATGCATCACCTTTATAGACGTGCCAACGTGGTTGAAAAAGTGTCTTTGGATGAGCATTGAAAGACAACGCTTGAGCGGGTTCAAAGGTCAAATCAGCCCATCAGTTATGACACAGAGGGTGAGTAGGAGGGCATGAGATGAGATGAGATGGACCTTTGAACGTATAAGTAAGTACTGACTACTGGAGCCTATACACTATGAACTGCTTTGTGTACATTTAGTTGTACGAAGGGACATGGAGAGACTATAGGGAGTACACTACAGCCCAATTCTCAGTGGTGGAAAAAAGTACTTGATTTTTCCATCATACAGACATTGCAGGTCATATTTGTAAGGATGCATTTATGGAATGTTCAGTGCAGCTGAGAATGTGGGTTGTGTCCATGAAAATAATTGAGAAATATTTGTCACATTGTTTATGGACGCAACCCACATACTGAGCTGCTCTGCACGGATCCCACACATGCATGTTCCCTACAAATAGGGCACCAATTAAAAGGGAAATAAACAGGATTTCTAATGGTATAAAAGTTAGTGCCAAGGACAGGGATGTTAATATGGAAATGATTCCCCGATACCGATTGTTAAAATAACAATTTAGCCGATACAGATATGTGTTTATTTAGTTGTTGGTGGTGTTATTGCCCCCCTTTTGTGCCAGGGAAACAAAAACATCTTCATTATAAAAGAGAACCAAAGTGATGAGATTCCAGGCAGGGTTCCCATAAATGAAATATGTGTCAGCAGTATGGGTTAGGATGTGGTCTGATCTCTCAAATGACAATATTAAGTTAGCAAATTGTCATGTGGAGTCCTCATGAACATTCATAAATGGATGGAGTTAAGTGTCAGTTTGGTTCCTTTGTGAAGTAATTTGCCAAGTCATGAATATGCATCAGTCTAGGTTAATTATAAACTATATCTAATATTATATCTACTATTACCGGTATTATAGCTACTGTACATTATATCTACATCCATATTTGGCAAAGAACTAGCGGCACAAACGACTGGTTCATATGTAGTGACTGTCAGATCTCATTCATGCTAATTGTGTGTTTCTGAGTTCATAATACTGTTGAGTAAAAGAAAAATTCAACAACAACTAAAATACATCGGACCCATGTTTGGGTCGCAGTCCCATTTTTATCGCTCACAAGTTGAAGGAAAAAAACTGCTGGTCTATCCAAAGGCCATGAAGTTTCCACAATTTACCACAAGGATGTACTTCGTTAAATACCTTTTTATCCAACCTTGGAACACAGACGTGGGGTTACAACATCATAAATGTATTAATTGGACCAGAGTTTGGGGAAACATTGGGCGGTATCATGGCATCCCGAAACCCAAATCATCAGTCCATCAAATATATCATTAGAGAATGAGACTGGCTATATCACCAAACTGTAAACTCTGACGGTCTGTTATACTTCCTAGTTCCTACCAAGGACTATTTGAAGAGGACAGGAAGCGAAGACCGTACGGTGCAGAGGCCAGCGGATGAGCTTTTTTGTCGCCCGAGTCCGCGTGTGCATATTTATAATCCGCCCGTTATCCGACCGCATTAATTCATTATTCCAATTTATGAATCTCCAACCACCTGCGGATTGCGGGTGGTTTGCGGATTGCGAGATTTTGTGCGTTGTAAAAGAGATGCCATTAATTTTGGACTCCATGTTGCTCCCAGGAAGGAAAGAAACGTGCGTAAATGGACTACGTATATACAGCCAACACTTCCGCGTTCAGCTTCCTTGGTCTCAATTGCGCATGTTTCTTTCCTTCCAGGGAGCAACATGGAGTCCACCGAACGTCTTCGCTTCCTAACCTTATTTAATTAACCTTGGTTCCTACATAGAGCGTCGCAGTCCCACCACCGACGAGCGGCCCGGAAGAGAATTTCCCATCCATTTTTCCCATGGACGTTTTAGAAAAGTATTTATTTATTTTAAACTAACGACCTTTAAGCCACGGACAAAGCCAACTCAGATGGTGACAACTCAGGAGAATAAACACAATTTGGGGCCGAACAATTTATTAGAAAGAAGAAGAAAAGGGCATGTTACAACACTTTTTGGTTGTTTTTCTTCTTTTTAATTATTTGTGCGGCCCAAATAATTGTGTGTATTGTTATGATTTTACCATCTGAGTTGACTTTGTCCGAGGCGTACAGGTCTTAAATATTTTCTGAAACATCTATGGGAAAAATGAATGGGAAATTCACACACACACACACACACACACACACACACACACACACACACACACACATTGTGGTGGTTTGGGTTGCAGTCTAGCCTGACAGGGGTCTGTGATTAAGCTGATATTAACAAATAGGTCAATGTCTATTTTCTGCTCAATTTAAAGCTTCACAGCTGGGAAAATTGCCCTCTCTTCCCACAAGGAAGCACAATGCAAACAGAAAGAGAGAAAGGTGTGCGTGCGTGTGTGTTTGTTGAAGCAAATCAATACATGCCCATAATGAACTTGATTTAGTGCGAGAGTCTGATGTTGGATGTCTAGATGGTTAGGCAAGACATGGACACACACACCCACACACCCACACACTACAATCTCATGTACACACACATACACATGAATATGCACGTGTGTACGCTGGTCACGCACGCACACACACACACACACACACACACACACACACACACACACACACACACACATTTAACATCTTTATTTGCATTCACATTTAACAAGAAATTCTTGAACACAAACAATAGTGGATGCGCAAACTTGGAAAACTACACACACACACACACACACACACACACACGGACGGACGGACGTGCACGTCTTGTCATAAATGTTTCTCCAGGATATCCAGAGCCTCCTGGTCACTGGGTGGACAGGTGGTCCCTTTAGTCACAGGTCTAACTGGTACGCCAAATACACTTAATGGGTATTTAGTGATTTATAAGACATACTGTTCTGTAGCAGCACTGGTGTTTCAAGACAACGCACTTGGAGTGGCAAATAGCATGCACAAATTTGTAACTTTGTAATACTACTACTGACATTTGTGCTGACAGGCCTGTTTTGCCGTCAATTAAGTTACCTTAGTTCAAGTCGCAAATGCCATTTTTATTATTTAAATTAATATACATACTTTCAAGGTGATGTCAAGTGGTCTACACAGCCTTTGTGATCTACTGGTAGATTGTGATCTACCTCTTGGCTCCCCTGCTTGTAACCCATTATTTTTGGGAACAAACATTCCCTTATATTAGTAATACATGGCATCAAAGAGGTGATCAAAGAAGCAAATAACATTAATGGGCAGACTTTCCTCTTTTGTCAACAAAAGTGCTCTCAAGACTTGCCAGCGAGCCTCATTCGATGCCACTTTGACTATGCTTACACCTCTTAGTTCTCCAACATCTCAACGTCACAATTTTTTTTGCTTCAGAACTGATTTGAGGACTTCTCGGGCTTCCAACACATTTTGTTAGTTGGGGAAGGCTCAGAGAGCAATGCATTATTTCTGTGCCGCTAGGTGGAAGCATTAGTGTAGTTAAGCAGTGCCAGCACCTGCGTTCACTTTAAGAGGATCATTCATTTTCATCCCCGCTGTAGCACACTCTCACTCTAAGGATCAAAGTGTGGGATGCCCTGACATCTTTGATTGATTGATTGATTGAATATTTAATTTCACAGTATGTAGAATGGGTACATTTCAAACGAAAGTAGGCTATACAAGTCAATACAAAAACTGTTACTTTGTGGACGACACCATGCTAAAGCACTGACACTTGTTTACAACAGGGTCCACCGTCCACCATTTTCAATTCATCAGAACATTTACAGACGTACAAATATACACTTCTATAAAAAACTGGAAATCATCAAGAAAGTAAAAAAGGGAAAAACATGTAGGGCTCCATCGTACTCCATTCTTTATCCGCAAGTAATACATATTTTTCCGTGAATTACGCATTTAGGAGCTTCCACTGTGTGTAAACGTTATCTTACGGCCCACACACACCACTATTAATTTTGCCTACACCTATATTTGCGGGTGGAGGTGTGTCTGCAGCCGTGTCGATGCGCTTTCCCTATATTTGCACTTATGCACACAGGTTTAGGACAACGGAAAGTGCCTCTTCAAACCACCCGTAATGCAAATCCGTTTGATAAAAGAATGCGCTCCTGATGGTGCGACCTTTGTTGGAGCTGCCTCGGCTATGCATGTTGCAAAACCTTCACAGCTCAGAGGTCTCGTTCTGTCTTAATTCTCCACAAATCTGTGATTGTAATTTCCCTCTAATCAACAGAGTATCAATTCATGCTCATTGTGTTTAATTGTCTATAGTCAAAGAAGTTATTAGATTTGTACCAAGCACACTGTGTGCAATTCCCTCATTCAGTTTGATCACCTCATCACCCCATTACGCAGCAAATATGTAATTGATTTAAAATAATGTAAAATTCCCCATAATCAGTAACACGTAGCTGATACTTGTGTCAACCAAATGAAAGACAATTAAAGGCTAGATGGGTGTCATTTCCAATGTGATTTCGCCATAATTCAGTGCAAGTCTATTTAATTAATCCGATTTCCCGAACTTCCGTTTTCGCTTGATATACCGTTTCATATAGAGGCAGTACCTTTGCGATCTATATACCAAATGAAAGACCGAAATTTACAGATTACACAGCACTTTGAAATTTATTTTAATTGTCCAGATTTGAGCAAGCTGTGAGTCAATGAAATGACGTGTGTCTTGTGGTGCATCTCTGATCTTCAAAAAAAGGACGAGTAGGGAGTGAGAATGTGTTGCTCTGTGGGGTGGAGAGAAAATATAAAATAAAAAGCAGCACAACTTGTGTTGGTTGTGGAGTGGATGGCAGAGTAGTTTAAAATACTAAAATAAATTTATTCCAAGGCAGCACGCGTTGCTCTTCCATAAGGCAAGATCCAGGGCATAATGGATTATGGATAATAGATCTCTTAAAGGGAATGGCACCTGGCACACTGATTGGTTCAAGTTGTGTAACGCCCAAACCACACCTATGCATAATGTAATGGGTAGTGGAGGTGTTTTAAAGGATGTACAGTAGGTGGTGGCACAAGAAAGCATTTCTTTTTTTCTTTTACGCAATACTAAATCCCCAAATGAAGGAAAAAGGACCGCTGCCGGAAGATGGTATGTACAGTATGAGGAAAAAGGGGTGAATCCCTTTAAAACAGTGGTTCTCAACCTTTTGAGGCTGCAGTGTGACCCCACAAGATAATCGGCTCTTTTAACAATTTTTGCCTCTTTCTTATATTATTTCACCAGTTTTATAGTATGGTTTGTTTTCTTTCCATTTTATGTATTGAAATCGTCCTTTTTTCCTTGCCAGGTTTCTCCAACAACTCTCATGCATTCATACATGCACCACGTATCTCTCCCCCCCCCCCCCCCCCCCCCCCCTCTTTCTCTTTTAAAAACATGCACGCACGTACCTCACCATCTCACTTTCTCCCAGAATCCCAGTGCTCATCAGCTTGGAGATTGATCCCTGTCAGAACCAATCTGTCAGCCTATACACCTCCCCTTCCCCCTGCACCCGACCCTGGCCTCCTCCACCCCTCGCATCCCCCCTGTGGCCTGCTACCTCACCCCCGCCTCCCTACCACCTCCCTACCTCCTCCTAACAATTACCACACTGCATGTTTTCTATTTCGGTTAGTTTTAGTTTTTAAAGCTCGGCTTGCTAGTGTAGTTTAGTTTGTAGTTTTTGTTTAGTTTTTATTAGTTTAAGCATTATTTTATATAAAAACTAAAATTGGGTTAGGCATAGCAAGGCAATTTGATTTGTATAGCACATTTCAACAACAAGGCAATTCACCCTTTGTCAAGTCCCCGCCCATGGTTGTGCCCCTCTTCGCACCCATTGGTTGCTGTTTCGTGGTTGGACAAAAATCCTCTCTCTCTCCATCCACTACCATTGAAATAAGGTGTTTTTCAGTTGCTTCATATTGATATTCTGTGCGTTCAATTCTTATTTTAAACTTGGTGTCAGTAAAAAGGAACAACACAGGTGCAGCACGGTGACTGGGCACTTTTCTTTCTCCTTTTTTTTCAAAATGTTTGCAAATTCAATATAAACAAGGCGGAACCAGGGTGGAACAAGGTAGAAAGAGCGTTCAAAACAAGGGTGAAACAAGGGTCAGGGGCAAGATTAAAAAACCTCTGAAATTAGATTGCATGTTGCATCTGAAGAAAAATAGTGTGTGTGTGTGAAAAATAGTGTGTGTGTGTGTGTGTGTGTGTGTGTGTGTGTGTGTGTGTGTGTGTGCGGCCGTGCGGTGGTAGGGGGTTGGCGCATATGCGCATGCACATGTTTTATTCATTATTGTGAAAGATATCCCCAAAATGTAAATTATTAATTTATTATATTATTATATAATTATTATATAATTATTATACATTTTTCATCAAACTTTATTTTTAACATATTTTTTAGTCTTAGTCCTAGTAGTACAAAGTAGTAGTAAGTTTGCAAGTAGAAATTAATGCGGGTGTTGGAGGGTTAAACGCAGGATTTGATAGTTTGACAGTTTTATAATCAGTTTTGATGACAACTTTTGCGAAGATCTTGTACAGCCTCATAGTCACTTTTCGAGTGACAATAAATCAATCGTGATTGACTGTATATAGCAATATTTTAACATTTGGAAATATTCAAATAGAATTTGGAGACTGCCACGGATATTCACGACGGTACGCTGCATGTGGAAATGCTGCTCACTTTCAAAATACTTTCAAAAATGGTTCCAAGGTATCTGTTTGAGTACTTGGTGGGTGAAACTCACCATACTTCCCCCGGGGCAGACTTTGTTTGCATGTACATTTAAAAACATCTTGGGTAAGAACTAATATAAGAAGTTAAGAACAGATTAATAGTGCAACAATGCAATGGAATGATTTTGGAATAAAACATAATGTCTCTATAGCACTTTTAAAACGGCTCTTAAAACGTGACTGCAGAATTGAGCATTTTTACAGTGGTTGGTGTTTTTTCTTCAATCTTCAATTTGTTTTCCCCTTACCCTCACCTGTATGGTTTCAAATGACTTTAGAACACTTTAATAAGGTTTGGTATAGCACTTTATATGATAAACTGTCAACTGTTGGCATATTATGCAGTGGGTGATGTACATATACGCACTTTACTTGAAATGGATTGAGTAAAAATTGGAAAAATGCATTGATTGCACTTTTGTTTTTAAAAAGAGCTCATGGTGAGTCTAGTGTAAACTAAACGCATAGAGTCAGCTCAGACAGATGTGTACAGCTGTTAGTAGCACTTAGCCTCTCCTTCCTATACAGTCTGGAGGACATGTCTACGGTATTGTATTCACAAAAAATATGAATTGAAATAGTAGTTGGAATTATAGGGATGTTAATCTTAATACTTAATCGTTAATCAATTGATCGCCGTTAAGACATTCTTCAATTCAACTTTTCAATGAACAATCAAAACATTCAGGAAGGAATGCACATGTGGGCCGGTTGACCTGAGATCAGATTAAAAAAATGTCTTCTACATCCTGACAGTCTTCTGAAAAAGCTATGTTTCTATGTCAAGTCGTTCTTCGATTTAAAAAAATAGCAGACCTACAAGCTCGTAGCGCGCCACGCTAAAGCATAACATAATGCTAACACCAAAAGGGGTTCCCACCCAAAATGGGTTAAAAAAGCCCCCCACCCAGCCCCCCACCCACCTTGGTAACCACACAGACAGATGCAGTGCACTTTTCCTCTCATTGTATTCCTCATACAAAGACGCCATTGCTTGTCCCTGTATCTCAAATGGTCAATTAAATATTTGATCAGGGAATTTATAATATGACTTTTGTATTCTTACTGTATAGCCTATATCACCAACATGTATAGATTTGTGTGTTGTGAGGGAAATTAAGATTCTCATCAAAACGTATCATTTATCAATTAATGAATGAATCGATAATTTGCATCCATAATTGGATAAATGAAGTATCTGGCCTACTGGCAGCATGCACAAAATACTGATATATCCAGCATTTTGTGAGATTGACAGACAGAACTGAAAACTTGCCCCCAATTCAACTGATAAAATAAAGAAAATAAAATCCCTGGCTAACTAACCCAGCAGATTTAGTACGGCACTTTTGAAATGTATTCAATATACATTGTAGGAAATAATAAGGGTTAGAGTTGATATATATATATTGTGAAAATATATCTTAATATTTGCAAATACATTTTAGTTAAATTTTGAAATGTATATGTAATATATACGT
>NC_139706.1:19327357-19334857 GCF_964188405.1 Protomyctophum parallelum | reverse complement strand
GGGCCAATCCTGCAAACTTTGAAAGGCAATGTTAGCCAATTAGGATGGAATATGACATTTCGGACAGATCCGACTTGAACACATGACTATAGAGATAGTAACGATTTTCGGGATTTCTGGACAGAATCTGGAGGAGTAATATCAAAAAAATATTTTTCCAAAAGTCGGCCTCCTGGTGGCGCTATAACATGCCATTCTGGGAAATTTGGGGCAGAGGTTCATCGTTGGCATCCAGGGAGTGTGCGTGCAAAATTTGGCACCAACCGGGTTAAAAAGCGACTTTATAGGAAAACAAGCCCAAAGTTGCTTATATATGACAACAGACTTGGCAACACTGACGCAGCGTCATCGTTGTACACAGTATACAGGTGACCCTGAAAGACAAAATGCAACTTAGTTTGTCTCGTCTTAGCAGACGTCATGAGATTGCAACTTTCTATTTGTGAACCCCTGTGTCCTTGTTGAGCAGCGGTACGTTGTGAGAGCTGCACAATGGACTGAGCCGTTCAAATAATCCAGCGTGAAGTTACAAGTTTTACTTTCCTTCATTTCAATTCTTGGAGTTAAATGTTAAAAGACCTTTTTTCCCCTCAACTGTGAACTAATCACATCCAACATTATTGATTTTGTTTAGATCTGCATGCTGACAGTGGTTGTTATCCATATCCATTGCTTTCATTTTCGTTGGGAAGGTTGAGGTTCCTTCCCCAAATGTGACCATGCGTTGGCTCTCTGTCGCAGCTATATGCAATGCCAATGCCACCCATGCAGTGCCGTGATGTGAGAAGCTTACAGTAGTCCCAGGGAAAGCTGAGCTTTCACATGCCATTGGTTGTGAGTTTACATATAGCAACGCTGATGTCCTGTCATTGGTTTGCGAGTTTATATGGAAACATCCATTCCAACCAATCACAATCTACATCTCTCACTTACTAGATAAAAGACGACTCCTCATATGTTGGTGCACATTTTTTGTCTACTTACTCATTGTCTCAGAGGAGGGCTGTGGACAGTTCAGAAACCTGCAAACCAGTGACATCATCAATGTCCAAGCTAATTAAATATAGACTTTCTATTCTATTTCTAAAAAAAGAAAGCCTAATGATGATGTCACTGGTATGGCGGTTTTCTGAAGTGTCCACAGCCCTCCTATATGAGACACAGTAGAAAGAAATGGTAAAATTTAATATATGAGCATTAGTAAGGACCAATTATATGAAGATAGGTTGAACATGGGCGAAGTCGTCCTTTTAGAAATGGCCGGGTGCTGTAAATTGCAGCCTGTCGCAAAAGAGTGAAAGAAGACGGCACTCTCTGAATACCGACTAAAACGCCTGAATTGTAGCTTCACCTCCCCCGGTATACTTTACAGTTACACCTCTCACTTCTGCCCATCTCACTGGACCCCCCCCAGCCCCCCCTCCCCACTGACATCACGCGCACACACGTGTGCCCACATTACACCCGTTAAACGAGAGTGCTGGCAACCGACAGAGTGAAAAACAGTTTTCTATCTCCATAATATGACTCCTTTACTCTTATCCTTCTCATTACACACACTCCAGGCTCCTTGGTATGTGCGTACTGTGTGTGTGTGTGTGTGTGTGTGTGTGTGTGTGTGTGTGTGTGTGTGTGTGTGTGTGTGTGTGTGTGTGTGTGTGTGTGTGAAGCCATTCGTATTTATTTGATTATTTACACCAATTATGCACCCCTCCCCCTCTCTCTCACGCACACACACACACACACACACACACACACACACAGTGGGAGAGACAGGGCTGTGTGTGGATGCAGCTATACTGTATATCTCCCTGCTCCAACTATCCTAGCCCTGCTCGTAGAGCACGCTGTAACTCAGTGCTGTGGTCTCTCTGTGTGTTTCTGTCCTGTGCGTGACAGAGGACCGTGTGTCCTGAATCTTGATAAGAACCTCTCAGTATAGCTCTCAAAGGAACCGTGGAACGTACGGGTTGTATGACGCACGCATGCACGCACGCACGCACCCACACTATGCCTCTCACTCACATGGCAAAAATCATTTATGCATATTATTCATGTTATGTTGTGTATGCGTGCACACACTTGGAATCACATAATATGTACACACATTTGACTGCAGGATATAGACTCACAAAAACCCACGACAAACATGCACGCACGCGCACCTATACGTGCGCACACATTCACACTTATACACTTTCAAACACATGCGCACACACATGCGCACACACACACACACACACACACACACACACACACACACACACACACAATGACATGCACCCACACTGTCACACAGCCGTTATGCACCGCTGTATCTCTCTGCATCTCTTCCTACAGTACAGAACATGGCTGCCCAGTGGCCCATGACTATCAGTGAGCAGGACAAACAAAATTAATTAGAACGCCATCGCGTTTGACACTGAGCTGTCGGGCTGCCGCGGGAAGGTATGAGATGACGCTCCTGTCACGCCAACAGACGTGTGACTGTGCACGCAAGCACATACAGAGACTCTGCATGTGCTGTACGGGCTAAAATTCACATTCCTAACTCTCTCTCCCTTATTGCTTGATTGAATTTATATCCCTCTCTCTCTCTGTCTCTGTCTGTCTCTCTGTCTCTCTCTCACACACACCACAAGTGCTCTTCCATAACGATCCGTTCCTTTTGTCCAAAGCATCTCTTTGTTTTCGACATTTGAAGTTTGGATTCTATAGAGACCTTCTTCTTTGCAGCAGTATAGAGTCTGCCCATAACTCTGACATCCCGTTGCACTGACTATACATGGCTTTGCGTGCGGTTAGGGTTAGGGTTAAGGATATAGGGTTATTACGTGCCGTCGGAAATTATGAGCCGTTGGAACAAGGACACGTATATGGCACCGGCACTGCTCAGTCCGTTCCTGATGGATGTCACTGAGGACAACCATGTGCTTTGCTTTCTTTTGAATTAACGGGCCTTTCTAATTTATTTATTTATTTATTTGACAGGGACAATGCTCATTAATCAACATTTCAGTTTTCACTTCCATGTAAATGTGCCAGAGTTAGCCATAATCTAATTTACATCTGTAGTCCCTGAGCAGGCTCTTAAAATAATAGTAAAACTAAACATACAATGACATGACACATACAGTACAATGCAATACAATACAGATAAAAGAAAGACAGTGTATAGTGTGCCAGCACACAACACCATGCGTTGATGCCATGTGTGCATATGTGCAAGCACCCAACACTATATCCATACAAAAACACAATACAATACAGTACAATACAGGAACAGATCAACATGGTACAGGGGACAGAACAATTAAGGGGCGACAATCGTCTTTGGTTCCGTTACCTGGAATTGTTCTCTCTTTTTTAAGTGGACTATGTTATTTTTTTTTCTGTTGATGTTGTTAGTCATGGCCACCAGTTCTCAAATGATGTCTTCTGTTAGTCCCGATTGCTCCAGACCTTACTGAATAACTAATAGCCTGAATAACATTGTCAGACTAGGACTGAGGCCATGTACAGGCCAAGGTCATTGGCTGTAAATCTGTATCCTCCAAAGACGTTGATAGTATCTCCCACCACCGTGCAACGGCACATCCTAGTCATGATCAATTAAGGTAGGTGATTCGATTGAAAATCAACCGATATCAAGCAGTAGGTTACCTATCAAGAAAGATGATGCAATGGAACCAGTAGGCTCTATACTGGAGCCTACTGGCTGCGATTAGTACATGCAGAGATGTCCGACGTTGCGTCGCGTTGTTCGACTATTACTAACCCTAAATCTAACCCTAACTCTAACCCTAACTAACCTCAGTCTTAACTGGCCACGTAAATCCCCTAACCTCGCATCAGTCTTAACCAGCCATGTGACTTAAGTCAGTTTCACGATGTTGAAGTTTTCGCTTCGGCAGCAGTCATTTCACTTCTGTGTTTCCTAATCGCATATAGGATAAGTTAACCTGCTGGTTGATATCGAGTTGATTGCATTCGAAACGGGGTGATTAAGGAGAAGGTCTCTAGATTGAAATTCCACAGATGGTCATTGAAAATGATCTGGTGAAGAAAACCGTGCCCACCAAATATATACAGCTCTCCGTTGTAGGGGAAGGCTGAATGAACCTTTTGGACAAAGATGTGCAGAAGGCATGCTCCGGCGTCCCAATGTGTCACATTTTGAAGCTCTTTCAGTAGCCCTGAAACATCAAGTTTTGACAAAGCATTGCTACCAGTTGAGCTACCAGTTTTCAAGTATTATGTTCTGGGCGGGAACCCCTTTTGGTGTTTTAAACATTATGTTGTAATTTAGCTATTGAAAAATAGCAGATCTACAAGCTCATAGCGCGCCACCGAGTGGTGCGCTATGAGCTTGTAGGTCTTTTGAAAAATCGTGAAAATATTTATTTCAGAAAACTGGAGGATTTAGAATATATTTTTTTAAATTTTGAGTTTAGGCCTAAATGGGTTAAGCTCCAGCCTTTTAGTTTCAGTTTTCTCATAATGACGCAGTAGGGAGTGAAATAGACACGGAAATAACTGAGAATGTGTTGCTTATCCAAAGGGGTTGGTCTCTGTGTCAAACACTCTGACATATTGGTACTTCACAAAAGCCCCAATGCTCTGAAAAGATCTTTGCCTGATGATGATGGCAGAGTGACAATAGGTGTGCCTCTGGTGTACTTGAAAGACTAGCCTCACTGCCAGAGCACAATATTTAACTGATTAACACCTGAGGCCAATTCTACAAAATATTGCTTTCTAAATCAGTAGTTCTCCCACTTTTAAGATGTACAAGCTTGTACATCTGCTATTTATGAATAGCCAAGGCAAAAATCTAAAATGATGATAATGTATTCCTCTGATTCTTTCTCTGTTACTTATATTGGCACAAATATCACAAGAATAGCTTGTCTAATCTGCGGAACCGTTTGGTTGGGATGGCAAATCTGGGAAGCTGATCACCCAGTGATCTCACTAATATGGCAAATTGATTGCCATAGCAACCCCAGCCAAGGCAGGCTATGGGAACCCCCTAGTGCAATACAGCATTCTGTGGTCAGTGTGTATTATATGTGACCCCACGCGATGTACAGACTGCCATCGCGCAAGTTGCAACTGTTCAGGACAGCTGAAAAACTTTTTTATTTTTCCTTTTTTATTTTTCTGTCTAAAATGATCTGAAGCTATATTATTATTCATTTAATGTTTGAGCAGGTCTGAAATAAATGTCAGAGCTTGACTAGGCATGTAAACATGACATAATTGTATTAATGTTTAAGTGTAATGATGTTATTGACCGGATTATCCGTAGTCCTCCAGCCGTTAGCTTAAATTGCTAATATTATAAGCTAACTGCATTACTAAAGCCAATGTATTGCGGTAAATGCGGCATTTCCGCGGTAAATCACTTATACAAGTGAGCCGCGTTATATTTACCTTAAATACCAGCCAAAGTACATTCCAAATAAACAATTATTAGCCACGTTATGTTGTTATATCAGTTTAATTAATACAAAACATTGCATTTCTTCTTCGTTGGTATAAGGGGAAATCTTGAAACACTTCCGAGTGCAAGTACATGAACCACGTGACCGGGCTGTTTTCTGCCCCCTCAATATCGCAACCCAACTATTTTATAAGATGGCTCTCTGCATCATAAGTGCATAATACTTGTTTATTTGGAGTGAACATGACAATGACAAGTAAATAAATATTAACACGACTCCTGTCGATAAGTTATTTAGCCTGGACATTTCCGCATTTAGCTGAAAACGGGCTTAGTAGCCTACTATTTGGCTAGAGACAGGAGCTAACGGCTAACAGTCCAGTAGCCCTGGTCCAGTGCATAGGCTACAGTGCTTCCGCAGCCCTCTGGTGATATTCTCAGTCCTGTGAGAGGATTTTCAAATCCCATCAAATAAACTAAACGATTTGTAGCTGTTGCAAAAGACACAAATCTACAGAGCTACAAATAAGATGAACTGGTTTCAACTTCACCTACAAAGATTCAAAGCTACAAATACGCTGTGTATCTTTTGTTCCCCTCTATTGAGAACAAAGGGACGTTTAATTAAAACTATGTGGTAACTGCATTATGTATTGTGTAAAGAGAGCATTGATGTAAATAGGTTTTCAATGTAAGACCGGATATATGCAATGCAAGCTATATAGCAATAGATTTAGCTTTCGCTAACAGAACAACACAGTACATAATGGGCTTGCCAACTGTCCTTTGGCTTTCCATGTTCATTGGATTCAAATCAAATAAAACATATTTATTCGAAACCAACCTGGTGTCCAACCTGATTCGCTGCATTGCGTGAATATGTTTTGTTGTCACTTCGAAGTGACAAAATTAATTCACGGAACGCTGGAAACTATAGGCTATTTCCAAAACGGCACTTCTGCAACACGAGCTGCCAATGTTCCGCAAATGCCCTCTTGACGAGCTTTTAGCTTCCATGAATAGAAATAGGAGCGATGGGCAGAGGATAGGAGAAAAAACACTGGGGTGTGAGCGACAGAGTGAGTCTACGAGGCCGGAGGGGAGGGGCTGCACGTACTGTATAGACACTCCAAGGCCGTGCTGTGTGTGTAATCCTGGCGCATACTGTATGTACAGTATCACAACCAACAAGAGAGGTAGAGTATCGATTTATCCATATATGGAAAAGTCACATTGATTGAACCGTATTTATTTTTTCAGAACCGATATTTACCAAAAAATCTGTATTTTTGACAATAATGCTGAATAGTGCCAGTATTGTTTAATGGCTGTGACAGTGGTTAGCTGTCATAGTGGTTGGTTAGTTTAGTGGTTAGTGGCGAGTTTGCGACAGTGGTTGTGATAGTGGTTAGTTGCGAGTTTGCGACAGTGGTTGTGATAGTGGTTAGTTGCGAGTTTGCGACAGTGGTTGTGATAGTGGTTAGTTGCGACAGTGGTCTTGATAGTGGTTAGTTGCGACAGTGGTTGTGATAGTGGTTAGTTGCGACAGTGGTTGTTATAGTGGTTAGTTGCGACAGTGGTTGTGATAGTGGTTAGTTGCGACAGTGGTTGTGATAGTGGTTAGTTGCGACAGTGGTCTTGATAGTGGTTAGTTGCGACAGTGGTTGTGATAGTGGTTAGTTGCGACAGTGGTTGTTATAGTGGTTAGTTGCGACAGTGGTTGTGATAGTGGTTAGTTGCGAGTTTGCGACAGTGGTTGTGATAGTGGTTAGTTGCGAGTTTGTGACAGTGGTTGTGATAGTGGTTAGTTGTGACAGTGGTCTTGATAGTGGTTAGTTGCGACAGTGGTTGTGATAGTGGTTAGTTGCGAGTTTGCGACAGTGGTTGTGATAGTGGTTAGTTGCGACAGTGGTTTTGATAGTGGTTAGTTGCGACAGTGGTTGTGATAGTGGTTAGTTGCGACCAGGGCTTGACGCTTAGCATTTTTCCAAGTAGCACGTGTGCGCCTAAGTTGAAAAATCTAGTAGCACACAAATTATTTTAGGAGCATGATG
>NC_139706.1:19304857-19322357 GCF_964188405.1 Protomyctophum parallelum | reverse complement strand
GGGGATGACACACGGCCCCGCCAACCCCCCCTCTCTCTCTCACCCCTCGCTCGCTCCTGCATGGCCAGGCGTGAGGAGGATGATGAGGAATATGTGCCGGCTTCTATCTGGGCTCCGTAATGTATTACTTTCACTTTTAACCCCGACCGCAGATCCACTCCAACTTATCGCTGCAAATCATCTGTTTTTCTTTTTTCTCACCCCCTCTCTCCATTCCTCCTCTTCTCCTCTTCACCTCGATCCCCCTCCTCCCCTCCCCTCTCTGTCATCCCCCTCTTTTAGCTGCGTGCACTAAATTAAAATATGAAGTCAGTCCATTTAAGAAGTTGCTGCTGCAAGCGTTTGTGTGATCGCCCCATGGAGGTTGTGTGCGTGTGTGTGCGCGCGCGTGTGTGTGGCATATACATATGTCCTTTTTTTTAAACGAATGGTGAAAACTCACCCCTGGTACCATATATATACTGTTAATGTGGAGAAACGTGTGCGTGCGTGCGTGCATGCGATGTTTGTCTCAGGTAAATGTTGACAACACTGATGCTAATCATACAACGCTCTGGCCATGAGCCAAAATGAGGACGTGCAGAAGTTCCCTCCACACACACATCGTCTCTGACTCATTGCGCATATTTATTAACTGTTATGACTCTCAAAGAGCACAAATAAATCACAGAGCACTGAACCTTGTTTTGAATATTTGCCAACTTCCAGAGGGCTCCTTGTGCTGTGCTGTCTGCCCACTCTGCCCCAAGTAGATTGGAGGTCAGGACGGACGGACGGACTGTCAGTCAAAATTCAAAAAGTTGTGAATTTTACACTCAGGAGGTCTAAATCGATAGATAGATAGATTTCATAGATATTGTCACCTAACACACACACACACACACACAAACACACACCAGTGTGCCGATGCAGCTGTCTACTATATGGGACAACATGCATACGTATACGGTAGCCTCCATATGCCTCAGACAGTGGGGGGTGCAGCGGGCCTCCCAGACCCAGGCCAACTAATCAATCACCGAGGCCCCCCCCTGTCCTGCAGGGGTCAGCCCGGCTCCACAGGGCAGGGTGCCGAGCCCAGAGCGCCATGCCAATAATGGCCATCTCAGCCGAGCCCCAGTGAATTCTAACTCGCCATCAGGACTCGCGGTAGGTCGAAGGGGGCACAGAGAGAACGATAATAAGTGCAGCTTGGCAGCAAGACTTGCTTAACTTTTGCTTTGTTCCTTTCACGGGCTGCTGCTCGGCAGCAGCAGGTGTTCCGCGGAGGTTGTGCAACTTCATCAATAGTTTGGACATTTCGAGAGGCTGCAGCACCACTCGGTACGGTTTTAGTTGACTGTGAACGGTTCACCTTAACTCTTTATTACGGGGCTGTTTTATGCTATAGCTCGTCACAAATGCTATATCTCTATTGTTTGTTTTAAGCTCGTACTGTATGGGCAAAAATGTGGAGTTGAGAACTGTTTATTTCTATTCACATGATGGTTGTGTAGAAGACTGGTTATACGCAAAAATCTATATATCTACAAACTCACAATGTGTCGCTTTACTATTTTCAAAAGAAAATGCCGTTTTGAAAAGTTGTGAAATGGGACCTTCTGCACAATGAGTACGTTCTACTTTTAGTACTTTAAGTACAAGTATTTACAATACTTTTGTACTTTCACTCAAGTAATATTTTTTTATTACAAACTTGTAATATATATACTTCTACATTACAATATTGATACTTTTACTTAAGTAAAGAATGTAAGTACTTGTTTTACACCACTGCGATACACGTATACTCAAACACACATACTGTACGTATACATACAGTACTGCACCTACAACCCAGTTCAAGACACCTTGGCATGCAGCCCCAACAAACATGGGCCTCTACTTAAAACCACCATCTCCTTGAGCTCGAGGACCCGAGTTTGAATCCGACTCCGGTCCAGGCCTTCCCTCTCTCTGCCTTTTCTGTTTATCACTCTTCCATCTGAAACACCTCCCAGGTTCAAATCCCCGTCAACAGCTTTAGTTCTGTTTCCAGGCGTTTGATGCCGTCAGCCAGCCGTGTGCATGCTGTGTGCCATCTCTCCCCAGTGTCACTTCCATCTGTCCTGGCCGGTGTAATAGCCCTACTAATCTCCCAATAATAGCCCAGGGACTGGGGACATGTCACTGGGAGGACCGTGGTCCCACAGCCCCCCCCCCCCCCCCCCCGCCCCCAAATCAATACCTCACCCCCTAAGGGACCCCGCTACCCGAGGGGACGTCAATACTGTCGATTGGGTATTAAAGAACGTTTCATCAGCGCATGTGACATCGGGGTGTGTGTGTGTGTGTCTCTTCAGGGGTGGTGGTGGGTCGCGAGGGGGACGTATGGAGGTCTGAGGTGCTCTCCGTAACCCTGCGTGTGTATTAAGACCCCGGGGGAGGTCCGAGGTGACGTGCCATCCCTCCCGAGTATCGACAGGTCTGGTGACAAAGTGTGTCGTTCCCCTTTCACTGCACTGTGTCGCGCTCAGCTTAAAGGGACGAGGGGATAGATGATGGCAGCTCTCATTGTCATCCTGCTTTCTTTGCCCGCTCTCTCTCCCTCCCTCCTCTCTGTCACAGACGATCTCACAGAGGGGAGGAAGAGGACCGTGGTTGAGTTTGAACATATACGGTTCATGCTAATGACGTCTATAGAGGCAGGGCTGATCGAAATGATCAGATTCCCAAAGGGTAGTGTGAACAAAGCAATGCGTAATAGAGCATCGCAGTCCCGCCCCCTTTCATGACGACGCCAGGCCCAGGAAATGAATCCCAATGCATTTTCTCATATAGACATTTCAAAACGTATTTATTTAAAGACCTTTTAAGCGTCGTACAAAGCCAACTCTTGTCGTGACAAATCATGACAACACACACAATATTTTGGACCAAACAAATAATTACTACTACTAATTAAGAAAAACAACAAAGAATGTGTTGTAACCTGCCGTTTCTTTCTACTTTCTAATTCTTTGTTTGGCCCAAAACATTGTGTTTATTGTCATGATTTGTCACGACAAGAGTTGGCTTTGTCCGCTGCGTAAACGTCTTTAAATAAATACTTTCTGAAAAGTCTATGAGGAAAATGAACAGGGATTTCTTTTCCAGGTCTCTCGAGGGGGCGGGACTGCGACACTGCCTTCAACCGAGAGCTTCATTTAGCTAGGAAAGAACTGTCTAGATGTTGAGATGTTATTTTCCCGGCTAGACATAGTCGACTAAAACTATCGCACCGAAAGTGAATTTCTTGGCCGAAACCGAATACCGAATATAGGAAACAGTTGGCCGAAAAACGAATACCGAATTTCCAAATATGATTAATATTATATATCTTTTTTCCTACCATTGCTGTCATGGCCGTACCTTAAAGCTACCTGATGTATGGCAAAATAAATGGTTATGGCAAAACTTAACTTAAATAATAATCACTATTATGGGTCCATAAAACATGTATTCAGCTCTTTTTAATGCATTAAGGCATATGATTCTAATAATAACTAGAACTGTACTCTGTCGAGTGCATACTTGCTTGTTGCACACTAGTAGGCCATAAATGGCCAACTAGTGCGCAAGCAGAGCGCGCAAGTACTTTCGACCGCTGTAAACTGTGAAATCTCAGTATCTCTGTGAAGGAACGTTTAAAATGTCTAATTATTAGTTGTAACTATTTACTACCTACCTACTTTATGCATGTAAACACCTAGTATTATTAAGTATGGTTCAAGTTTCTATCTATATAAGAAATACAGTTTTATCAATTTAGAAATATTCTTTTTCCCTTTTTAGTTTTTCAAAGAAAAATAAATCATTGATATGTGATGAAAAAGGTATATAAACTGAATTAAAATATGTTATCACGTATACAATTATTTTATTATTTATTGTAAATTGTCAATTGTTTTAAATGTATTTCATCTTGGACTATAGTGATATTAATACTAAATCATGATCAGAGTAATATGTGTCTCTAACTTCAATTTCTGTAATAATATTTTCACTTTTGTTAAAATATACATGATCTAAAATACTTCCGTAATCTGTAGTTGGATTTGTATTTAATTGTTTAAAGCGTAATCTTGACATGAAGGTCTTTATACTTCTACCTTTCTTACTATATTGGTCTTCATTGAAATCTCCTAATTGCAGAAGTCGGAGATGATAGATACTTTACCATGTTTTCGAGAAATGTGTTTAATTTCGAAAGGTCTGTTTTAGGTGATCTGTACATCTATCTTTTACATGTATGCATACGTGTTCTACTCCTGATTTCATTTTGAATTATTTTAATGGAAATATCTTCTTTTATAGCAATTACACTCTGGCATTGGGTCCTTTAATCCACATATTTCTTACGTCATCATTGAGAGCTAGTTATACATATACTATATATATATATATATATATATATATATATGTAATTTGTAAGTTGATTAGCGGTATACTGTGGTTACTTTGCACCAAAAACCGTCCCAGCCAACCTGCCACTTTTGATGCGTATGCAAATAAAACAGCAAATTGTGCCTGATTTGCTGGGACCAGATTACATACATGACCATATTTCTTACGTCATCATTGAGAGCTAGTCATACATATACTATTTATATGTAAGTTGATTAGCGGTATACTGTGGTTACTTTGCGCCAAAAACCGTCCCAGCCAACCCGCCACTTTTGATGCGTATGCAAATAAAACAGCAAATTGTGCCTGATTTGCTGGGCCCAGGTTACATACATGTATACACAGGAACATTACCTTTAATCCTCCCAACACTAAAACATATCATCATTACGTCACAATCGAAGACCAGTTACACTCTGGCATTGGGTCCTTTAATCCACATATTTCTTACGTCATCATTGAGAGCTAGTTATACATATACACACCATGTACTCTGGTCCCAGCAAATCAGGCACAATTTGCTATTTTATTTTACAAATTACATATATATAGTATATGTATGACTAGCTCTCAATGATGACGTAAGAAATATGGTCATGTATGTAATCTGGTCCCAGCAAATCAGGCACAATTTGCTGTTTTATTTGCATACGCATCAAAAGTGGCGGGTTGGCTGGGACGGTGCATACGGACCGGGCAAAACTATTACTTGCACGCTCTGCTTGCGCAAGTAATGAGTAATGTTCATCATAAGGTGATCATTCATAATAACTCTGATGGCTTTGATTTGATTTGAAGTGGACCCAAGCCATGTCAGGGAAATGGTGCTCACTGCAGTCTAACATAGCCCCCGGAGCCCCTCCCTGTCAGGCTTGTACCATTCTCTTGGTGTGCGCCACACATGCACTTGACGTCCACTTGTGGAGAAGAGGTTCAGGCCACTACGCGACCCTCACATCTAGCTTTAAAGAAAAACACACCTGTGTGAAGTGACGGGCGCTCACAATTTGCGTCCTCACCGTGTGTATGTGTATGTGTGTGTATGTGTGTGTGTGTGTGTGTGTCGGGGTAAGAATGGTGGTCCCTTATTGGGTGTTGATGGTGCCGTAACTAAGGTACGTTTCAAGGCTGGTGTAATGTCAATAACGGGTCTAAAGAATTTACAACAGAAGTTGTATTAGACATTAGTTGGTAGCAGCTTGCGCACTCTGCTTGCGCACAAGTAGGCCTGTTTTTGTTTTCTGTAATCCTGAAAAGCAACCATTATACAATATCAGGATAAGATGTCAATAGCTTAATTGTGCAAGTTTTCCTTTGATTTATACTACAGTTGTGTGTGTGTGTGTGTGTGTGTGTGTGCACGCGTGCGTGCGTGCATCTTGTAAAATTGTATCACTTAATATCTTTTTCATTTATTTTCTGTTTGTGCGCTGTGTTTTCCTCTCGTGCGATGTAAGTTAAATGTCATGTTCTCATCATGGGATTCTCTGCAGTCCCTCCGCGTCCCGCTGTGGTTGTGCTGGAGGTGCAAGTTTCCTGTGAGGAGAATATAACACGACACCGCTTGTCCTGTCGAAAACAACGGTAACAATGGTACCCACTTCCCACTGTGCCCCCTCACCCCCCCCCCCCCCCCCCCCCCCCCATACACTCACCACCATCTGGTACCTGGCACCGCACTGCCCCCTGCATGCCTCCGACACGGTGTTGCTGCCCTCTCACCAACAAGCCTCACAGGAGGAATGACGCACGGTCGCACGCACGTACGCATGCACAAACGCACACACACACGAATATCCCAGGTCTTCGTGTAATCGTTACTGTACAGGTATGTCCAAAAATGGAAATGGAAATGTGTTGGATTTTTTGTTTATTTGGAAGGTGGAAGGGACAGCGCATATTAATGAACAAACACCACACATATGACGCCGTGTAAATACACCGGATTTAGCAAGAATGCTAATTCCCATCCGTTTAGTCCACCCTAAAGAATTAGCTGTGTTCCAAATGGATCCAATGTAGTCATTATTTAGCCACAAGCTCCTGGATATTTATACAAGCCACAGACCACTTTCACTTTCAACATTTTTCGTTGCTTTTGCGTGATACTGTTGTATGACAAACATGCGTTCATTTATGAAAAAAAGCCATGAAAAAAGTCAATGGCAACGGTATATATATATCGTTGTCAGGTAGAAACCTAATATTGCCATATTTCATATTTATTTCGCGTTGCGACGTGTTTTCAGCTTGTCGATCTAATATTTTTCATTGGAATCTCTCTCTAGGTCGTCCTCAGACGAGCCCTCCATCGTCGCTTCAATTTACAATTTAGGCATTTAGCAGAACAAAAAGTATGGCAATACATCGCATACATAAAAAGTAGTTGAAACATGCGTAAGCTAAGAACGTAACACTGGAATATCTATACAATGAAACTATACATATAAACTATACACACTATACTATACTATACTATACTATACTATACTAGAAAGTGCTATGACTACATAAAATGCAATTCTAGTGCTGTCTACATAATATGCTATAAGTCTATATAAAATGCTATCTAAGTCTACATAAAGTGCTTATGTAAGGGGCTAGGGCAAATGCTATACGGTCCATGATGGAGTCTGAAAAGGTGGGTTTTCAGACTACGGCGGAGGATTGGGAGTGAGGCTGCAGTTGTGATTGTAATGGGCTTCCAGTCATCCCGGTTCTCCATACATCTGGCCAGTTTGTTGGTGCTTGCTTTGCGCTCCTGTGTCGTTCTTGAGTACATCCGCGTACAGTACAGTATGTTAGTGTGTCCACGTGACCGGTGTCCGTGTGTTGGTTCCCACAGCACCAATCTGCTGGCTTGGCAGCTCTTGATGTGTCCTGGCTGCTGTTCTTTGGCTCACCTTTGGTATTCCCTCATACTATATGATATTGTTGGTCTAACATGTGCACTCTTGCTGATGTTATAAAGCAGGAGTTTTCAACCGGTGGTCCGCGGCCCCCTGGTGGTCCGCGGAGGTACTGCTGGTGGTCCGCAGCCAGGCATTCAGAAAAGTTATATTTTTGCCTTTTTTACCTTTCTAATATATAATATAAAACTTATTTGCACTCTTTTTACTTGTTTGTAAATAATAATAATAACTTAAGTCGAATCTAACATTTCAAAAAGTCAAGTGCTCAAGGTGTCAAATAAACCAAAAGAAAAGCTGACTGAGTCATCAGCTGCCAGCGGAACAACCTTCCTGCTCTTCCACCCAACGCATGCATGCTTACCGTGCTTGCTGCCCAAGGCAAGCACGGTAAGACGTTGCCATAAATTATTCATTCAATTCATAATAATACGTTTGGGAAAGTCCAATCTCCCTGCCATAGAGTTATAATATCTGCCGCGGATCGATTGAATAGTCTCACATAATACTAGTATTCACTATTCAATGTGCAACTTCTCAGTCTATCGTTGCCGAAAAGGCAGAGCTACAAGCTCACAACGCGATGCAACCAGGTGCGGGCTCCACCGGGCCCGTCAGCGTCGCGTCTCCGTCAGGGAATGTTCCCGTTTTAATCAATGAAGGGTGGCTCCACTGCCCACGTTGTGTTGCGTTGCGTGACTGCATTAAAATTGCCCCGGTTGGCCGGTTCGTTTTTTGACGCACACGACGGAGGCGCAACGCGCCCGGTGGAGCCCCGGTGTGAGCTTGTAGATTGGCTATTTTTGGTGCGTGACACCGTCGTACGATGATGTATACATTACGCTTTTAAAGTGACGGTACACAATGAACAGTTCCCTCTGTATGTTAGAAAGGTACTGTATAAGGCCCTAGTAAAATGTAGTGCAGGTTGTAGGTTGGGTTAAAATAAAGAGAAGATTATTAAAATAGAATAAGATAAAAATATATATTCTGTTTCTGTGTGTGTGTGTGTTTGATAATAAAATACTTTGAAACATAGTTTTTTTTGTCCAGCTCATGAATGTAGCCTGTGATAGTGTGATTAGTGAGTAACAAGTAAGAAGAAAACAAATTAAATCTTAACCCATGGTGCATGAATGCCCCACCACTATTGTGTCGGGTGGGTCCATCATAGATCTACGATGAATCCACAGTGGTGGTCCCCAGGCTGCTGCTAGTCAGAATGGTGGTCCCTGGATCAAAACCAGTTGAAAACCCCTGTTATAAAGTACTATAACCGCACGCAACATTCTGGTGTAGCATTGGTCGGAAGGCCCCTCTCTATCCTGATTGGATGATGGCTGGGCCACCTCTCCAAAAACGAAACCTACGTTGTTGTTTTTTACCCCAGGGGTTAACTGGGGACAGGGAGGAACTCCTTATATGGTCAGCACACTCAGTGATATTTGAATTAATTGAAATCACTGAATATACCTTTAATAACCATACAAAAACAGAAGCAACATTCCAGGTCACACACATACACACACAACATTTTTCAGTCCATACATATACAATCATATATGCTTGTTTTACACACACAAACATGCACGCATGTGGGCACGCGTACACATCACGCACACACACACACACACACACACACACACACACGCACAGTGTCCTGCTGTGAGCGGTGCTGCATGCGACTCAGTGGTGGACTTAGCCGTGGCTCAGTGGGGAGACGAAACAAACACTAAGTACAGGGATTGAATGTACATATTAAGGAGAGACAGACGTTGGGATTGTGTGTTTTCGGGGGGTGGGTCGGGTGTTGGGGGGGGGGGGGGAGCATCTGTTTATGCACAATGCCGTGGCGCAGAACGAATGTGACCATGAATTCCAATAAGGACAAACAACCACGTCGGGACATGGTGGAGGGTTCTGAGGAGGAAGACATATGCAGGCCTGCTGCTGGGATATATACACACAAATACCACAATTATAGTATGTCCAATATCAAGCCAGGAAACATAAGGTTTGACTGGGAATAGCGATAGTTTGGAAACACAGACACGCGTCACCGTCTCGTGTCTGTGTATGTGTGTGTGTTTGTGTGTGTGTGTGTGTGTGTGTGTGTGTGTGTGTGTGTGTGTGTGTGTGTGTGTGCATGTGCTCTCGTGTGCACCATGTGTATACACGTGCGCCTGCATGTACAGTAGTACAGTATAGTGTGTGCGTGCGAGCGTGTCCATAGGCCAGTGAGGATGAGTGACCCGTGCGTGTATATATATATATATATATATATATATATATATATGGGTGAGCGGTGGCGTGTCTGTCCCCTCATGAAGAATGGCTCTGGGGGCCACTGAACTCATTTTCCTTTCTCCTACCATACAACCCTTGTCCTCTGACCCCAAGGTCACATTTAACCCCCCCAGCCCCCCCCCCCCCATCCCGGCCGCCCACACACACGCCCCATCAGGATAGGGCCAAGAGAGGTGGCGGCATGAGGAGCAAGAGGTATTCTCTCTCTCTCTCTCTCTCTCTCTCTCTCTCTCTCTCCCCCTGTCTCCTCTGTCTCTCGTCCGTCTGTCTCCCCCACCACCACCACCACCTCCTCTGTTTGAACCTCTTTAGCTATCATTTCTGGAAGGGTTTTTATGGCCCTCTGTGGGTTATGGGCGCGCGGGGCTACAAATCTCGGGCGCGCCCCTAAAGCTGTCAGCCCTGCCCCGGGCCCTGAGGCGGCAGCCTCAACGCACGGTCACCTTGGATTGGGTATAGACGACATGCACAGGAGCCCCGGAGAGACGCTCGCACACACATGTCACGCACGCACGAGCACGCAGGCACACACGCACGCACGCACGCGTATGGGGCACCCTAGCAAACACAGAAGCTCTCACTCTCTGTCACAGTCACATGCACACACACCTCTCCCCACAGCACTATACCCTGTCGCAGACTGCATTAGTATTCCAGGGGGCAGTCGAGGAAGAGTGCGTGTTTATGCGGATTATCACAGCCCTCCTCTCTCTCTCTCTCTCTCTCTCTCTCTCTCTCTCTCTCCCCCTCCCTCCCTCCCTCTTTTTTCCCCGTGACTTGCTCTGTTAATCGGGTAGCCTCCAGTAGCGGGTGGGGAAGCCTGTCCTTGTTGTTAATGAAATGGATGTTTCCTGGCCAGGTGGAGATGCCCCCCCCAGCCCCCCCATCCACTGCCCAGCGGGGTGTCGGGAGGGCGATGTGGGTGAGTTGCAGACGTGTAACCCAGGGGGGTGGGGCTGTGGGGGTATGACTAAAGCACTCCCCCCCCGCACGCACGCACGCACGCACACAAAAAAGCTGGGGTTGCCCACTGTTGGTGCCAGCTGTGTAGGGGTGCCCCCTTCACGGGGCGCAGCGAGTGGTATCGTGAGGAGAGAAAGGGTGTGTGTGTGTTGTGTGTGTGTGTGTGTGTGTGTGTGTGTGTGTGTGTGTGTGTGTGAGAGGGAGAGAGTAAAGGGAGTTAGGATTAGAAAGATTTAAAAGTCATGGAGTTGTTGAGTACAGTTCTTTGAACTGTGACTGTGTGTTTAATTAAATGGCTGGCAGTTTTTTTTAACATCTAACACCCAACTAAATCCCGCGTGCTTTTATGACTAAATGATCACGCTCTCTCGGTGTACCTGCTAAAAAAAAAGTTCTTTCAGAGCATCGTGCACATTACACTCAGCTTTAATATTCACTATATATCATTGCTGAAACCTTGTATCTCCATATTAAAACGTTTATTTTTTTCTTTTGCAAATTAATGCCCTACTTCATCATACTACTGCAGTGTCACACAAATAGTAGTAAAAGCCCAGTTGTGCGTGTGTGTGTGTGTGTGTGTGTGTGTGTGCGTTTGTAGATCTGCTAATTTCAGTAGAAAAAAAATGAGCGGTTAAGTCTTTCTGTGGTTTATATAAATTAATTTAAGTTAAGTAAGTAAAAAAAAATTGCCTCTTTCTTTCGTTTTAAGGATTTTAGCTGTTTTTGACAACAAAAAAAACATTACACTTACCCTTTACTTTCTCTAATAACAACCTAAAACATGAACCTTGGTTGAAAAAAAAAACTAAAGTTGTCCTTTCTGTGGTCTTTCTGTGGTTTATATAAATTCAGAACCAATAAACATTAATATTGATTGAGACATTTGAGAGGTTTAGTAGACGTTTTGTAGTTTTGTACATGTAAGGTTTCCACCCAACTATATATATAGTTGCATAATATATATATATATATATCTCTGTTGGGTGGATTTGTTTCAGGATAACCACATAACCACGCCTCTGTCTGTCTGTACGTCTGTGATCCCCGTAACTCCAGAACCGTTCGCCCCACCGACTTCAAATTCGACACACGTGTTCCACAAACCCATAGACCCCATATATGGAGCTGGCCTGTTCTTCTGTCATCACAATGATGTTCTGACATCTGCATATAGGTTCCATATTTGGGCATGCCTGACAAAGAACTCTGAGGGACACAGACATAATAACTGGTGCAGGGCATGCATTACCAACTTGCATCGTTCCTTTCTATAGCGCATTCTACAACTTCACAACATGTCACAGTGAAAACACGTTGAGAGCTTTTCTGCTCGTTTCCCAAAGAAGTATTTGAAAGGGATAAAAAATATTTTCAAGTTTATTTTCACCAAAGAGTGATGGCCACGGTTAAAGTGCTTATACTTTGTTTAGCTTCCACCTGTCCATGTCCCTGCCCCCAGTATTGTTACCTACCACTACCAGTATCGTTTTTGGCAGCAAATTTTGATTCTAATTTTAGTCATAGTCTCATCAATAGTTTTCATTTAGTTTCAGTCACATTTTAGTCACCTGGAATGTTTTAGTGTTGGTCTAGTTTTAGTCGACTAAATCTACAGTTCATCTGAAAATAGCAGATCTACAAGCTCACAACGTGTCACACTGCGACACATTGCGAGTTCGTAGATCAGCTATTATCGGCATGCAACCAATATTGTACAATGACTTATACTGGATCTCTTGTCCACTAGTCCCTTCCTAACATTTTAAAGATATTTTTTTTTGCGGCTTACGCCTTTTATTGATTTTTGAAGGGACAGACAGTAGGCTGACAGGAAACGGGAGAGAGATGGGGGGATGACATGCAGTAAAGGCCGTGTCGGGTCCGGGAGTCGAACCCGCGGCACATTGCGACTGGATTACCAGTCCGGTGCCCAGACCGTTACGCTACGGCCTGGGCCTTCCTAACATTTTAGTCTAGTTTTTATTTGTTGACGAAATTGTCAGTATATTTAGTCTTAGTTTTAGTCATCATAGGTTAGTTTTTATTTAGTTTCCATTTAGTTTTCGTCAGTGGAAAAAGGTAGTGGACGGACATTTTGGGTGTCAGTCGGTGGGCAGTGGGTGGGCCGGTGCCAGCAGCACCCTGGCACTGCGCCCCGTGACCTGTCTTGTCCCCGCACATCAGCGGAGCGGCCACTCAGAATGATGCCCGCGCAGCGCAGTGCAGTGCCGAGCCAAGCCTCCCTCACTGCCCACGCCATGCCATGCCATGCTGCTCAGCAGCCAAAGTCACACCACGCCAACCAAGGACACGCAGGAGGAGAGGAGGAGGGATGTGTGTGTGCGTGTGTGTGTGTGCGTGTGTGTGTGCGTGTGCGTGTGTGTGTGCATGTGCGTGTGTGTGTGCGTGTGTGCGTGTGTGTGTGCGTGTGTGTGTGTGTGTGTGTGTGCGTGTGTGCGTGTGCGTGTGCACAATCATGTTTATTATGTACATAGAAATTAAGCTAAAATCTGATGTTATCAGTCATCAGATGAGTTCATCTCTGTCATCAGACCTTATCAACAGAATGGACATTTCCACATAGCGGTACTGACGTTGTTGTCAGTCCGACGTGGCTTTGGTTGGTCGCGTTCGTCCGACTGCATGTTACTATAACCGTAACCTTATTATTATTATTATTATTATTATTATTATCGCGTCCGTCCGACTGCATGTTACTATAACCGTAACCTTATTATTATTATTATTATTATTATTATCATGTTGTCCGACTGCATGTTACTATAACCGTAACCTTATTATTATTATTATTATTATCATGTTGTCCGACTGCATGTTACTATAACTGTGACCTTATTATTATTATTATTATTATCATGTTGTCCGACTGCATGTTACTATAACCGTAACCTTATTATTATTATTATTATTATCATGTTGTCCGACTGCATGTTACTATAACCGTGACCTTATTATTATTATTATTATTATTATCATGTTGTCCGACTGCATGTTACTATAACCGTAACCTTAAATCTAACCCTATAACCTCAGTCTTCAGTTTCATGATGTTTCCTCTTCGGCGGCAGTATCATTTCACTTCCGCGTTGTATTACATTGCCTGCATTGCACATGGTCCAGATAAGAACATAGTAGTGGTGCTTGTCGGTTGATAATAACACTGGAGGTGGGTGGAAAAGCACTGTTGACCAGGAAGGTTGTCCTGACGACTCTGCAGTTAGTTCTGCAGCAGCTTGACAGAAGCGATGAATCGTCGGTTGTTCACATCGGATTCGGACCGATGCTGATTAATTAAAAAAATTACTAACATCGGCCGATGTCGATGTGATTGCCGATATATCACACCCTGGCAACGATGGCCAGTTTGCTATTTGAAAAGTGTGTGTCTGTGTGTGCGTGTGTGCGTGCGTGCGTGCGTGCGTGCGTTCGTGCGTGCGTGCGTGCGTGCGTGCGTGCGTGTGTGAATGTAGTTCATATATCTCAAGAAACATCTGACTGATTGCACCAAACGCACCAATCCTAGAAGCACCAATCTACTTCTTTTTTTTTTTAACTCTATTTGCATCTCCATTGAGGACGCGGTCGGCCCACTGATGCTTTTAAAAATGGCACTAAAAACCTACCTTTTTAACAAAGCACTCTCTTAAATCCTCTCTCTCACCTATATAGTTTTAGCCTGACCCTTTTAGTTTAGCCGAGCTGGGTCCCATGAAATTGATTGTTGCATATGCTGTTTTTTTTTGTTTTGTTTTAACCCTGTAGCACTCTGAGATTCGTTAGAATTTAAAGTGCTTTATAAATAAAATGCATTAATATTATTATTATTAGTAGTAGTAGACTACTACTAGTAGTAGTAGTAGTAGTAGCTCTCTTTCTCTGCACAGTGCACATATACAATATATTATAGACACAACAGAAACTGTATCTTAATGCACAGAGATTTTCAAAGAAGGGGCATATACAGTATGTGCGTTTGATGAGGGTCCCCCCCCCTCCCCCCCTCTTATTTCTATAGCTGTACAACTGTTCTCTTTTTCCTAGCCGTGTATATGATTTCTTTCTTGCATAGAACTGTGTATGTCTTTAAATGTTTTGATGAATTGAAAATGCAGGACCCTTATGTAAACAATGTAAACAGGATTGTGTATTGACCTACAGGTCCTTGCTTGGACTGTACCCATTCTGCAAACTGTTAACACATTTTGGGCGGGAACCCCTTTTGGTGTTTTAGACATTGTTATAATTTAGCTATTGAAAACAAGCTCACGAGCTTGTAGGTCTGCTATTTATTTTAAATCGAAGAATGACTGACACAGAAACATAGCTTTTTCAGAAAACTGTCAGGATGTAGAAGACATTTTTTAAATCTGATCTCAGGTCAAAAAATAGGTACAATTTTCAATCAATCAATCAATATGCACATAATATATGGAGTCAAAACACAGATTGGCGGTTGTGCGGCGTATTGGTGTCGAGTGCAAATTGTAGATGCGAGGACCACATAGCAGCCCCCAAAACCTCTAGCTTTAAAATGTGCAATCAAGTATAAAATAAAATCATTCATTATTTTTCTTCTTTTTTTTCTTTCTAGAAATGAGGCCCCTGGACATTATACAGAAAACTGGAAAACATAAAGGCAGCCTTCACATCTCTCTCTCTCTCTCTCTCTCTCTCTCTCTCTCTCCGCACAGTCAGCTCAACTCCACCGGTACGGTATTTCTGTACTTGACAAAATATAAAAATGTACATGCCGCTACAACATGCCGCCAGAGTCACGGCGCGTCATCTCATTTCAAATCACACCATGCTAATACAGAAATGAAGGTGTATGGAATCACGGAGAGGGGGGGATGGATTTGGGGAGAAGAGGAGGGGGGGGGGGGGGGGTGCATGGGGATGGGTGGGTTGTTGGGGGGGGGGGGGTGCATGGGGATGGGTGGGGTTGTTGGGGGGTGGGGGGTGGGGGGGGTGCTAGAAATCTCTGTCTCAGCAAAAGTTTTCATTAAAATTTGAGACAAATGATCTCTGTGTCCTTCTGTCGTAGCTGCCTGGGGCGTCATGCTATTTCTATGCAAATAACAACCTCACGCCTTCACTCCTATTATTTCTGCTGGAGCTACTGCAACATGACCCAAGAGAGAGGGAGAGGAGAGGAGGAGAGGAGAGGAGGAGGAGAGGAGAGGGGGTAGTATGATATGGAGAGAGGTGTGTGTGTGTGTGTGTGTGTGTGTGTGTGTGTGTGTGTGTGTGTGTGTGTGTGTGTGTGTGTATGTGGGGGGGGGGGGGGGGTAGGAGAAGGAGAGATAGCGAAAATGCAGCAGAGAGCGAGAGAAGGAGCGACAGAGAGGAGGAGAGAGAGAGAGAGAGAGAGAGGGGCCGCACGTACTCAGCTAGACAGAGACAGCCATAGAGTGCGAGAGATTTGTGTGTGTGTGTGTGTGTGTGTGTGTGTGTGTGTGTGTGTGTGTGTTCGCGTGTGCGTGCGGTTGCATGCGAGGGGTGGGTGTGGGATGGACTCACTGAGGTGTGAAAATATATAACACAGTAGAGAGGGAGGGAGAGAGAGAGAGAGAGAGAGAGAGAGAGAGAGAGAGAGAGAGAGAGAGAGAGAGAGAGAGAATGGGCTAAGGAAAACACAAAGACACAACCATAATTTGTTTGGAGGCTCTGCTGTTGTTGTAATATATGACATGTCCAGGTCCGCTGCTTCCTCACAGCACACTATTGTTTAACTGTACAACACTTACAACACTATCATAGCCAGTCCATCTCCCTGCACACCTCCACAATTACACCAGCATGTACCGTGCCACATAACCCACATTGCATACTCTCTTACAGTATATAGGCTACAGTAATATATATATATATATATATATATATATATATATATATAAAATTGAACCATATGCTTCTCCTTGGCTCTATTTGTGGTTGACTAGTGCAAATATGTAAATAGGAAATTACATATCTGTTTGTGTGCGCAAAATATATGAATACTGCATCTGCAAGCGCAAATTCCATTCGTATTCAAATATGTCCGCTATTTACCCAAATGTCTCTCCCCAAACAATGTCAGGAAATGAATATTGATAAATGGCACCGCATGTGGAATAAAAAAATAAAAGGAAAGGGAGGGGGGTGGGGGCTGGAGGGGGGGGGGGGTGGGTTCCATTTTTCTTCCTAAATAGGGGAAGTTGGGCAAATGGAGGGTTTAACTGGGGGGGCCATGGTGTGACCTTTTTAAAATACACCTCTTCAGTGTACATTTAAATATGATATAACTGCCATGCCCAATTGCCCATGCTGATTCATCATGCAATGGCATTCACAAGCTGGACTTCTGTCAAAGTGATGTAGCTAGCAGCAGTGCTTCGAGAAGATGCAGGCTTGTTGTGGGCTACAACCATTTCTTTGCCTTTATCTCATATTCTCTCTCTCTCTCTCTCTGTCTCTCTCTCTCTCTCTCTCTCTGTTAGTGTCCACAGCCAGCCAGCTCCTCTGAATGACAGCCACGTATCCTGAACTCAACCGATTGATTTGCTCTTATGTTGTTATCGTCCAAGCGAGGGGACGACGAGGGAGTAGGAGAAGTGTGCATGCATGCGCGCACATGTTTGCATGGGTGACGGAGGTTGTGTGTGTGCGTCACAGAACGTTGTGAGCAAACATTCCAGGTGACTAAAATGTGACTAAAACGAAATGAAAACTATTCAAGAGACTATGGGCTACATTTTTGTTTTTCAAAATAGTAAAAAAAGGCAAAGAAGTTTAGGGATAAGGGGTTTAGCGGTGACGAAAATGGAGCCCTGTGACTAAAACTAAAATCTATATTTGCTGTAAAAATCAACACCGCAGTCAAAGTGTTTGAA